>NC_090934.1:1402923947-1403234259 GCF_040938575.1 Ambystoma mexicanum | reverse complement strand
TATTTCTGTGTATTTTGGTGGTTTGTAATGTGCATCAGGGGTGAGGCGATATTGGGGACGGGGTATTTCTGTGTATTTTAGGGGTTTGTAATGTGCATCAGGGGTGAGGGGTGAGACGATATTAGGACGGGGGTATTTCTGTGTATTTTGGTGGTTTGTAATGTGCATCAGGGGTGAGGCGATATTAGGACAGGGGTATTTCAGTGTATTTTGGTGGTTTGTATTGTGCATCAGGGGTGAGGGGTGAGGCGATATTAGGACGTGGTATTTCTGTGTATTTTGGTGGTTTGTAATGTGCATCAGGGGTGAGGGGTGAGGCTTTATTGGGGAGGGGGTATTTATGTGTATTTTGGTGGTTTGTAATGTGCATCAGGGGTGAGGGGTGAGGCGATATTGGGGACGGGGTATTTCTGTGTATTTTGGGGTTTTGTAATGTGCATCAGGGGTCAGGGGTGAGGCGATATTGGGACGGGCTTATTTCTGTGTATTTTGATGGTTTGTAATGTGCATCAGGGGTGAGGCGATATTGGGGAGGTAGTATTTCTATGTATTGTGGGGGTTTGTAATGTGCATCGGGTGAGGGGTGAGGCGATAATGGGACGGGGGTATTTCTGTGTATTTTGGTGGTTTGTAATGTGCACCAGGGGTGAGGGGTGAGGCGATATTGGGACAGGAGTATTTCTGTGTATTTAGGGGTTTTGTAATGTGCATCAGGGATGAGGGGTGAGGCGATATTGGGACAGGGATATTTCTGTGTATTTTGGGTATTTGTAACGTGCATCAGGGGTGAGGGGTGAGGCGATATTGGGGAGGCGGTATTTCTGTGTATTTTGGTTGTTTGTAATGTGCATCAGGGGTGAGGGGTGAGGCAATATTGGGGCGGGGCATTTCGGTTTATTTTGGTGGTTTGTAATGTGCATAAGGGGTGAGAGGTGAGGCGATATTGGGGAGGGGGTATTTGTGTGTATTTTGGTGGTTTGTAATGTGCATCATGGGTGAGGGGTGAGGCCATATTGGGACAGTGGTATTTCTGTGTATTTTGGTGGTTTGTAATGTGCATCAGGGGTGAGGCGATTGTGGGATTGAGGTATTTCTGTGTATTTTGGTGGTTTGTAATGTGCATCAGGCGTGAGGGGTGAGGCGATATTAGGACGTGGTATTTCTGTGTATTTTGGTGGTTTGTAATGTGCATCAGGGGTGAGGGGTGAGGCTTTATTGGGGAGGGGGTATTTATGTGTATTTTGGTGGTTTGTAATGTGCATCAGGGGTGAGGGGTGAGGCGATATTGGGGACGGGGTATTTCTGTGTATTTTGGGGTTTTGTAATGTGCATCAGGGGTCAGGGGTGAGGCGATATTGGGACGGGCTTATTTCTGTGTATTTTGATGGTTTGTAATGTGCATCACGGGTGAGGCGATATTGGGGAGGTAGTATTTCTATGTATTGTGGGGGTTTGTAATGTGCATCGGGTGAGGGGTGAGGCGATAATGGGACGGGGGTATTTCTGTGTATTTTGGTGGTTTGTAATGTGCACCAGGGGTGAGGGGTGAGGCGATATTGGGACAGGAGTATTTCTGTGTATTTAGGGGTTTTGTAATGTGCATCAGGGATGAGGGGTGAGGGGTGAGGCGATATTGGGACAGGGATATTTCTGTGTATTTTGGGTATTTGTAACGTGCATCAGGGGTGAGGGGTGAGGCGATATTGGGGAGGCGGTATTTCTGTGTATTTTGGTTGTTTGTAATGTGCATCAGGGGTGAGGGGTGAGGCAATATTGGGGCGGGGCATTTCTGTTTATTTTGGTGGTTTGTAATGTGCATAAGGGGTGAGAGGTGAGGCGATATTGGGGAGGGGGTATTTGTGTGTATTTTGGTGGTTTGTAATGTGCATCATGGGTGAGGGGTGAGGCCATATTGGGACAGTGGTATTTCTGTGTATTTTGGTGGTTTGTAATGTGCATCAGGGGTGAGGCGATTGTGGGATTGAGGTATTTCTGTGTATTTTGGTGGTTTGTAATGTGCATCAGGCGTGAGGGGTGAGGCGATATTGGGACGGGGGTATTTCTGTGTATTTTGGTGGTTTGTAATGTGCATCAGGGGTGAGGGTTAGCCGATATTGGGGAAGGGATATTTCTGTGTTTTTTGATGGTTTGTAATGTGCATCAGGGGTGAGGGGTGAGGCGATATTGGGGATGGGGTATTTCTGTGTATTTTGGTGGTTTGTAATGTGCATCAGGGGTGAGGCGATATTGGGGAGGGAGTATTTCTATGTATTGTGGGGGTTTGTAATGTGCATCGGGTGAGGGGTGAGGCGATAATGGGACGGGGGTATTTCTGTGTATTTTGGTGGTTTGTAATGTGCACCAGGGGTGAGGGGTGAGGCGATATTGGGACAGGAGTATTTCTGTGTATTTAGGGGTTTTGTAATGTGCATCAGGGGTGAGGGGTGAGGGGTGAGGCGATATTGGGACAGGGATATTTCTGTGTATTTTGGGTATTTGTAACGTGCATCAGGGGTGAGGGGTGAGGCGATATTGGGGAGGCGGTATTTCTGTGTATTTTGGTTGTTTGTAATGTGCATCAGGGGTGAGGGGTGAGGCAATATTGGGGCGGGGCATTTCTGTTTATTTTGGTGGTTTGTAATGTGCATAAGGGGTGAGAGGTGAGGCGATATTGGGGAGGGGGTATTTGTGTGTATTTTGGTGGTTTGTAATGTGCATCATGGGTGAGGGGTGAGGCCATATTGGGACAGTGGTATTTCTGTGTATTTTGGTGGTTTGTAATGTGCATCAGGCGTGAGGGGTGAGGCGATATTGGGACGGGGGTATTTCTGTGTATTTTGGTGGTTTGTAATGTGCATCAGGGGTGAGGGTTAGGCGATATTGGGGAAGGGATATTTCTGTGTTTTTTGATGGTTTGTAATGTGCATCAGGGGTGAGGGGTGAGGCGATATTGGGGATGAGGTATTTCTGTGTATTTTGGTGGTTTGTAATGTGCATCAGTGGTGAGGGGTGAGGCGATATTGGGACGGGGGTATTTCTGTGTATTTTGGTGGTTTGTAATGTGCATCAGGGGTGAGGGGTGAAGCTATATTGGGACGGGGTATTTCTGTGTATTTTGTTGGTTTGTAATGTGCATCAGGGGAGATGGGTGAGGCGATATTGGGGCGGGGGTATTTCTGTGTATTTTGGGGGTTTGTAATGTGCATCAGGGGTGAGGGGTGAGGTGATATTGGGACGGGGTATTTCTGTGTATTTTGGTGGTTTGTAATGTGCAACAGGGGTGAGGCGATATTAGGACGGGGGTATTTCTGTGTATTTTGGTGGTTTGTAATGTGCATCAGAGGTGAGGTGATATTGGGACAGAGTATTTCTGTGTATTTTGGTGGTTTGTAATGTGCATCAGGGGTGAGGCGATATTGGGGACGGGGTATTTCTGTGTATTTTGGGGGTTTCTAATGTGCATCAGGGGTGAGGGGTGAGGCGATATTAGGACGGGGGTATTTCTGTGTATTTTGGTGGTTTGTAATGTGCATCAGGGGTGAGGCGATATTATGACTGGGGTATTTCAGTGTATTTTGGTGGTTTGTAATGTGCATCAGGGATGAGGGGTGAGGCGATATTGGGACGGGGTATTTCTGTGTATTTTGGTGTTTTGTAATGTGCATCAGGGGTGAGGGGTGAGGCGATATTGTGGAGGGGGTATTTCTGTGTATTTTGGTGGTTTGTAATGTGCATCAGGGGTGAGGCGATATTGGCGACGGGGTATTTCTGTGTATTTTGGGGGTTTCTAATGTGCATCAGGGGTGAGGAGTGAGGCGATATTAGGACAGGGGCATTTCAGTGTATTTTTGTGGTTTGTAATGTGCATCAGGGGTGAAGGCTGAGGCGATATTGGGACAGGGTATTTCTGTGTATTTTCGTGGTTTGTAATGTGCATCAGGGGTGAGGGTTGAGGCGATATTGGGGAGGGGGTATTTCTGTGTATTTTGGTGGTTTGTAATGTGCATCAGGGGTGAGGGGTGAGGCGATATTGGACGTGGGTATTTCTGTTTATTTTGGTGGTTTGGAATGTGCATCAGGGGTGAGGGGTGAGGCGATATTGGGACGGGGTTATTTCTTTGTATTTTGGTGAGGGGTGAGGCGATATTGGACGTGTGTATTTCTGTGTATTTTGGTGGTTTGTAATGTGCATCAGGGGTGAGGCGATATTGGGGAGGGGATAGTTCTGTGTATTTTGGGGGTTTGTAATGTGCATCAGGGGTGAGGCAATATTGGGAGGGCGTATTTCTGTGTATTTTTGTGGCTTGTAATATGCATCAGGCGTGAGGCGATATTGGGACATGGTATTCCTGTGTATTTTGGTCGTTTGTAATGTGTATCTGTGGTTCAGCGATTTTGGGGAGGGGGTATTTCTGTGTATTTTGGCGGTTTGTAATGTGCATCAGGGGTGGGGGGTGAGGCGATATTGGGACATGGGTATTTCTGTGTACTTTTTTCGTGGTTTGTAATGTGTATCAGGGGTGAGGGGTGAGGTGATATTAGGGAGGGGCTATTTCTGTGTATTTTGGGGGTTTGTAATGTGCATCAGGGGTGAAGGGTGAGGCGATATTGGACAGGGGTATTTCTGTGTATTTTGGTGTTTTGTAATGTGCATCAGGGTTGAGGGGTGAGACGATATTGGGATGGGGGTATTTCTTTGTATTTTGGTGGTTTGTAATGTGCATCATGGGTGAGGCGATATTGGGGCTGGGGTATTTCTGTGTATTTTGGTGGTTTGTAATGTGCATCAGGGGTGAAGCGATATTGGGGAGGGGGTATTTCTCTGTATTTTGGTGGTTTGTAATGTGCATCAGGGGTGAGGGAGAGGCGATATTTGGACTGGGTTATTTCTGTGTATTTTGGTGGTTTGTAATGTGCCCTATCCCGCATGGGTATTGATGAGAACGCATATTCAACCCCAGAACCGGTGGCCATTTTTCCAGGTGACAAACTACTAGGACTTACAACAACGTTATCTCTGGACGAACTCCAAAAGGAAATCCGGCTCCTAATGAACACTGAGGCTCTACAAGACTGGAGCACTCAAGGTGAGCGTTACACAACAAAGAACCAACTCCCGTATTTCAGAGGGCGTTTATATTTACCAAATAAGGCACTACAAGAACAAGTCATTTCTGGTTATCATGACCCCCTGATAGAAGAACATCCTGGAATTGCCAAGACTCTAGCCAAGGTGCAAAGAAATTATTGGTTGCCGACCTGGCGAAAGGACATTACGCAGTTTATCCTGTCATGTGGCATTTGTGCACAGAATAAATCCCAGAAACAACCTGCTGGCCTTCCTCAACCCCTGGAAATTCCACCTGCACCATGGCACACACTCTCCCTCGATTTCAGCACAGATCTGCCTCCCTGTCAAGGGTTCAACACTATCCTAGTGGTTTTGACCTATTCTCTAAAATGGCGCATTTCATTCCGCTTAAGGGCCTACCAAACACATCCAGTCTGGCAAAGGTGTTTTTAGAGCAAATCGTACGATTACATGGTTGCCCCTCCGTCCTGATTTCTGACCGAGGGAGTCAGTTTGTGTCTAACTTCTGGAGGAGGAGTTGTGCAATTGCCCAAATCAATATTCGTCTGTCCACTAGTCACCATCCCCAAACTGATGGCCAAACGGAGCGGGCGAATCAGACACTATAGCAATACCTACGGTGCATGTTACATCAAGTGGAAGAAAGCTGGAAGGATGTGCTGTGGATAGCCGAATATGCCTACAACAACTCGCTACACACCAGTACCGGACGGAGTCCATTCTATACCATATATGGAAGGCACCCACGTACTTCCGAATTAGATACCCCCAGGGCCTTAGAAATGCCTGCGGTGAAGACTTTACATACGACCATCACTCAAACCTTCAAAAAAGCAGCAGAATACTTGATCCAAGCCAAAGAAAGACAGAAAAGATTCTCTGATCAACACCGAAGAAAAGCCCCAGACTACAAAGTCGGAGGTGAAGTCTGGTTGGCGTCTCGGCATGTGCCCATAAGAGGAACTCGAACATTTCATCCCAGATATCTAGGGCCCTATAGCATCAAGGCTATTATAAATCCTGTGGCAGTAAAACTAGCTTTACCACCAAATATGCAGATCCATCCCGTATTCCACGTGTCACTCTTAAAACCTGTACAGCCTGGAACTCGGGTCAAAACACCACTAAATCCGGTACTGGTTAATAGAGAACACGAATTTGAAGTCAAGGACATCCTAGATTCTAAGCTCACCAGGTCCAAGTTATATTACTTAGTGGACTGGAAGGGATACGGCCCTCAGGACAGGACATGGGAGTCTAGCAAGCACGTCAATGCGCCACGCCTGGTAAGACGATTTCATCGGAACCATCCGACCAAACCAGGGCCAGACAGAGGAAATACCTTGAGAGGGGCCTTAAGGGGGAGTGCTGTCATGATCCATGCCCCTGACTCCCTCAGGTATAACAGCCCCCTGGCAGCAGTGGGGCTAAAGCCCGTCACACTGGACCCAAGGGCCTTAAAACTCCATCAGAAACATATGGAGTCAGTCCTGGCGCCTTTGGCGCCAGGCTCATTATCAGGAATAAAACAATACCAGTTTTGGACCTTAATCCAACATGGAGGCCTATTACACAGCTCGGTTCTTTAGAACCAAGCCATGCGGTCTAGTATTTTGGGTGCGGCTGGGCCTGAAACTAGTTGGCCTGGAACTACTTTACCTGGGCTATTTAAACCACATCCAAACAGCAGAACACGCTTCATGTTATTCTGCCCTCCTGCAGCGTAACGCTCACCGTGTCCAGCTCCTGCTCATATGCTTCTCCGGCGGCCCGATCCTGAAGCCCTAGATCTGGATTCCATTAATAACCTGGAAGAACAAGAACAGCATTAGCGAGCAAGAACACTTACCTGTGAAGTAACCGGTCTTGAATCCATCCTGCGCTTCGCTTACCTCGCCCATCTCCGTAGTTCGCAGCAACCTGCAAAGGTAAAGAAACAAGGACAGCATTAATAACAATTCTTACCTGGGCAAGCAGCGAGGCCTGGCAGCACCCGGCGCTTCTCTTACTTCACCCATCTCTGGGTTTCACCGCAACCTGCAAGGGAGAAGGAACAAAATCATCATTAACAGAGCACTTACCTGGGCAAGCAGCGCTTCGATCGCTCATCACTCCGGAACATCACTGCAACCTGTACAAAGAAGGGAAGAGAACACAGGTTAGCATTTACACCAAT
This sequence comes from Ambystoma mexicanum, assembly GCF_040938575.1. Taxonomy (NCBI): domain Eukaryota; kingdom Metazoa; phylum Chordata; class Amphibia; order Caudata; family Ambystomatidae; genus Ambystoma; species Ambystoma mexicanum. The sequence continues at coordinate 1,403,226,991 of NC_090934.1, read as the reverse complement.
AAACAGTGCACTGCTCCGCACATCAATAACTCACCATGGTCTTCGCCATTGGCGCGGCAACTCCGAGATCGCAACTATTCCTGTGAAAACAAAAAGAGACATTGTTAGGGAAAAGCGTAGTGGAGCAAGACGCTGAGAAGACAGAGAAAACAGAGGGAAAGAAAGAGACAGAATAAAGACGGAAAAGACATTATAACTCACCTGCAAGACGGCAAGCAGAGTTGGAGTCACAGCCGGTCTGGACCTGACATAAGGGCACATGGACCAGTGAAGCAACTAGGTCCACGGAACGCCTGCACCAACCACGCGCCCCTGCACCGAGACACAGGACGGAGAGTTCAACCCACAAAAACCAAAGGCGCTACCCAGCGTCTGGCACATAACCAAGCAGTGAGGGATACGGGATAGCGCTTAGACCTCCATCCAGTATCGTGTGGCACCCCTGTTGATACCAGGTAGCGTAACAATTTTGTTAAGCATTGCGGATTGTATGCTTGCGCACCATACTTTGTCTGTGATGATCTCTGATAGGCAGATGATGCCTATGGAGTTGTTTAGGCTCCATAATCAAAGAACACAAGAGTAAAACACACATCAAAATACACGAGAGTGAGAAGAAAGGCTCACATTCTCACCAGGTTAAAAAAATCCAGCAAAGTTGCTGGGGGTCTCTAAAGTGGGGGAAATTAGCACATTTATGAGAATTCTCCCTAACATCCAGGACCACACTTCAGAAAAAAAATTGAGCTAGAACTTCACGATCTGAACTGGGAGTCTTCTGGGACTTGTATCAATGTGGTGTTTTTTTTTAATCCAAGCAGCATTTCTGACCCATTTCTGCTGAGTCCCCCCCCACCCCCAGCTGTTTACATGGTTTCATTTTGGAACTCATTTTTTTCTTCCCCCTAGCCTTTTCACATGGTTCGTTTTAAGTCTTCTGTGGTGTTTGTCAATTTAAATCTTTTAAAGCATTTGTAATTTTTGAAAACTTGACATGGTTTTTAAAAATAACGTGACATAAATTAATGTGGGGGTGTGCAATGTTTTCAGACTTAGGCTCCTTTTTTAGATGGACCGTTGGTACTAAGTGAAAATATCTTTTTCACTGTACCGATTGGGGGGGGCGATTTAGAAAGACCGCTCTGTGACCTCACAGAGCGGTCTTTCTAAATCAAACTAGCATACTTGTCAAACCCCTGTCGCACATGAGTGTGCGTAGGGGCTGACAGGCGCTGTGTGCCCCAGCAGAGCAGTCACAGGAGGCAGAGGTGTGTTTTGGACTATGTGTGTGCGCATGTGAGTAGGATGTGTGTGTTGGCGTGTGGGGGAAATTGGGAGATCGGGGCGGTCCCCCCACTGATTGACGAGTTAATGAGCGGGTGGGGAAGGAGGGTGGCAGTATGTGATTTCCGCACTTTAAAGCCAATAAACAAACGGCCGAAAAAAAATGCAGAAATAACACATAGAACTGGATAGTTTCCTAGTGCCAGAAGACGGTAGGAATCTCAAACGAAAAGCGTAAAGAGAGGTGGAAACGGACACGAGAAATGCATAAACACAGAAATATGATGTCTTTTTTGCATTGTTCACATGGATCGTAGTTGCTGACAAATTAAGCTGCAGTGTGTGGTTTGTGGTGCTACACTAGCAAGCCTGAAGCAAGCCTGAAGCCAACACGATTAAGGCGGCTTTTGGAAACTAAACATTAGCAAAAAAGACCAGGGATTTGATTGTATGGCAGCTGCAAAGCATACACAAGCAAAAAGACACTGCTAAAACGTGGCCTCAGTAGCTGCAAATGCTTTGCAAGCTTCTTACCACATTATCTGTGGGGGGAAAAAAGCCCTTTAAAGATGCTGAGAGTAATTCTGGCAACAATTCTCACTGTCAACCGAGTAATGCTTAGTGACGGTGCAGCAGAGAAATGCAAAAGTGTCCTTATGTCTGACACCACAATTTTCCTCACCATCACTGACCTGTCCTCTTCTATTAGTACAGAATTGATATTGTGCTTGAAATATTTTGTAAACCAATTCAGGGCAGAGCAACTACATCTATGGTCCTTGACATTGTTAACTACTTCCTAAATTCCCACTGCCTAAAGTGGGTGGCGTGTGTTGGTATTTGTTTGGATGGTGCTCCTTCAATGTCTGGTGCTAGAACTGTGTTAAAAGCAAAAGTGTTGGTAGTAGCTCCACATATATTGTGGAGACACTGCGTGATCCCCCGGGAAGCTTTGCCTGTGCGCAATATGGGGAATGGACTCTCAGAGGTGCTGACTTCTGTTGTAAAGATTGTGCATTTTATTAATAAGATGCACTGCACAAGAGCCCGTCTGTTTGCAACATTATGGGCAGAAATGGGAGCTGAACATGATGCTTTGTTTCACACGGAAGTCAGATTGCTCTCCAGGTGGAAAGGTTTTAAATTGTGTTTAGTATCTCGGGAACAAAGTGAGACGCTTTCTCCTGGGTTTGGACCAGACGAAAGAAGAGCCTCTGTGTGATTCACAATGGCTTGTACTGTAAGCTTACTATGGCGACCTCTTTGAAAAGCTACATTTTCTAAACATCCCCCTGCAAGGCACAGAAAAGAAACCACTTAATTGGCTATGAATGCAAAAATGTCAGCATTCAAGAAGAAGTTGGATCTTTGGAGGAGGCGGGTGAATGTCTGCATTCCGATGCGTTTCCATTATTAGCAGATGCTCTTGAGGAGGCAGAGTATGATCTTTTCATGTGTTGCTGAACTAGGGCACTACGTAGTGTAGCTTGTGTACTGATCAAATTTAGTTTTCTCGTGTTCATTAATAAAGTTTTGGCCTGGGGCTACCAGTCATGTAAAGGTCCTATGGCATAAGGACCAAATAATCATAAGCAAAGTTAAATAGAGTCAGACTACTCCATTAAGACTGGTGCTCTCAGTTGGCCCTACAACAAGGGAGGTACTCTTTAGCTCTATTAGTACTGAGTTTCCCCTAAAGTTCCAATTAAATCATCCAATTCTTAATCATTTTCAAAAGAGAAATATTTATTCCATATCTCTTGGTTGTTCTTCTTTGAAAGAATATTCTATTTCATATTCCATGAGGACAAACATAAAATACTGGCCGTAATTGTATGTACATTTTGCCAATGCATTTCGGTTATTTAACCTTCGTCAGGGCTGTACAACAACTTAAATGTGCCCAATATATTACTCTATTTCATTTTTAAATCAACATTTAAAGAAACAAGATAATTCCACAATGATATCAGAATGTGATACATAAATGCAAACACACATACCGGTTCCATGTTGTGTCAAAATGTTCTAGCAATTGTAGTGGTGGAAATGTTGAAAAACAGATAAAATAAGAAAACAAACAGGAAACCATTTTTCGTTTTCCTCAATGAGACTAACATTGTAATCATCGTTTAAACGTTAACGAATTAGATCGAAAGTACCTTCAAATCCAATAGATTATAAATTCGTAACTGAAGAATCCAGTCTGAGTGTATATTCCTGTAGGTGTTACGTAAATTGTCATTATTAAACAATACAGGTTTGAACCGCTATTTACTGCAACGGTGTGATCCATACGTACCATTACTTAGCAGAAAAACGCTCTGCAGAACAACGCTCTGTGGAAGTCAGACGCATTTGTGAAGCCGCGAACGCGACTAGGGAAAGAAAGGGAGTATTTTTATGTTGTCATGGAAACCCAAAGGCGTTGCGTAGAAACACGTACGCCTTGGGTCCCACCTCCGTGCGAGCACGGGAGGCGGGAATGTTGCCATGACAACGCTAAATGCTATTAAGGTAAAATAACAGCAATTTAAAGGCAAGTGCGAACTGAACGCGAAAATTCGAGTTGAAAACAAAGCTGATGCAACCCGGCATCGTAAATGGAGGTGTCATGGAGATCCAGGAGCGTCGCGTGGAAGCACGTACGTCCTGGGTCCCATTCCCGTGGAGGTACAGGAGGCAGGGATGTTGTAATGACAACCCTGAGTGCTATGAAAAGTGCAACTATGGCATTAGCAGATAAAGATGCTGCAGAATTGTTGTTAGGAACCGGACTGATGCTTCGTGGCATCAAAAGAGGAGTAATTCACCATAATAAATCAGAATTCTATTTAAGCAAATGATAACATTAGATAACACTACTAGGAGTGAATTCCTAAATGTCTATGCAGCACAGGAACTATTTAGGAATCTACAAATCATTACTCGTAGTTTACAATCAAAGTTATATTTTTTGTAATAACTCTGACTAGTTTCAGAGTCAATAAACTGATGCAAATAAGGAAAAATGAAAGAAAAAAGAAACATTCATTCTTTGGTCTACAAAGGACACTCGTGAATAAAAAGGAACACTTGTTAAAACAAAGGGAATTGACAAGAAAGCACAATAGTCCTGCTATGGTATAAGAAGGGTGGATTCAAACAGTAGAGCTGGATGTGCAGTAGGGCGAACAGTTGGGTCACATTCTCTACACCATCAATCGATTATTTTAAAACTTCATAGATAGCACATATAATTTATTTCTTCATTCAACCCTTTAGGTATCAGAGAGCTCAGTTGATCTATCCAAAATGTTTCTCGTTGGTCGAGTCTTTTCTGGAGATTCTCATATTTGTTGAATTTGCGAACCCCTTCTAAGATAACAAATCTTATTTGTGCCAAATTATGTTTTTTCTCTTGCCAGAGTCTGGCCACTGCTGAAGTTGCTGTGTGATTCCTTATGCATGAACAATGCTCATTCCATCAAATTTTTGCAGTGCGTTGTGTCTGTCCTACATAGAACAGTCCACAAGGGCATTTTATTCCATAAACAATATTCTGTGTATCACGGGTAGCATAATCCTTCAGCTTCATTTTGGCTCCGGGATGTGGATGATTAATCGTTGAACCTTTAATGATGTAATTGCAGTTGCTGTAATTTAGGCACGGAAATATGCCTATTCGATCTGTTAACTTCTTTTTGCATGAAGGTTTTGTATTAACCAATTTGTCTTTCAGGTTCTGACTGCGTTGAACTAATGGGAAACCATCTCAGAACCACTCTCAAAAGTACTTTCCAGAGGACAATTGTAGCATCAATGAGTGAGTGGTTCGGCCTTTCCTAGCATAGGGGGCCGCCCACCTCCCAATACACCTCCAGGAGGAACTAATGGAACTTCAAAGTGGCTGCCTACTGGAGATCCAATTCAAAAAATTGTCCTTGGGTGGATTCAGCACCTTGTACCTTTGCAAGATTGGATTTTCAACACTTGCAGCCCTAAAGACTATTGGTCAAAGCTGGAAGAAAACCTGTGGTTGGCTATTGCAAAAATGTAACCCAATAGTGATGGCTCGCTGCTGAAAGGCAGGCCCACCCTTCACACTAGTTCTCCAGTATGCCACTGTCCAATTTGCAAGTGACTGTATTGATCGTAATCAAGTTGTTGTACAAGTATGTCCTACATTACTGTAGGAAATAAATATCTAACACTACTTTTAGTCAAGTCCCCTGTAGCAAATAATTCTGAATGCTGCGTTTACAATTATTTGCCCTCTAATTAATTTGAGTTAATGCAAGCAATGATTTTGAAAGAATGTTGTTTGGCACCCACACCTCCATTAGGCACCATTCTACACCAGATAAACACTTTGGAGTTCATGTGTATAGAGGGGCCCAAGCCAGGTACCTTTTTCTTATGGAGGGCTCGGGGATCAAAAAAGTTTGAAGACCACTGCCTGTAGAGTGACTATCTTGTTATCAAGAAAATGTTTTTTTTTTTAAGGCAAAAAACCTAATTGCTTTCTTGCTGGCACTGCTATATGTTAACATATATTTTGATTGCTAGTTTGGATGAGCACTTATCCTCCCTGGTCCCTAGGGAACAGTGCACGTGTGGGCTTAAACGGCAGAAGCTTAATGTAGTAAACAAACCTTTGCAAAATCCCTGGTTGCTTTAAAGTGGTCCATTATCCACGTGCTTGCTGTGCGATGTTGCTATGTGTCTGGTACGGTGCATATACAACTCGTACACATGACCGCACCTTCAGTGGGTATGAGCAAAATCATTGCAGTGCTTTACTGTGAAGGAAAGAGTTGCACAGACCCAGCGATACTAAAGATTTGACTGTCGTCTGCTTACAAAGATTGCAGTGTCGCATAGCCCATGTGAGAATGTGTCTATTGTATATAGAGGGCACAATGCTTGTAATTTTCAATACGTTGCCCAGACAGCTCATGCCAGTGCACAGACACCCGCTGGCATAGATTTCCCTTGTGTGCGGATTGCTGGTGTGTGGCATGTGGGAAGCGTGTGTGACTTTCGCACCATCTTTAATATTGCTTAATTCTGAAGCATTGTGCCAAGTGGCAAAGTTTTGTTTGGCTAGCATGAAGGCTGGCTAAGTTTTGAAGTGTGTGGCAGACTGTTTAAGCCACTGTGTGGCGCGAGGTGTGCTGCGCACATTGTCAGGTGTAGTCTCAGGCTGGGGATAGTTGTAACACCCTGATGAATGAGTTCTTCGATTCCTGCATTTCTCCTTCTGGTGGCACGGGGTACTTTGGGCTTAGATTTGCTGTTGTGATTCTGCGCACAGAGAATGGTTGCAGATATTGGCCATCCAAGCTCTCATGAAGAAGGGGGAGAAAAAGACTCCTCTAACCAACAGTGGACAGATGCCACCCCATCTATTTATTTCTCTTAACAATGCTTGCAACCTGATCACTGCTTTAACTTAAGCCATTGAACACCAGCCAACAAAAAAAGTGGCGTACATTAATTGTCCTTTAATTGTCCAGCAACTGAATCTGAGTCTCAACACACCCTTCCCCCCTTTTAAGTTGGGGAATATTGTTGAGATTTGTATAATGTGAAAAGTGTACAGGGAAGGTACTCTGTGGTGTTCAAGGTCAAAGCACCCCTAAAGAGGCTCTGTAAAGCGAACTGTCTGGCATTCAAAGACTCATTTTGTATTGTAATGCTTTTGAATATTATTTTCTTCACTGCTGGAAGTTACGGATGCTATACCGGTGAGGGAGAGCTTTTTACGCCATTTATTTTAAAGAGCACATAGATGGCTTGTTTACCCCCATTTTCCATTACCTTTTCGGTTCACAGGAGGGCCAGCCTTTATGCGCAGGGGACCGTGTTCTAATCCCCCCCCCCCCGCTATGACTCATTCTACTCCATCTACGTTTAGTTTGTTCAACACTTTGGGGAAATCGCTACATGATTTAATATATACAAATGTAGGTTTCAGGGACTCGGGATTACTGCATTTTCTAGTTATACTTATGTCACATTCTCTATATAGTTTGATGAGGTTCCCGGAGGGATTTTATTGCCCCTTCAATGTGTTTTTCTTTTTCTCCAACCACTTCACCTCAGCAGTTAATTGAAGATAGCTTGCCTGTAAACTTTATTGAATGCTTGCTAGGAATAGTGATCCCTGCCATTAATTTTGAAAATATATTTTTTGATCACTGTTTATGATGATCTGGGGTGAATGCTTTTTATGGTTTTTCTTTTTCTCTAATGATGGGACCAGTTCATTCTCGTTAGATGATGTTGAGCTATTTTCTTGCTTGTCTGGATTTTTAAGCAGCCTTGTGTATCAGAGGACTGGCGCGGTAGCGGGAGTTTTCTGACCTGTGCGTGAAAGGAGTGCTGTTAATTGCTTTGCTATTTGAAAGTGGGAGGTCCCTTTATTCTCCTAAGGCAATGGTCTTCAAGCCTTTTTATGCTGAGCCCCCCCTGGAGTAAAATAATTTCTGCGCCCCCGGCCACAAATGCTTATATTTTCAATTAAAAAGTCACCATAATCCTTCAAGCCCCCCACCACCTGGCATCCTTTGGACCCCCCAGTTTGAAGGCCTCGCCATAAGGCACCCTTGTTCAGCATACAGAGGCCCCCTTTTCATGGGTGGGGTGACTCCTTCCCAGTTCCACACAATGACTGTTCTACTGATCAGGCTGATTGCTTTCAAACCATTGCCAAGTAGGGGATAAATGCTTCTACTGGCTGCCCCTCTCGGGCTTTAATGCTGTTGCTGCTCCAATGCCCCCACAATGTTCCAAACAAATAGTCCATGCCTTCCTCAGATAGGTGCACCCGACCCTCTACGTAATAGGTTATCTACATGTATCCAGCCGTTGTGCATGTGTGAGAAACCATGCCTCTGCAAAGTTTACCCATGGCTTGGTTTACTTTTTTGCAGGAGTTTTCCACTGCTATGAGCGCTGCACTAGTTCAGCTGTATTGCATAATTTATTGCACATTAGCTATGCTTATGGGGGCATGGGGCGGGGGACTTCTGACTCTTCTGGAGGATAGTGCCTGACTCATATTAGCAAAGGCCTTCCTGCTAAGGTGTAACATTTACTTTTTGTTCCCCCAGTAAAGATCACTTTGGTCATGGGTTCTGTACCTGCTGTCTGCAAGCTGGGGCTCCCTATGGTTGATATTTACATTTAAGAAACTGAAACAGGTGTGTGTCTTTCAAAGTACACACACAAAATGACTGTAGCATTTTAGGTACAAGAGCTCTGCAGTTAAGAACGTATTGCCTCTCCAGAACACCCACCTCTAATTTTGGGAACAGCTACAACTAGTTAAAACCACAACGGGTGGAAGTATTGGAGGAAGTTAACTAAGCACCAATCACTCATAAATTGGGACACATCAGGCAGGAACATCCATAGCAAGCCCACTATAAATGGTTTTGGGTACAGACCTGGTTCACAAATACTTGGCGCATACGGAATTTCCTTTTTTATTTCTTCTTTTAGACAATAACTCAAATCATGGCACTCTTTGATTCTGACAATTCTCTGCATTTGAAAGGATGGGGAATTTGAGCCTTTGCAATTCCTGGTGAAGTTAATTGTAAATTGCTGATGGAGTTTATTGATGAAAGTAGAAGAGAAATACGTGAAGAAAAGGATTTCAAGGAGTCATGCTTGTGTAGTTGAGTAAGCAATGTGGTTTTTTTTGTTCATCTCTTTGATGTTTGGGGGAGGAGGGTACATATGACGTCCCTATGCGCAGTTGTTCCCTTTTTTCACACATACAGATGAATGCTACAGCATCTCTTTCCTCTAGAGTAACTCTCTAAAGTATAGATGGTCTACTGATTTCTCTTATGTTATTGGCAAGGCGATATGGGTTGAATGCCCTCGGGGACCGTAGTCCAGGTCAGAGTATGTGTGCAGCTAGGACAGAGAATGGATTGGTATTGGCAAATCACACTCTACCTCCTTAAAGTTAGGTATACAGTCTTTTAGAATGAAAGTAAAACAATATCATCAGGTTATTCATCTGTAGGTGAATTTATTCCCATAAAGTCAGCCGACACATGTTTCAACCTTAGCCGTCTTCAAGACCTTGAAATTGAATGGTATGGTGACCAGGTTTGGAAGTTGATTGTGAAAATATCTTGAAACCATTATCTGATAGTACTTGATGATAGAGGGTTGAGTCCCGAGAGACCTGTCAATGGCTGGCGCGTTGTGCTAAAACTCTTAAGTGGTGCTTGGACATCCTGAATTGGTTCCCCAAATCGAAATTACTAAACTATCTTTTTTTTTACCTTAGATGCAATCCTGAAGGTTTAGTCCACAGGTTGGGGAACCAATCTAGGATGTCCAAGGTAGAGCGCGATTCGCAAATACCAATCCGTTTTCTGTCCTATTCATTCAAGGTCTTTATGCATTGACCTTGTGGAATTGGTGACGCAGCTCGCCACTATTTATAAATTATAGTGGTCACAGCGCACTCTCAAGGGTATGTACCCATACACACTGCAGCTACACTGAGTTGTGGGTAGCTGCATGGGGAGGGAGGGAAAGCGCCAAGAAGAGCAAGAATAAGCAAAACTCCAAGGGGGCGGATAGGATTGCGCTTAAGGGGAGTCACCGCAGTGTACAGCTCAGGCAAAATGTTTGTTGTATTGGTAGTCACATTATGAAGTTTCAACTTGCCTTTTTCATACCCACAGCCAAGAAACAGTATTAAGACACAGGAAACATTTGATGAAATAAAGAAATGCTATAATTGAGGCTTGAAAAAAAAGGTAGAGGAGAAAAAGCAGCTACTGGTGGAATCTGGAAAAAGAAGATGCAGTGAAAAAAACAAGAGAGTTATATTGTAAAAGCTGACGGGTGAAAACTGACTATTCCAAAATGTATTAATGGCGGTTCACAAAAGCTGGAAAACCATCTTTTGGCATTGTTGGCTAGTGTTCTTCATTCCTCCTACATTCCTTCCTCAGAACCTGCCTCTTACTTCATCTGGACAATTGTTAGACACAGCATTAAATCTGCAAATGTCTGTGTAATGTTGCAGTTCCCGGAGATGTAGCTGTGCAACAACTGCAAAATATTGGACTACAAAGCAACCCGTCAATTGTCTTCTGCAAATGTTTTTTTCGGACAGATCTAATTGGACAAGCACAACTCTATCACCACGTCTTCTTAACAGTGTGTTCTTGTTACAGTATGCCGGTCATTCCTGTTTGGACAATGAAGTGACAACTGGACGTTACCACACACCTGAGCAATCTTTCAGATTACGGTTTTTAAAAAAAACTATGGAATTGGACCATCACCACAACTGAATTTGGTTGCTATGTCAGCCTCTGCTACTAATCTACAATGTAATTGTAGCGCACATGCTGCTATGTGAAACTGAAGATGCAAGTGCTCTTGTGTGTAGAACTATTATAGTTGATCTGGCGAATTTGTAGGTTGGTGCCAACTTGTAAATGGTACATGTTTTTGTGCTATTGGATTTCTGTTGGGGGTCAGCTCATGTTTTCATGGGTGTGGTGAATGGTCGAACTAATCGCTAGCTGCTCATGGTGATATTGGGTGAAGTGATCGGCTATCTTGTCATGCAGGTAGGCCTTTAACAGATTCTGTTTAAGTCACTGAAAATGTTTATTTTAGTGCAGTGATTTGTAATTGTGAGGATTTATTGGGTGTGATGCCATGTTAGCTAGAGGTGAGATATGAAATGAGTGAGTTTAGAGGTTGGTTCGTGACATTGAGGGGGGGGTGGATTTGTAGTTTTGTATACTAAATCAGCAAACCTTAGTTAATGACATTTGAGTGCTCTAGCAAAGAAGGCAAGTAACGGCTGCAATTTCCATGTTTTCCAGTACACTATCCAGAAGTCTAACCCTATAGTAATACCACCCATTTTACACACAAGGAATCAAAACCCTTTCCCTAAATCGTTTGAAAGCAACATCCTTGTGAAGTTGTCTGCAATAATCATTCACAATTTCAAACCCATCCTAAAGTTGTCAAAGAGTCATCCTGGAGTAATTCCCACCCATCCGGAAGTTGTCATGAAGTCATCCTGGAGTAATCCACACCATCCTGAAGTTGTCATGGGGATCATGCTGGAGTAATACAAGATCATCACTGGAAGTAATCAGAACTCCTCTTGGAGTAGTTTCTGTGTTAACTCTAGAGTCATCTCATTTGAATATTTCGGCCTATACACATACTTCAGGATGGTTTCGGATTATCTCCCTGAACTAGCCATGGATGACTCTAGGATGGAGTCACCTGATGACTCAAGAATGATTCCAGGAAGATCTTCCTTTTTGACTTGGGTAGTCTCAGAAACCGAGGCAAATTGCTGCAGGCCTGGACGTGGGAAATTGCACTGCAAAGAGGTCTCGCTTAAACAGAAGCAGGGTACGGATTTTTAAGGGGCTAGCAGCAGATCTTCTGTAGACAGGATTGGGAATGGTGAATTTGGGATTGCCGAATCCTCCAGATATGCACTTTTGAAACAAGAGGAGATGTAGTCCCAGAGGAGGGGCGTGATGCCAAAAGTGAGGAATACCTATGGGAAAGTGGAGGGAGACTTGATCTGCAGTGGAACAGTGACAGAACTAGAAGAAAGAGACCTAGGTTCTCCTAGAGAAAGGGTATTTTTGGTAGATGTGGCAAGTTCAAAGGAAGATAGGAATATTAAACTTTTAGTAGTGCCCGATTGACATAACGGAATGTGTCCAGCGGCAAGTTGGCACTGCCCGGTACGTACGTAAGATGGATGTGGCAGACTGAGTTGCAGTAAAACTATATAGCAAAAGGCAAACCTGCTACAGTGTCAGAAAAGGTTATGTATTTCTGTGTTTACTGTGCCGCAGAATGGTGGGACTGGGTGCAAAGGTGTTCTCTATGATGTTCCTTTGAAAACAGATTTGGAAGGGTTGATCAACTCAAATCTGACAATGAGATGCGATTGATGTGAGAAGGTTGGACGAATGAGGAGGAAGAAGTGTTCTCCACTACGGTAGTGGTGACCTTTGAGTATAAGCTTGTGCGTATTGGTTTTGAAAGGTTTTGAGTGGTGAAATATGTTCCTCCCCTCTTGTGTTGCTTGAAATATCAAAAGTATGGGCAGTTGGCAAGCGTTTGCCATGGGTTGGATTTTTGTGCAAAGTGCTGGGGCTGTCACGATATAACGAAATGACTACTGCACCACAGGAGTAAAAGGATGATCAGAGACTAAAGCGCTTGCTCACTGTCACACGACCACTAATCAAGCAGAGATCCCAATCATAAAGGTGAATATGGCCCAACGTTCACCTCTTTGGGTTGGGCAGGCCAAGAGCAGGCTATATTCTCAGAAGTGTTTAGAACGCAGCTATAACCCACGGGAAAAAAGAAGAAGAAATCGGCCTAGCTGCACACATATACACAAACGCCATCACTGCCAGAATGCAGACCCGAGGTCAACGGCCATGCTGCGCACATTCTAATGACCTCACACAGCCACCATACAATACCTAACATTAGAATGCAGCTAAACAATGCACTAATGCACACATTGAGTGCACCCAAGCACTTGTACTACCTTTCTGTCTGCACTGACCTGGACTACGGTCCTCGAGGGCGTTCAACCCACAGCACTTTCAGATCATGCCAATGGTATATAAGGAACTATACAAATGCACAATAACAGAACATAACAGAGCTTCATGCGGAAGGACCACTTCTAATATCTGTATTAATCAGAGTTACTATTAGCCACTGATGGTACTCACTGTTTTGCTCTCAGAATGAAGATCCTAGTTATTGCCAACAGCATTTCAAACTTGTTGGATGGCATTGTGCCATTCCCAAAACCAGCACATTGCATATGAGCTATCCATCCGGCAATCAACCATTTGCCAGAAGTTACCATTATATGCCAAGGAACTCACTCCATTAGGTAGCTGTTGCCATCACATGACTAAGTACTCATGCCATTTTTCTAGATATTGCCACCCTGTTCTCTGGTACTCTCACTGCATGCCAGGTTTTCCCATTAAATGCTCATTCCCTTCCCAATTTAGCAATTATGGTTCTACTTTGTCCAGGTGGTTAGATCATTTGGCAACACAAGTGCTTTACATCAAAGCTTTTCTACTTCTCTTGTCTTCCCTATAGCACTTTTAAGTATTTTGGGCATTCTTTATAACCTAACCTTATTTAATATATGTCACAAATTACTGTTCCAGGATGTAAGAGAAGATGGAGGTTTTCACATCGTATAATGGCCACCTCACTCGATGATGGTGTCTGCGGTCAGCTGCACTCTGGTTTGTCCTTCCACTGTTATGACACAAAAGCTCAGTATAGTGGTGGCTTGACATGTTGTGATGCAATTTAGGCTTTCTGACAATATACCCCTCAAGATTACAAAAGGACAGATTGAGATGAGTATTCCCCGAAAATATGGTACACCCTGGTACTCCGATGTAACAAACAATAGGGGAGCCCATGTGTGCAAGTGTGAGTGGGGGCAAAGTATGTAGAATTTACAAAAACCGACAAAGGGGTACTCACAATCGAGACAGTCCTAGATTCTGTCCGACATTCAAATTAAATCTCCATAGTAATTTAAAGGCTAGTGTTTGCGAGGCAAATCACTGGGGATACACCAAGGGAGCAGTCTGAGAAATGCTAACCATAAATTTATTGTTGAAAGCATAGTTGTTTTTGAGATTTTACACAATTTCTAAAGCAAAAAATAAGTAGAATAGAGCAATTGAAAAAATAAAGAAAAACAGAACATTCATCACAAATATATCAAGTGCAAAAGAAGGGATAACATATTAATCACATCAAGATAAAACAATTATTACAGGCTACCCATAGTTCCTGCAGCATAAGGCCTACCAGGGTGTATAAAAAATTACCCTGGTAGGTATGTAAAAAGAATATTATTTTAGCTGAGTTTGTATATTTAATCTGCCAACGTGTGGGAAAGAATCAAAAGTTTGTTCCTAAAAGGAACAACATATATATAAATCACGTTTCAGCATGCCAAACTGGCATCAGTAGTCAGAGCCTTCCTCAGGGCAGGATGGAGGTGAGTTGATAGTATCACCCTAGAGGGGGCAGAAAAAAGGGAATACTTAAGTCACATAGACAGGCTGCTATACAGACAGCTTCAGAGGGATATCATAATTCAAGTGTATGCTGTCATAAATATACGGACCACTCACCCAGTATAGATTAAAGAATGGAGTGCAGTCCGTAGAAGGCTACTTTTCCAAACCTATTGAACTTCGTACGCTGTGTAACAATGCGGCCAAGTAGAAAAAAAAAGGTAGAGCGCACCTGGGTCACGCTTCTGAAAATGCTGTGGAGAGAATACAGCCTTAGTGAGAGTATAATTCATAGAAAGAGCGAAAAGTCAGTGAAGGAGTTTGTCGGACGCCATCGGAGCATGTTGTCGTATTGCTCCTGATTATTTTATCTGAAAGGTGGCGCTCCGAATCATGAATATAACTAAAGAACAAGCACTACAATAAGTAAAAGGAGTGCGAGGTGCCCAGACAGGGTCATAGAGTGAATGGTGAGGGATCCTATAGAGGAGCATAACGGGAAGACGGCATGCAGGTTTATAAAAGCATGGTATAAGTATACGGGTGCATGCAAGCCCATATGTGGATATGAGCATAGCATAGTGCTAATATCAAGGTTTAAAAAGGATTTATGTTATTGGTATTTAACAGTAACAGACCCGGTGGGGCAGAGACACACGTCAAAGGTACCTTAGTAGTGAAATGCTCCGGGTAGAACTTGTCCGAGGAGTTAGGTGGAAAGGAAAACACGTCCGTCTTCAGTAAATAAAGATGGAGTGCTATAATGAGCAAGCACACCTAACCTGGAAAGGCAAAAACAGTGTATGAGCGCTTGTGCTGGACCTAGGCGGAAACACAGTAACAACTATGTGGAGAAGCCATATGAAAGGAACCATGTAAAGAACCTGGCAGGGGGCTGTTGCTGAAACCCAGAATAAACTGGAAAACTTACCAGTGTACGAAAGTAGAAAACAGCAGAGGTTAGGATTCGTCTGTGCAAAATCCCAGTGGAAACGACGCCACGTTCTGCTAACTCGGTTCACTGAGTTGAAGCCAGAGGACAGAGTGCCTCTTCATGCTGGGGTGAAATGGCTGACCGAAGGTCCTGTTCGGAACCGGCAGCTGTGATAGATTAGCGCCGGCTTGTTGGATACGAGGGGGTTGTCACGGTAACCCCGGTCCTCGTCAAGAGGGTGGAGCACGCGTCCAGCGTCTGGTGCTCGGAGCGCGGGCTAAGCAGCCAATGGAAAGGGGGGTGGGGTTGCTAGCCCCGTATGTAAACATACCAGCCCTGGTGTGCGGTATGGCCGAGTGTGCTGCAGGAGCCCGCTGAGTTAGAGCTGGTTGTGGAGGATAGGCTTGGGGGGGGGGTTTTGGTCCAAATGTGTCCTGCACAGAAGGGGCAGGGGTGCTAACATTCTTGCAGAGTGGCCGCGCAACAAACAGTCAGAGGGAGCGTGCCTACGACTGTCATGGCACTACAGCATGGTACAGTAATCATACAGAGTCACCATCAAGGGCACCGAGGTCCGCACAATGTAACTGTATCATCAGTATGTCCAGTCATATGGGGGGGTATGAACTCTTCGTTGAGACCATTCTGAAAGGTATCAAGACGATGGATCCACCTGGCCTCTTTTTGTAGAAGGCTCGTAAGGGCATTCGAAGAATGTACAACGATGTCAGCAATCCACCAGGTAATATCATCGACCGAATGGTGGAATTCCATGTAGTGACTCACCAATGGGGCACTTATGGTTTTACAACGAATCCTCGACCGGTGTTCGCAGATTTTGATGTGGGCAGCACGCATGGTCTGACCCACGTACCTGAGGCCGCATGGACATTCGATGATGTACACTACTTGCTTGCTTTTGCAATTTGTTAGATTGCGTAGGGTCCAAGGTTTTCCATTCACCATGAAATCTTTAGTTTTTCCACAGGCAAAGTGGCCCACAGCACTTCTCAAATTCCATAGTCCCTCTCTCGGTGCAGCATCCTGGTACTCCAACAGCTGGCTGAAAGAAAAATTAACCAGATATTAACATGTGGGTTAAGGCAATGGACTCTCCAAAGCAGGATACTGAACTGATACTCACAAACAAGAAAATCAGACTGGGACTGAATAGTTCCAAGTTAGACTGGTAAGTACCTTGAAAACAAGGAAAATCACTGTTACTAAGAATACAGAAATAACAAGAAAGTAAGAAACAAATAGTCTTGTGCTTACCAAATGAGTGCCCTGGTTAGGTGTTGCAGGAGAGTTGGAAATGGAGTGACAGTACGGGAAACACAATGTTTTGTTTTCCTATACCGACCGGCACGAGGATGCCTAAAGAGTTAATTGATCCGGGCGCCGTTGCGCTGGTGTCCTTTGATCCTTGCGCTGATGCGCCAATGTCCTTTGGTCCTTGCGCCGATGCACGACAGTCCTGAATGTTCCAAAAATGTCTTTGACAGTTCCAGAAAGAAGATATGACACAGGCGAGACTCACAAGATGAGATGTATGCAGTCTGTGGGTTTTCCGATTATAAGACTTGTGAAATGAGATAACTGCAGTTTGTGGACGTTCCGGTTCTGGTATGAGCAGGTAAGACTTGATAGATTAGATGAAGGCAGTCCATGGCAGTTCCGGGTCTGGTATGAGCAGGTAAGACTTGAGGGATTAGACAATTGCAGTCTGTGGAAGTTCCAGGTCTGGTTTGAGCAGGTAAGACTTGAGGGCTTAGACGAATGCAGTCCATGGAGGTTCCGGGTCTGATATGAGCCGGTAAGACGTGAGGGATTAGACAAGTGCAGTCCGTGGACGTTCCGGATCGAGTTTGAGCAAGTAAGACTTGAGAGCAATGACAAGAAGGAAGCAAGGATGGTCACAAGGCAGGCTGGGGATTCAAGGAGCCAAGAAGACAAGGTACAAGGTACGTAGCTTTGAAAACAGACAAATTCAGAAGCGTCGCCGTACGTGGGCGTGGCTTAAGTACTGGTCACCTGACCGTACGCACTGGACAGCGCCGTAGGCTTGAGTACCTATGCAAATACCATGGCCGCCAGCGTTTCCATGGCAACCCATAGCGTTCTGTTAAAGGATGCGCCAGAAACGATGCAGTACGGTTCTGAGGTTTAGCAGACCACCTCGATTTGAAACCAAAAACGCTTGCTCCCCTGGGTTTACTAGGTAGGTTGTTATTGCTCGAGCTCTGTCTTTTATCCAATGAGGCATTCAATGGAACCCTGACAGTTTCCTCCCCCAAAGATGCCTCCCGGGAGCGAGCAGATAGGAACTCGGACAAGAGACGAGGAGCATGTACATTAGACTCGGGCTCCCATGTTCGCACCTTCGGACCATAACCTTCCCAATCGATAAGGAAATGATGGACCCCACGTATCACCTTAGTATCTAGAATGGCTTTGACCATGTACTCCTCCACCCCTTGACTATCACTGGAGCCGGACGAGATGAGAGGCGAGTGCCTGCGCGACGTGGCCTCAGAAGTGAAACGTGAAAGACTGGATGAATATTCCATTGGGAAGGTAAATCTAAGCGAACCACCAAAGGATTGATCACTTCCTTAATTGGGAAAGGTCCCACAAAACTAGGTATCAA
The DNA here is from genome assembly GCF_040938575.1 of Ambystoma mexicanum. Lineage (NCBI taxonomy): Eukaryota > Metazoa > Chordata > Amphibia > Caudata > Ambystomatidae > Ambystoma > Ambystoma mexicanum. The sequence goes on along the minus strand of NC_090934.1, from coordinate 1,403,209,032 downwards.
ACATCTGCGACCAGGCAAATGGAGGTTCTTGGAAGATAACCAGACCAACATTCCAGATTGATAATCGGGAGCAGGTCTCTGGTGTTTGTCAGCATGGAGTTTAGCTTGCTGTTGAGCGGCCTCCAAATGATCAAAGACCGTTTCCCTAAGGGAGATGAAGTCACGAATGCAAGCCTGAGCTGCCGGGTTTTCAGTGGTAGGTATTAGAACCTCAGGATTGACCTAGGATGGAGAAAATAAAGAGCAAAGAATGGAGAAGTACCTGTAGACGAATGTACTGAATTATTGTATGCATATTCTGCCTCCCCCAAAACATTTAACCATAACTCTTGATGCTGAGTAATCAGACAACGTAAGAATTGTTCCATAGTGGCATTAGCCCTTTCGGTTTGCCCATCCGTTTCAGGATGATAGGCTGTAGAATAACGTGCATCTGTACCCAAGGCAGTGACTAGATGACGCCAGAAACGCGAGGTAAACTGTGAGCCACGATCTGTAATGATGATCTCAGGTAGCCCAAAACGACAGAACACATTCTGCAAGAACATTTCTGCTAGGACCGGAGAAGAAGGAATACCCTGCAGGGTACAAACAAGGCCATATTGGAAAAGTAGTCTACGACCACCCATATGGTATCACAACCTCGGACATGAGGTAATTCGACCACAAAGTGCATTGAGATCATTAGCCAGGGTTTCTTAGGAACAGGGATAGGCTGAATCAATCCCATAGGTTTAGACACTGTACCTTTGCACTGAGTACAAATAACGCACCCTTTGATGTAGTCCTAAACATCTTTAACCATCGTAGGCCAGAACGCCCAACGTTTTTCCAGTTCAAGTGTCTTGCGTCTCCCTGGATGTGCAGCCATTAAGGCATCATGACACCACTGAAGGGCCAAGACACTGGTTTCTGAAGTAGGGAGATACAACCGTTCTTGTACATAAGGCATGGAATTGACGATTTTTACGTCATAATCATGGAGTTCAGGAGGTTTCGTCGCCATCCAGGATTTAATCATTCTCTTCAAAGAAGAATCTATGGTACAAGAACAAATGACAAACGATGGTTGTAACACAGTGCTTTCCCAGTGAGGCGTCTGACCGCCTTCGTTCAAGCTTGATAAAGCATCTGCCTTAGAATGCATCTTGCCGGTACGATATGTGATCTGGAAGTTATACATGGAAAAGAATTCATGCCACCTTGCATGGCGAGCGGTGGTACAGCGTACAGATTTAAGAGCAAGAAGATTACGATGATCAGTGAAAACCTGTACGGGTGTAATAGTACCCAATAGATGGTGTCTCCATACCAGGAATGCATCGCGTATTGCCAGAAGTTCACTTTCAGTGATAGTGTAATTCACCTCATACTTAGTAGGTCTCCTGGAATGGTAAACCACAGGATGTAGAAGACCAGAGTCTTCACACCTCTGGGACAGAATCGCCCCTACAGCCAGATCCGAGGCATCAGCCTCAACAATAAACAGACGTTTTTGATCTGGATGCTGTAGGACCGGGGCAGAGGTGAACATGGACTTCAATGTTTCAAAGGCTTTCTGGGCTTGATCAGACCATACAAAGCGAGTTTTAGAACTGGTTAATGCACTCAAGGGAGCTGCGATGGCCAAAAATGAGTGTATGAACCGCCTGTAGAAGTTTGCAAACCCTAAAAAGGACTGAACAGACTTTACATTGTTTGGGACAGGCCAGTCCAAGATCGCTTTAACCTTATTTCAGCTCATCTTAACCCCCTCACTGGTGATATCGTAGCCTAAAAATTCCACCTGGTCAGCATGAAAAACACACTTCTCCGATTTGGCATAGAGGTTGTTTTCGCGCAATCTCTGCAAAATGGTAGAGACATGTTGAACCTGTTCCTTATAGGTAGAAGAATAAATGAGAATGTTGTCGAGATAGACAACCATGAACTGATCCAGAAAGTCCTTGAACACATCGTTGATGAAATACTGGAAGGTAGCTGGGGCATTACAAAGACCGAATGGCATAACCAAGTACTCGAATAGACCATACTTGGTTTTGAATGCTGTTTTCCATTCGTCACCTTCTCTAATTCTGACCAGATTATAAGTCCCCCTTAGGTCAAGTTTGGTAAAAAACTTCAAAGAACCTAGTTGATCCAGCAGAACAGATATCAGGGGAATCGGATACTGATTCGGTACTGCCACTGCATTCAATTCTCTATAATCGATACAGGGGCGTAAGTCTCCCTCTTTCTTAGGTACAAAGAAAAGCGGCGATGCTGCTGGAGACCTGGAGGGGCGGATGAACCCCGTCCGGAGCGCTTGATCTAAATACTCCTTCAAGACCACATCCTCCTTTTGTGTAAGCGGATAGATTCTTCCGGAAGGAATACGGGCATCTGCCAATAGTTCTATCAGGCAATCATAAGGGCGATGCATGGGTAGTTTTTCCACCGTCTTCTTATCAAAAACGTCCTTGAAAGAATCGTATTCCTTTGGAAGGAGCACTGTAGTAATGGCCCCAACCATTAAGGCTGAATCTAGGAGCCTGGAATTACGATTTCCAAATTAAACCCTATCTGCATGACAAGACTCCTGACATTGATCCGAGGTAAACTCAACTGAACGTGACATCCAATCGATGGAAGGGTTGTGTTTCATTAACCATGGCAACCCCAAAATCAGCTTAAGGTGAGGAGCTGAAATAACATCAAAACGGATGATCTCTGAATGATCGTCACCAATCGATAACACAAGATCAATGGTTTGTTCTGTCACCAAAACCGAAATCAGAGACGTACTATCCACTGCATTAACTAGTTCTGGTGTTTTCTTGGGAATCAATGGAATGGAATGATCACATACAAATTGTGCATCCACATAATTTCCAGTAGCACCTGAATCAATCATAGGTTCAACAGACCAGATTGTCTCAGGGGTAGAAGACAAAGTAGCCAAGACTGAAAAAGGAACCGAGGATCTGCGGTACATGACCTCTTGACTCGACAAAGGGACCCGTCTATTGTCGAGCTTTGGCGTTTCCTGCCTTCTTAGGTTTTTTAGGACAGAGTTTCAGAAAATGACCCGACGACCCACAATAGAAGCATAAATGGTTGACCCTTCGAAGCTCCCTTTCTGAAGGAGTGAGCAGGCCTACAATGGCACCAATTTGCATCGGTTCGGAGGCTCAGACAGGAGTTACTGGCGTCGGAACGGTTAGGGTGGTTCTTTGTTCCCCCTTTCATTCAGTCTTACGGGCATCGATTTGCAACACAAGGTCAACCAGTTCTGGGAAACCATTGGGAACCACTGGTACAGTTGCCAAAATATTATTTAAGCCTTCCGAAAGACCTTTGTAAAACAAAGCAGATTTCTTTTCGTCGGGCCAATCTGTTTCTGCAACAAACTGGTTAAATTTAGCCAAATACTCCAAGAAGGATTTGTATTTCTGTTGTAAAGAAAGCAATTCCAAGTCCGATTTATATCTGAAATCAAACACACGGGTCATAGCCATAATCAGAGCCTCACAATCACACAGTAAAGGGCTACTCTGTTCTTGTAAGGGAAGGGATTGGCCCACACTGCAGAAGTACCCCCAAGGTTAGACAGAACAAAAGTTGACTTAGTAGTAGCATCAGAGAAGGATGCAGGCCTACACAGGAAATGTAAACGGCACTGATTAATGAATGTTCGAAAGGTTTTAGGATGCCCTAGGAACCTTTCTGGAGGGGCTAATGGAAACTGTGTTGCCATGTAGACTGGGCTTGACTCAGTTCTTGATTGAGCCCTTCCTGAAGTTGAATCCACTCCAGGACTAGATGCTCCAGCTCCTGACTGCAGACCAGCATGTAACTCGACGACGTTGAGTTGCATCATGTGCGGCTGTCATGTCAGCCCTAAGGTCTTCCACCACTTTGGATAGAGCCGCCAAATGGTCAACGGCCTCTTCCATTTTATAAAGGCTTCTGAATATGTTATGACAGAAAAGCTCAGTATAGTAGTGGTGGCTTGACAGGTTGTGATGCAATTTAGGCTTTCTGACAATATACCCCTCAAGAGTACAAAAGGACAGATTGAGGTGAGTATTGCCCGAAAATATGGTGCACCCTGGTACTCCAACAGCTGGCTGCAAGAGGAATTAACCAGATATTAACATGTGGGTTAAGGCAATGGACTCTCCAAAGCAAGATACTGAACTGATACAAACAAGAACATCAGACTGGAACTGAATAGTTCCAAGTTAGACTGGTGAGTACCTTGAAAACGAGGAAAATCACTGTTACCAAGAATACAGAAATAACAAGAAAGTAAGAAATGAATAGTCTTGTGCTTACCAAATGAGTGCCCTGGGTAGGTGTTTCAGGAGAGTTGGAAATGGAGTGACAGTCCGGGAAATACAATGTTTTGTTTTCCTATACCCGCAGGCACGAGGACGCCTAAAGAGTTAATTGACCCGGGCGCCGTTGCACTGGTGTCCTTTGATCCTTGCGCTGATGCGCCAATGTCCTTTGGTCCTTGCGCCGATGCGTGACAGCCCTGAATGTTCCAAAAATGTCTTTGACAGTTCCAGAAAGAAGATATGACACAGGCGAGACTCACGAGATGAGATGTATGCAGTCCGTGGGTTTTCCAATTATAACGACGAGCAGGTAAGACTTGTGAAATGAGATAACTGCAGTTCTTGGATGTTCCGGTTCTGGTATGAGCAGGTAAGACTTGATAGATTAGACGAATGCAGTCCTTAACAGTTCCGTGTCTGGTATGAGCAGGTAAGACTTGAAGGATTAGACAATTGCAGTCCGTTGACATTCCGGGTCTGGTATGAGCAGGTAATACTTGAAGAATTAGATGATTGCAGTCCGTGGACATTCCGGGTCTGGTATGAGCAGGTAAGACTTGAGGGATTAGACGATTGCAGTCCGCGGACGTTCCGGGTCTGGTATGAGCAGGTAAGACTTGAGGGATTAGACGGTGCAGTCTGTGGACGTTCCAGGTCTGGTATGAGCAGGTAAGACTTGAAGGATTAGACAAATGCAGTACGTGGAGGTTCCGGGTCTGATATGAGCCGGTAAGACGTGAGGGATTAGATGAGTGCAGTCCGTGGATGTTCCGGGTCAGGTTTGTGCAGATAAGACTTGAGAGCAATGACAAGAAGGAAGCAAGGATGGTCACAAGGTGGGCCGGGGATTCAAGGAGCCAAGAAGACAAGGTACGTAGCTTTGAAAACAGACACATTCAGAAGCGCTGCTGTGCGCGGGGGCACGGCTTAAGTACTGGTCACCTGACCGTACGCACAGGATGGCGCCGTAGGCCAGAGTACCTACGCAAATACCATGGCCGCCAGCATTTCCATGGCACCCCATAGCGTTCTGTAAAAGGACGCGCCAGAAACGATGCAGCAGGGTTCTGAGGTTTAGCAGACCACCTCGATTTGGAACCAAAACCGTTTGCTCCCCTGGGTTTACTAGGTAGGTTGTTATTGCGCAAGCTCCGTCTATGTTTATCCAATGAGGCATTCAATGGAACCTTAACATCCACGACTGTCATGGCGCTTCACTCGGTCCTCCAAACGTTACTGAGTAACTGATGCCAGAACTCTAAATGCCAGCGAAGAACAGTGTGATTTGTGTCTGAACTATAAGGTAACCTTACTCTAGCTCATCTCTCGTTGTCCTCTTTGCTCGCTTTTTCCCAGTCTTTGCCTGATTCCTGTTCCTGGCCTGCAATCCTTGCCCCCCCGAGCCCTGTGATTATCCTTCTCCTTCGGCCTTATGTGTCCTTATCTCAAGATCCTACCATTGCCTGTTTCCTACCTCATCAACTGAAGTGCTGCCTCGACCTATTTGTCATCCAGGAAATAGTTCTTTCCCCTCCTTCCGAGGGTTTTTTCTACTTGGAGGCTCATTTGGGGTATCATCCAGCCTGGGACTTAGACATCAGGCAGGGTGGATTCTAGATAGAGCGCCCCTATCTGCACGTCTCCCAATTCCAGAAAAGGGACCGTCACCGCCAGATCTCCTGAAATCAGGTCGGCTCCATGTTCGTTCATCAACAGTAGTTTTTTTCGATGGATTTATTTCCGGAAAAAATCCATTGAAAAAACGAATTGAATTATAATTTATTTTAATTTGGGGTTCCCCCACTGCCCCCTTCTCTGATACTATTAACGCCACCCCAAACTCCCCACCCACTACCCACCCCCATATATATTTCAGCTAAAATTCCATCGAAAGAAACTACTATTGATGAAAGGACAGTTTACCATGAAGTCACAGGTGAGATAGACAACATAGTCAATCACCTGATTTGTCATCTCCCTTAGATGAAGTTCTGAGCACAATACCTGACAATATAGCTGGGAACTGCCTTACACGGCATAACTCTTTCCCATTATTTGAGAACTAAAGGCTTGTAACACTTTCAATTGAGAACAACACTTGGAAAAAAAGAGAATACAGAAGCAATTGATAACTTTACAAAAGCATCTAGGCATAGCTATCAACTCACACGCTTTTGGCAGGTGTCATTGCCTTGTAAACAGCTGACTCACGCACCAACAGGGCTTAAAGTGGGCCCCAACAGCCTCCACAAACTGCTTCAGAGTTGCCCCAGCCACGCCGACTCCACGGGCAGCTTATGTAAATGACTTGCTGCATGGTTTCAAAGGCTGTCTGCAGGTGTCAGCACTTCAGATTAGAAAAAAAGAAAAAAAAGACAGCAGCTTTTCTTTTTGTCTAAACCAAAGTACCGACACCTCCAGAGAGCACATGAAACTGTGGCCTCAGCTACACGGACTGCCTGATGACTTTACTCAGAAATAGGAGGATGGCCAGACAGACCTTTCAACCAAGGAGCCTATGGTTTTTAACCACATGGCTCCTTGAATAAAAGGAATGCCTGCTGCGTCTGAGAGCTAGGGTGCACTAGTGTCACACCTTTTGTGCACCCAGTGCCTCCTTTTGTGGGGCCCAAAGATAGTAATGCCAGTGCACCCCAAATCCCCTGCTTACGCCGGCTCCCAGCCCTCCTTTTAGGCGAGATCTGGCAGGGGGCTCTCAGGGGGCGTGGTATAAGTACACACATACTTAGGTCACGCCCCATAACGAGAGTCCTCCCTCAATTTAGTATCCCACTTAAAGCACTGCCTGCCAAGCCTCCTGCACGCCCATTCACTTCCAAGGGCTCTCATCCACCAAAAACAAAATTGTGTGTTTTCACCTGCCTTCGCCTTGCGACACAAAAGATTGAGAAGGGAGTGCCCTTCATTTAGGCAATGAACAAAAACATGAGAGAGAACATTAATTCCGTTTTATAATACTGTTGCATACGTTATCTACTTAGTCATTTTAACAATGATTTTGGAGAGGGAGTGTAGTGTTGAGGAGCAACTTGGGTGGGCGCGTATTCAGGTGTTTCGTCCTGGGTGCCATCGCTGGTCAACGGTCTGACCGGATCTCTGACCCAGCCTGCCTGAGCCCTGACAAGTTTTACCAAGACCCCAGCTTCACCAAGGGAAGCTGGGGGCTTGGTGATCTAATCTGCTCTGTGCCCCTTTCCCCAGCCATCCCTCCGCATTTGCAGGCTTAGTTTGCTCTGACTGCTTTTTTCTTCTGGCCTGAAAGGGACACCACAGGAATCAATGGGCCAGGACTATCACTGGGGCGGGGGTCAACACTAAGCAGGCTAACTACATCATGTGCACATGATTGTTTTCCAAATGTGCATCTTACACTTGCATAGGGGAAAAACCATTTGCAAACTCAAAAATGGTGCTTAAACTTGCATTCACTAGTTTTCTGTGAAATGTGTTTTGTTTTTTGTCGGACTACCACACAAATACCCTGCAATTTGTGTGCCCCTTCCTTTGTGTTTAATCATAGGTTACATTTATAAAGATGTTATATCCTCAACAAACTGCTTAATCACAAATTAATGATTCTGTTACGCTGACAACAATTAGGAAATTAAACTGTGGCTTTATCGGTGCCAAATTTTCACTACAGGCTCAGAGATACCCCCACCTCCACCCAGACTATAAGCAAGCGACCAGCCCAGCCCATTCCCTGGTCAAATAAATGTTTATAGCACTTGTTTTTTTATATAAGGAATTGCAAAAAGCCTTACGATTAACAACCAGTATTTCATATATAACGTCTCGGCAGCTGTCTCTCAACCTGCTGAGCTACCCTGGCAGCCTTCTACTGTAGAGCGTGTCTAAGGATCTCTTAATGCACTAAAGAAAAATCATTGCATTGCCAAGGTGCACCATTTCCATCACTGCTGGGTGCAATATCGTCCAGTAACTGCCCTGCCAGCACAGCCCTGGACCTCACCTGCGCTGAGAGTAAATAGGCATCTTGGCGCTTTGCCACTCGAGCACAGACAGCAACCCCATCAGATGTGTGGTGTCTAATGCAGTTCCCCCAGGTGGGATCTCCCATTGGGGATGGGCAGACCCATTATGGGAATGTCTGGTTCCCATTCGAGAAACGGATTTTAGCAACAATACGCCTCCCCCGTCATCACGTGGGTGCCAAGTTCGGCTATCATTTGCCTCTAAAATGCTAATGCAGCTCCCCAGGTGGGATCTCACATTGGGGATGGGCAGACCCATTATGGGAATGTCTGGTTCCCATTCGAGAAACGGACCTTAGCAACACTACGCCTCCCCGTCATCACGTGGGTGTCGCGTTCGGCTATCACGTGCCTCTAAAATGCTAATGCAATTCCCCCAGGTGGGATCTCCCATTGGGGATGGGCAGACCCATTATGGGAATGTCTGGTTCCCATTCGAGAAACGGACCTTAGCAACAATACGCCTCCCAGTCATCATGTGGGTGCCACGTTCGGCTATCACGTGCCTGTAAAATGCTAATGCAGCTCCCCCGGGTGGGAACTCGCATTGAGAATGGGCAGACCCATTATGGAATGTCTGGTTCCCATTCGAGAAATGGACCTTAGCAACACTAAGCCTCCCCGTCATCACGTGGGTGCCGCGTTCGGCTATCACGTGCCTCTAAAATGCTAATGCAGTTCCCCCAGGTGGGATCTCCCATTGGGGATGGGCAGACCCATTATGGGAATGTCTGGTTCCCATTCGAGAAACAGACCTTAGCAACAATACGCCTCCCCTTCATCACGTGGCGGCCACGTTCTGTTATCGCGTGCCTCTAAAATGCTAATGCAGGTCCCCCAGGTGGGATCTCTTTAATTGGGGATGGGCTGACCCATTGGTAATGTGTGGTTCGCATTTCAGAAACGGACCTTAGCAACACTACGCCTCTCGTCATCACGTGGGTGCCACATTCGGCTATCACGTGCCTCAGGCTGAGCATGTCATCAGCGTGCGTCCTCTTTGCACAGGAGGGTGGCAGGAGCGCAATGTGGCCGTGTCCTGATGGACGCTGGCATGCTCTACAGTACCTCTTAAATCTGTCCCATACTTGGTTGTTATTTTAGCGGGGCGATTTGGCCTGCCTGGAGGGGGAGATATTTGGGGGTTTCGTTATGTTTCGTTATCGTTTTAAGCAGTCCTACCGCCTACCTATTTATTGGCAACAAATACCGATTTTTTTAAAAAAAGGGTTTTTTTTAGATTTTTTTATTTTTTATTTTAAAAACATTTTTTTTGCCCACGCCAGCTTGGGGGGGTCTTTCAAGGGCTCGAACGAGCTGGCGTAGCTGGAGAAGGCGCGGCATGCAGACTTTTGATGTAAACGGCACCTATGGCGGTGGGCTAAATGCGCCCCTCCACCACGGGTGCCTTTGACCAAAGGCGCCATTCGTGCCCCACCACGCCAGCTTGGAGGAGTCTTTCAAGGACTTCCCTGAGCTGGCGTAGCGGGAGAAGGCGCAGCATGCAGGCTTTTGATGTAAAAGGTTGTCCACGGCGGTGGCCTAAATGCGCCCCTCTGCCGCGGGTGCCTTTGACAAAAGGTGCCATTAGCCCCCCACCACGGCAGCACGGGGAAGTCTTTCAAGGGCTCCCCCGAGCTGGCATAGTGGGAGAAGGCGTGGCATGCAGGCTTTTGATGTAAGCGGTGCCTACGGCGGTGGGCTAAATGCGCCCCTCTGCCGCGAGTGCCTTTGACAAAAGGCGTCATTCGCCCCCACCACGCCAGCTCGAGGGAGTCTTTCAAGGGCTTCCCCGAGCTGGTGTAGCGGGAGAAGGCGCAGCATGCAGGCTTTTGATGTAAAAGGCGCCCACTGCTTTGGGCTAAATGCGCCCCTTTGCTGCGGGTGCCTTTGACAAAAGGCGCCATTAGTCCCCATCACACCAGCTCGGGGAAGTCTTTCAAAGGCTCCCCCGAGCTGGCATAGTGGGAGAAGGCGTGGCATGCAGGCTTTTGATGTAAGCGGTGCCTACGGCGGTGGGCTAAATGCGCCCCTCTGCCGCGAGTGCCTTTGACAAAAGGCGACATTCGGCCCCCCACCACGCCAGCTCGGGGGAGTCTTTCAAGGGCTTCCCCAAGCTGGCGTAGCGGGAGAAGGCGCGGCATGCAGGCTTTTGATGTAAAAGGCGCCCATGGCGGTGGGCTAAATGCGCCCCTCCGCCGCTGGTGCCTTTGACAAAAGGCGCCATTAGGCCCCCACCACGCCAGCTCGGGGGTCTTTCAAGGGCTCCCCAAGCTGGCATAGCGGGAGAAGGCGCGGCATGCAGACTTTTGATGTAAAAGGTTGTCCACGGCGGTGGGCTAAATGCGCCCCTCCGCCACGGATGCCTTTGACAAAAGGCACAATTAGCCCCCCACCACGCCAGCTCAGGGGAGTCTTTCAAGGGCTTCCCCGAGCTGGCGTAGCGGGAGAAGGTGCGGCATGCAGGCTTTTGATGTAAAAGGCATCCACGGCGGTGGGCTAAATGCGCCCCTCCGCCACGGGTGCCTTTGACCAAAGGCGCCATTCGCCCCCCACCACGCCAGCTTGGGGGAGTCTTTCAAGGACTTCCCCGAGCTGGCACAGCGGGAGAAGGCGCAGCATGCAGGCTTTTGATGTAAAAGGTTGTCCACGGTGGTGGGCTAAATGCGCCCCTCCGCCGATGATGCCTTTGACAAAAGGCACCATTAGCACCCCACCACGCCAGCTCAGGGGAGTCTTTCAAGGGCTTCCCCCGAGCTGGCGTAGCAGGAGAAGGTGCGGCATGCAGGCTTTTGATGTAAAAGGCATCCACGGCAGTGGGCTAAATGCGCCCCTCCGCCACAGGTGCCTTTGACCAAAGGCGCCATTCGCCCCCCACCACGCCAGCTTGGGGGAGTCTTTCAAGGACTTCCCCGAGCTGGCGCAGCGGGAGAAGGCGCAGCATGCAGGCTTTTGATTTAAAAGGCGCCCACGGCGGTGGGCTAAATGTGCTCCTCCGCCGTGGGTGCCTTTGATAAAAGGCGCCATTAGCCCACCACGTTAGCTCGGGAATCTTTCAAGGGGTCCCATGAGCTGGCGTAGCGGGAGAAGGCGCAGCATGCAGGCTTTTGCTGTAAAAGGCGCCCACGGCGGTGGGCTAAATGCACCCCTCTGCCGCGGGTGCCTTTGACAAAAGGCACCATTAGCCCCCCACCACGCCAGCTCGGGGGAGTCTTTCAAGGGCTTCCCCGAGCTGGCGTAGTGAGGTAAGGTGCAGCATGCAGGCTTTTGATGTAAAAGGTTGCCCACGGCGGTGGGCTAAATGCGCCCCTCCGCCGCGGGTGCCTTTGACAAAAGGCGCCATTAGCCCCCCACCACGCCAGCTCGGGGGAGTCTTTCAAGGGCTTCCCCGAGCTGGTGTAGCGGGAGAAGGCGCAGCATGCAGGCTTTTGATGTAATAGGCGCCCACTGCGGTGGGCTAAATGCGCCCCTTTGCCGCGGGTGCCTTTGACAAAAGGCGCCATTAGTCCCCATCACATCAGCTCGGGGAAGTCTTTCAAGGGCTCCCCCGAGCTGGCATAGTGGGAGAAGGTGTGGCATGCAGGCTTTTGATGTAAACGGTGCCTACGGCGGTGGGCTAAATGCGCCCCTCTGGTAGCTGACATTTGGTAGCTGACTCCGTAGCTTTAAAAATGGAACAAACTGTCGCCTTGGGAAAGTTTGCTCCAATTAATCACAATATGGATGACTGGTGGTCTGCACTTTTAGTTGGCCGAAATAATATGCTAATATGTGCCACGGTGAACTATCTAGACAATGTGTTAAAAAGAGATGGGAAATTTGGGCTCTAATGATCCTTGAACAACTAGAGTTATGGAGTCCTCTATCACTTTGAAGATCTATGTGTTTAGACAAACCTTGATCTATTCAATTAAAGAATGGCCAAATGATTATGGGTCGATGCATATCCATTTGTGTTCTCAACTTATCCTTTTAAATGTATTTCATTTTGTGTTATGTCATGCTTGAAAATATGAGGAAACCAGACGTGGAAGAATTGTTAAAAGGTTTTGTGTAAAACTAAACACAATAAAAAAAGAAAAACATAAATCATCATGGAAGGGATAAACACATGTTATAAGTATATTCCCACCTCTGGAACACCACCAATCACTAGGGCACCCTTGAACGGCATTAATATGCATGCCAATTAATCTGTTTTTACATGCTGGCTGTGCCTGCTGTATGCATCTGCTTCTTGACAAATGTATGATATACACAGCCTAAGCTCGCTAGACTGGTAAAATTGCTGTGGAGAGGATTAATATGCTTGCTACCGTGATCTGCATGTGAGCAGGAGTAGGTAGAATTTTTATTTTATTTATTTCAAATATTTTCATGGTGAAACATATTCTAATGAGGCCTCACAGCATTGAAAATATTGACAGCTTCCACAGCCGCGAGGTTGATGAAACAGGAACTGTTCCATTTTCTAAGAGTATCATCTGGTATGGCAGACTTGGCTAAAACAGGGGACTACACCAAGAACTGCACTTGAAGCAGCTAACATGCTTTAACAAGCTTGTGGCAGTGGGGCTTCAAAGGGAAGGCTGTGTCTATCCTACTCCGTGACAAATAATCTGCCAGGGCTTCTGTATTGAGCTGCACAAAAGAGGAATACATTAGTACTGTACTCCACTCATGCACATTTTCTGAACTAAGTACATGAAACCAAGAGACATGCAGGAGAGAAGCAGCACGAAATCTCACTTATCTCCTGACTCAGGGTCTGTGAGCCCAGGCCATTGTAAAAGGGAGGCATCATAATGCGTGCTTGCTGCACCCATGAACCAAAGCAGTATCCCACTCGTATTCGGAATTGAGGGCTTCTTACCTGCAGATGCTGTAAGGGGAGAGAAGCACAACATGTATGCCTACTGCATCGATGTTTCTGCACAGCATATTGTAGTGCCAGGCCCTGTGTCGTCTGCTTGTGGTGCGGGGAGGAGTGTGGGGGTGTCGCAGGGCGCTGCACAGAAAAGGACAGAACGGCATGCAGAGAGGTTGCTCCCATGGGGCTCTCCTGCTTGTGGAGCGAACTACACTATGCACGCCAGCCGAGTATGCTAGCAGCATAGATGCTTTATGAAGAATAATACAGTATCTTGTTAACAATAACAAGACTATGTGCTTTATTTAAGGAAGTCAACTTTATGTGTAGAAATTGTCATTTGTACACATATCTCTCAGGCACATTACCTCCATGTTCCTCTTCCTTGTCCCAGTACCTACTTTTAAGGTATCAGCCTCTTTGACAGAAACCCTTTAGGTGTCGGCATATGAGGAGGGCCACACAGCTTGTAGATGTTATTTGGCACACAGCTTGCAGACTTAATTGGTGCTGTAAACACGCTAATGGTGTAATAAAAATGCTGAAGCCAGGTCTGCATTCAGCCACTTGATTTATAAGCACTCTGTGTTTATTTCATTGAAGTCCTGGTAAGCACAATCATTGACAAAGCCAATAGTTTTGGCTTGTGTATAATATTAGGAACTTGCTGGGCACTGCTTAGATGCCCAGGTACTTGCATCATTTTGCACCTGCAACTATCAATCGACAGTTAATACCAAAACGACTTTGCCTGGCAAGTGCCTTCTGCCATTCCTACACAAAAGCCCAAACTGTTCGCATTGCTAATGCTTGTTGTATCAGTGTGCCCCTTCTTGTTGATGTTCCTGTTGCTGTCTGTCACAGATACACGTTCTACCCACCGACTTTCCTTATGTTTTGCTCTTTCTGGTTGTTTCTATTTGTGCCTTTTTGATGGACAATTGTATTTGAAAGGTAGCTGTCACGCTTTCAACATAACTGGGTGGGGCGCCCAATTAAACTTATCGTAGAAGTATACAGGGCTCAAACAAAAACTGCTACTAACTACGGTGCTGCACTGTGGGGTATGGAAAGGATCCAAAAAATTGAAAACGTGGAGAACGCCTTCCTTAAAAAACTTCTTGGATTGCCGCGGTCTGCCTCAAACTGTGGGACACATTTGGAACTAGGATTCCCCCATAATGCTGAGGAGTGGTTATTGACTCCGGTCTCACATTGGTTGGCATTATGGGCAAATCAGAAAGCAATTCTCTCACATAAGATTTTATGAGCCCTCCTAAGCAGCTCACAGTAAAGAAAATCCCATGGCTTAGGTATATTCAGAAATGCATCAGACAGTTAAACGGCACCAACCTAGTCTGCCCACCAAACATTTTGACCCCATGTATGGTCAGGGTACAAAAGCAACTGTTCAAAACCATTTTGGTGGCAAATAGGGAGTCTGCTGCCTTACGCATTGCTGCAAACAGAGGGCATATTGTGTATGCAACAACAGATGCTATTCAGCCATATCTACTCCATAGTGATAATCCTGTAGACCGCTGGGCTTTGACTCGAGCACGGTTTGATTGCTTATGGTTAGGGGCACGGACTAAAAACTGGACAGATAATGTGCAACCTACAGCTTGCCACTTTTGTTAGTGGCCGGCGGAGGATCTCCTACACTTTGTATTGTTCTGCCCACATTATATAGACTTAAGACGGAGAACAGTTTTGCCACTACTCAGATCGGCCGGCATGTTTCAGGCTAAGCCTGCCTTATGTTATTTGCTGTTGGCAGCTACGATTCTACTGGCCTGGGGTATGGTGGATTATTTGAGATAGGCATGGTATCGGAGATCCAAAACCGTGGCACAGAATTTGATTGAGCTCTGAAATTTTAATCGTAATGAATTGTTTGGTTGCTCTCTGTGGATATTACCTGATTTACACACATGCACATTTTAAATCAGTATGTATTGTTTGTAAATTTATACGCTAGATATTTTTTAATACGTTGAATTGACTTTTATAATGTATGCATTTTTTATTCTGTTAATGGTTTATGGATAATTTGTTTCTGAATAAACTTTGTTAGGAATCCACCTACCACTAAGCTCCGTTCACACACTCGGGTTTAAGGGGCTCTGCTAAGTTACTAGATATCTCGCAATATAGCAGGAAACATACTCTTTTCACACCAGGGTCTCACGTAAATGCCAAACGCCTCGTTCTGCATAAGAACTTGCGCCGTTTTACACATAGTGCTAACATACACTACATTTCCCAGAAGGCTCAGAAGATGGGACGCTAGGGGCGTTCCTGGCGGTTGGCCTGGAAACTGTGGCGCCCGTGATGTTTTCGTCATCACGTTTGAATTCTTGTCATGTGACTTGGTCTTATTTAGTTCCTGTTTGCCTTGGATTCAGCGCTTCTGATTAACGCAGGAGTGCGCCTTGTTTCCTGTTTTGAAAACTGTTTGGATTTCTGCTGCCTTGACCCTTGATTTCGTGTTTCGGATTTGTCCCTGCCTTATCCTTGTCTGCCTTGTTGCCTGGATTATTTGGTTTCTCTGGCTCCTCGACCTCGGAACGTTTTTTCTGGACTGCCTGGCTACTTCCTTGTCTGCTTCGTATCCTGCTCGTATTGTGCTGTGTTCTCTGTGCTTCCTACGGATCAAGTGTACCGGACCTGTTTTGTACGTCTTTTCTACGACTTTTCAAGCAAGTTGCATGTATCCCAGTGTCACTTCAGACCTTTACCGCCTTCCCCAGTTACACCTTGGAGTAAAGACTTCTCTGGGTGTATTGCCTGTGCGTCCTCGTTTCGTCGGGTTCCCCATCTGGAACTAGTGACTCTACGAAGGCGTCCTCGTTTCGTCGGGCACAGTTGGGCTGTTGTTACCTGGGTACAGCATCTCTGGATTAACCTCTCTTGCTGACTTCTTGGAGTTCCATGGTAAGGTACATCATACACTACATACATTACTCACTCAAAGGTGTAGGATGTCCTCCTCTTATCATATTTGTCTTTGATTACTTTGTCACAGAATTTTGGAGGATAGATTTCCTTGTACTTCTTACCGGCTCCTGTGTTCCTACCTTATAAGGTTGCTTCTAATACTTAGTACTCTACGACTGTTGCATTGCATTGTGCTGATAACTAACCGGGGCTTTTTCTATAGGTTACCGGAATTGGCTGACATCCCTTGCTGGTTAACCCTCGGGGCGTCCTCTGGTTTTCCTCTGGATTTTCGTGGATTTCCATCTTTCAAAGAATGTCTCAGTCTGTCTGATATTTGGCAGCCAGTCAGTGACATTGTTGGGAAGATATCTTCGGCTACACTATGTGGTCAAGTATCTGCCAAGGAAATCTGACAAACTTTTATGATGATGATCTTTCTAGTTGTTTCTATTTGTGCCTTTTTGATGGAAAATTGTATTTGAAAGGTTGCATTTATTGATTTATGTAAGGAATCTGTGGTGGTATATGACAAGGATGTATCACTTTGTTGAAATTACTGTTCACGCTCTTTCTTGAATATAACATTTTGACAAAAAAAGTGTAGAACCTAGTGGGGGAAGTCTTATGTGCTGTTTTAAAGCCCCTCAATCAGGAGGATGGGTGAAATGCACAAGGGTGGTTCATAAACTCATAGATGTGACACCAGGGACTGTAAAGCTTCATATCTTAGACTGCTGGAGAACACCTGGACACAGTGGCGTACCGAGCAGGTTGCTGGGGGGCATGCTGCTAACCCCCCGTCCCTCCACAGGCTCTTTTGAGAGCCTGACAGGGACTTTCGTCAGTGGGCCACCTCTCCTGTTCGGCAGCTCAATGAGGCTGCCCAATGGGAAAGTTGTCCTGCTGGCAGGACAATGTGTGCTGCGCAATTCCTGCTCAGCATAGTCATGGTCCTGGCAGCAGGACACCTTACCCTTTGCGAAAACCTCTGCCTGGACAATGTCCCAAGGAGCTCCTGGCAGCAGCAGAGGGGCTATCAAGTTGCTCTGTATCAACAGAGCATTTCAATGTGAGCCATTAGGCACTGATTGGAGGGAGGGGGACTATTAGCAGTGACTTATGTCCCTTTAGAAATGTGCATGGGAGGGAGTGATCAGCAGTGAGAAGGTTGCATAATGCTGAAGGCTTTATGAATAATGACTATGGCTTTACACAAGGGGATTTGTTAGGCTCACATTAATCTGCATGATGCTATTGTGACTTTGCATGCAGGATGGGGAGAATACAACTAAAACCATCCTCTTATTGCTCAACATATTTCTATAATGATGTATATGTATAGTGTAAAGTTAATAATGAAAGGGTTGTTTTATATGTAATGTGCTTTGCTTCCAATGCATTTCTATAAATAAAGTATTATTTAAGCACATGAAATGCAAAGGGAAACCTTAATAAATATCTATATAAAATAAACCCGTGAAGATGTGCTCAGTTGCTTAAATTGTTCACATCCCGGTTTCATGATTTAGCCAAAGTGTGTGATCCTGGGCAGATAATGTAATCAGACTGTGTCTTATCTGCAGATCTGTAAGTGATTAACGTCAAAGCTTGTGTGTTAATATATCATGCTGTTATTATTATTTTTTTTAAAAGCCTGACTATAGAGTTGCTCAATATATAACAGTGCAGTTTAGGTATTTTGCACCACAAAATGATTTGCCACTTGGCTTACTTATGACGACTTATTCTAAAGTCACTTCCTTGGTGCCTCCAAGTATCAAAGACTGATGATGCTCCTTACGATGTGCTTTTTCTGTGAAGTAATTTCTGTTGGTGCAATTCATATGCAAATTAGGTTTGAATGTAATTTGCCCCAGAGCACCTATATAGAGCTCTTGTATATGTCTTCCCTGCTTCCATAGTGATTCTGCAGTTTTATTTTTTTGTTGTGTTAAAATGTCACATGACACTAGTAATGTTACCAAAAAAGTAGATTGGGGCATGGGTGGGAAGTTTGTAGGCGCGAATGAGTCCACAGGGAATTGCGCGCACTGTATTTGAGAGGAAAGTAACAGGACTTCATCCTTTTCTTCTATTAACATTTATAGCGCACAGCAGCCCTGGGGCATCGTAGTGCTGTTACAGTGAGGCTAACCGTCCCACCCCCCATTCCACACTCTTGCAATGCTGGATACTCCCCTAACTGGACAATATAGGGAGGCAGCAGGCTTAAGAAACATTTCATAAACTGTAAATGTCTTGTTATTACCACAACGGAGCGCAGCCGCACATTTCATGAACTGTAACGAGTCATTAATGACTTCCTCTGTCAAAGCCTCATGTTTTAATGACAAGTTACATGTTTATGAAATGCCGAATTTCGTTCCGTTGTGGGTATAGATTAAACACTGTTTATTATTCTGAGAGAAAGCTTTACCCCACAGACTTCTTCAAAGGCAGCCTCGCATTTTATTGCAAAGCTTTCTCTCAGAATGAACTGTGTTTATCTATTAGAAGGCAGCTCGCTCGGCGTTCTGTTGCTTTGGTCTGTGACGGCTCCGAAGAGGGGCCGGTGCTCAGGCTCCCGGAGGCGGTGCTAAGCCTTAATGCAGCCAATCAGCGATGAGCCGAACGCCTGGGGATACCGGATCCCTACGGGATACCAAATATTACATAACAGTGGCCCGCCCGGTCACAGGAGGCTCAGACTATGGAATTTGTGCGGGGTAGATCACGAGCCGGCGTGGGAGGCACGTAACGTGCGGATCCCGTGACAACCCGCACGTCCGGGGTCCGTTCCTCTAATGGGAACTAGACACTACCCTTGCCCGCTGATTGGTTGTGTCCTGGGACGGCCCTGCCAGGCTCCCGTACTGCAAGGGAGGGGGGGGCCGGCGGTAGCCGGGGTGGGGGGAGACGGTGGGGGCCGGTGGCTGGGGGCCAAGAAAGGGGCGCTGCAGAAGAGGAGGAGGGACCTAAGGATTCAGGTAGGAGAGAAGGGCAGTGGCCAGCCCCTTGTTTGAGCCGCCGAGTTCCCCGGGCAGTTAATGCCCTGGCACCCTCTGCCCACCCACTCCCAGCACTTTGTGTGTCTTTTGCAGCTGTGAGTAGCCATTAGCACCCGCCCCTACACCAGCCTGGCCTGTTGGGGACGGTTCCTCTGCAGCAGGACACCTGTCTTGTCTCGCTGCCATTGTTCCTGCCCCTGCATTGTCCAGGCAGCCGCAGATGCCCCTTGGCGTGCAGAGCTGTGGATGGTCCCCACCCGCTGACACCACCTCCCTGCAGTAATTACTTCCTATTAAAGAGTCTACCTCCGTGTGTCGGTAGCCATTGCTTTTTTTCGCGGTGGGTGCCTGGCAACAGTCCTGTCCCCTCAGTGGGATCTGATGTCAGGCGTGTTTTGCGTTTTTCTACGAAATGTAGTCATTTCAAAACATTTGCGTTATTTTACTCTCTAATGCTCCACTTATAGCCCCAAAAAAATCCTTTCTTACGTATTTTAGGCAGTGCACTCCTGGACTAAGACACCTACGCCTAGGAACCGGCATGCATTCTGCAATGAAAAGCAGAATCTTCTGTGCATGAGACTTCTGGTGTAATATGATGATATTGGAACATGCAAACCTTTCACGTTCTCCGAAGGTTGGCACCAATGGGGGCAGGATCAGGGAATACACTCAGGCTCCTACTGAATGGAAAGTGCTCCTAGCGGCCATACGGCAAATACAGAACTACCCTCTCTTTAAGAAGGCCATAACAACCCACTTTTTCAACCTTGGCCCAGAATAACCGGCTTTATCTCGGCTCATCCATAGCTCCTGCCTGCTTTCTGTTTGTTCGTCTTGTCACTGTTTTTCTGTGTGCTCTGAGGTGCTTTTTTTAAAAAAAAAGGTCTGCTCGATACTATCAACTGTTATCCCACTCTAATGATACTACTTGGTATAACTTTCCAGCACCCCAATTTTAATATTCAAACCCATAACCTAAAAACTAGTCCTTGTTCAAGTGAATTTGTATGCAGTTGGACAAGTTCTGCTGCAGCTTCACACAAATCCAATACATGATGAAAACAACCTAGGGTTTCTTTTATTTTGATCATTGAAGACATATCAATTGCTTTTTTGTTTTGTTATATCATCTCTTTAATATTTAACTCAGAGGCTATGGGAAATTTCAGGAAGCTAGGAGTTGCCCCAAAGTCACACGAATCCCCAATGATCGATATGCTCATTGATTGATCTAGTTACTAGATCAATCAACGAGCAAGGCTAGATTCTAGCCCATGCTGGAATATCCCAAAGATCTTGAAGCCACCTAAGTTTAACTTGGAGAATTTCTCACAATTATGTGTGAACACATATCCATGTATCTCTAGGGATAATCAATGGGTAGATAATAGTGCATTTAGATGAATAAATTAACAATTCCTTTGTGTACGTAAGTTTAGAACAAAAGCAACTTGATGGTGATTCTCAAAGTTAGGTAGAGTCTTACCTCTTCCCTGCCGCAGATGATACACATCTTATGACTGATCTTTGCAGCAATGTCGACTAATGCAAATTGCCCTGTAGCCTCTTAAAAAAGTGATTCAAATTAGTGGGATCCATTGGAACCGCCAATTATTTTTTAATGTACACTTTCAACCCTAGACAAACATGATCCACGTGCTCTTGTTTTGTTTTTTAACGGTGTCAGTGATTGATTTAAACATTTTGCGAAAAGAACTGGATTGCTAGCAAAGTTGGTGGGTTTAAATGATTGTTTATTTTGTTTGTTTATTTATTTATTGTGCGCACCAGACCCTAGGGTAGCAGGGCGCAAGAGAACAAGGAGGTTTACAGCTTAGTTAACGTTTGCAGGTTACAGATTAGATAACGTTACAGGTTACAGGCATAGTGGACATTTCGAATCTGCAGGGTAGGGCAAGTGCAAGTGCAGATAAGGCGTAGCTAAACAGTCAAATCTATGGCGATCAAACAGTAAAAGCAGGTTAGTACAAACATTATAAGAAGACGTTACGTATAAAGTGACATACGCTATGTCGCATTCTCAATAAGCCATTTTATGGTGTTCTTTCTAAAGTTATTGAAGGTTTGGTCAGATCTGAGTGCAAGGGGTAGGGAATTCCATAACTGTGCTGCCTTAACTGGGAAGCTGGAACCTCCAATGGTGGCTAGTTTGAATCTGGGCACTAGGAGGCAGTTGGGGCTGGCTGTCCTTGTGAGTCTCGTTGGATTTTTCCTGTTGAAGCGTTCTGAGAGGTATCGGGGAGCTTTGTTGTTTAGGCATTTGTGGATAAGGGACGCAGATTTAAGGTTGATTTTTTCTTGGGTGGAAAGCCATTTGTGTTTTCGTCTTATTTCTGAAATGTGTGCACTTCTGGGGATACTTAGGGCCGCTCTAAGTGCATTGTTTTGGAGCACTTGGATTCTGTGGATGATTTGTTTGGTAGTCCCTATGTAGAGGGCGTTGCAATAATCTAGTTTCGATAAAATGAGGGCTCTAGCTAGAATAAGACAGCTGTCCTCTGAAAGGAATGGTTTCCCAGCTCGTATTAACTTGCATGTATAGGCAGTGGATGATGACAGTGAGTTCACCTGTTTGGTGAAAGATAGTGTCGCATCAAGGTGAAAACCTAGGGTTTTTACTTCTCTGGCGACCTTGATAGTGTTGCCATCGATGATGAAGGCGGAGTAGTTTTGGTTAAGTTTGGAGATACGGGCTGCCGTGCCCAGGATGATGAGCTCTGTTTTGTCATCGTTCAAGCATAGGCCATGGTTGGCCATCCATGCCTGAACGATGCTGTAGACTCTATTCACCAGAGCCAGATCTTCGACGTAATCCCCAGTAAGTGGTAAGAGAATCTGAGTATCATCTGCATAGTTAGTGTAGGTGATACCCAGATTATCAAGATCGTCAAAGAGTGGCTTGGTGAAGATGTTATAGAGTGTCGGCGAGACGCAGGATCCCTGGGGCACTCCGCAAGTGATTGGGATAGGGTCTGCTGCCGCTGCGGGGGAGAACACCCTCATGGTCCTGTCACTAAGAAATGATTGAATCCAGACTATAGCCTCCTCTGAGAAGTGGGCAGCCGAGTCCAAGTGATTACATAGGACTTTATGGTCCACCAGATCAAAGGCGGCTGAGAGGTCTAGAAGGAGGAGGAGAGCTAGTTTTCCCTCGTCTCTGAGTGAATCTATTTGGGCTTTTAGGTCGATAAGGGCAGTCTCTGTGCCGTGTTGCGGACGGAAGCCGGATTGGCGGGTGCCGAGGAGATGGTTCATCTCAAGGAAGTTCTGGATTTGGGTGTATGCTACCTTGTCTAATATTTTTAGTAGGAAGGGAACCGTGGTGATGGGCCTGTAGTTAGTAGGAATGTTGGGGTCCAATGTTTGCTTTTTTAGGAGGGGGAGTACCCAAGATTCCTTTAGATTGCGGGGGATGGTGCCCGTAGTAAAGGAGGCATTGATAAGTTTTGTGATAAAGGGGGCTAAATCCCTAGCCGCATCCTTGATCAGTTGTGCGGGGCATTGGTCGCCTTTGCAATTAGAAGGTTTGAGGGTCAAAATGGTCTTCTCTACCTCAATTACTGAGACCTTGGAGAAACGGAATTGGGTGGATTCTGGGTTGTTGGATGAGGGAATTTTGACTATCAGAGGTTGAGTTGGCAGAGAGGCTTTCTTTAGGGCAATTTTTGTTTGGAGGTTGGATACTTTGTTGGTTAGTGCCAGTTGTATGTCTGTGCACCAAGTTTTGTCTTTGATGGAGTCATCCTGTACTGTGATAGGAGTTTCCAATTCCTTTAGGATGGAGAATAGCTCCTTCATGCTGGAGTTGGATTGGGAGATCCTATTATTATAGGTTTCTTGTTTGGCCAGGATGATGTCTCTTTTGTATTGCGAGGAGATGTTAATTAGGTTAGTTTTATTTTCAGCGGTCGGATGTCGGTTCCAAGCTGTTTCGCATTTTCTCTTCTGTAGTCTTAGGTTTTTTAGGTGGGGTGTAAACCATGAGTTCAAATGCTTTTTGGGTTTACTGATCCGAAGTTTAAATGGAGCAATACTGTCAAGAGCAGAGCACATGGCTGCGTTGAATGCATCCACTAGGATGCCTGGGTCAGAGTGGTCAGGTAGGGAATTTAGTTTGGGTAGGATGTGGGGCAGAATATTGTCGGCTGTAATGTTTTTCTTGTTTCTCGTTAAGGTGGGTGTGGCTGGCGTGGGTGTTAAGACTGTGGGTCTTTTGGTGTTGAGGGTGAAAGAGATAAGGTAATGGTCAGACCATATTTGGGGGGTGATGGCTGTTATAGAGGGGTAGCAGTTGTGACTGGCAATCCAGTCTAGTGTTCTTCCCTTGATATGTGTGGAAATATTCACGAACTGCGTGAAGCCTAGCACTGACAGAGTATTGCCTGTGGCAGTAGCATGATGGTCGTTGATATCGTTGAGCCCTAGATTGAAATCTCCTAGTACTAGTGTTTGGGAGGATTCTTTTAGCTTCTCAGAGATAACAGTGGTGATGTCTTCAGTGAAGGTGCTGACGGGGCCAGGGGGTCTATAGATAAGGTGGATATTTAATGTTTGGGAGTTTGCAGTCGGTAATTTGATAGAGAGAAGCTCGCAGGATTTGAGGGAGGGTGTGGGTGTGATTCTCATAGAGAGATTAGATTTGGCGATAATTGCAATTCCTCCACCGCGCGAGTCTGGTCTGTCAGCTCTGAGAATGGTATAATTCTCTGGGACTTGCCAGAGTGAGAGCCGGACCTGCTGCATCGTGGAGCCAGGATTCTGTAATGGCAATGAAGTCAAGGCTATTATCCCGTATGATATCTGCTATGTCAGTGGCATGGGCGACTAATGATCTGGCATTGATTAGAGCAGCTTTTAGTTCAGGTTCTAGCTGTGCTGTGAGCGGAGGTTTGGCTATAAGTTTATTGATTTTATGGTGTGGTTGGTGTCTGAGAGGGGCGGTGATTACCAGTGGTCGGCATATTTTGGGTCGGAGGTGTTCTAGGTTAATGTTATATTTAGTAATAGGTTCGAATATTTTAGGTAGTCGAGCCCGGAGTCTAAGCTTCCTTTGTTCTAAGTTGCAGGGTTTAGAGATGAGTTGTATGTGGGCACCAAGGCCCTCTGTAGGCAGAACTGTAGGCATGGTCGTGTAGATGATGGTAAGGATAATTGTCAGTTTGGAGAATTGTGCAAGGTGAACTGGGTTGGGCATGTGGAAGTACATACTGTTACTACTAGCAGAGCTAGGTGGGCTGGAATTAGTTGCCGTGGATGGATACGGGGCAGAGTTGGCAGAGTACAGTTCACAAATACTTAGCGAGATTAATGCGGCAGTGACGTACTAGTCTGAGAGTAGCAGTCAGATATTGGGCTAAGTGCGACGGTCAGATGTAGGTCTAAAAACCGAGGTCAGATACTGGGCTGAGAGTGATGGTACAGTGGTCTCTGGGCGACCATAAGGCACTACACAATAATACAGTGGTCTCTGGGCGACCATAAGGCACTACACAATAATACAGTGGTCTCTGGGCGACCATAAGGCACTACACAATAATACAGTGGTCTCTGGGCGACCACAAGGCACTACACAATAATACAGTGGTCTCTGGGCGACCATAAGGCACTACACAATAATACAGTGGTCTCTGGGCGACCACAAGGCACTACACAATAATACAGTGGTCTCTGGGCGACCATAAGGCACTACACAATAATACAGTGGTCTCTGGGCGACCACAAGGCACTACACAATAATACAGTGGTCTCTGGGCGACCATAAGGCACTACACAATAATACAGTGGTCTCTGGGCGACCACAAGGCACTACACAATAATACAGTGGTCTCTGGGCGACCATAAGGCACTACACAATAATACAGTGGTCTCTGGGCGACCATAAGGCACAATACAGTGCAGTGGTCAGTTAGCGACCAAAGGGCAAGGCCAATAGCAGTCATGAGGCATAAAGCACTAGGGGCTGAAAATGACTGAGCTATTAAAGAGGTGGCAGCAGTAACGCAAAGAGGCGGCGGAGTTGGAAGCATAAGCGTATGTAGCAAACAGTTATCGAGGGTGAAAGAAACTGAGTTCAAATGTTTATGAATGCGGAATAGCAGAAGACATACCAGAAAGCACAATAGTGTAAACTGAGGGTATCCCCTTTACTCACAAAAGATTAAAGGTCCGAGTAGACACTGGCTCCGAGGCTCCGGAGGCAAACAAGGTGATTACACACGGTGTTTGTGATGCCTGGAGCAGCACGGGCAGAGTTTGTGGCCCCTGGCTCCTGTGGCTCCGAACAGGCACCCAACAGGCCTTAGAGTGGCCTTGGAGCTGGCCGCCGGCGCGATCCGCCTGCCGGCGGTTACAGCTGATGTTAACGAGGCTCAGCCTCGGTTTCAGGCCGCGCTGCGCCCGGCATGCGCGAGTCAGGCGGCGTGTGGGGACAGGGTCAGGCAGGCCCCTGTCCGTGTTCCTCGTGGTTCCTCTGCTGGGCTGGGGTGCTGGGGGGGCTCCTGCCCTCGCCCCACGATGATGTAAAAGGTTAGCCAGTTAACCTGCTGGAAAAGGTCCCCGACTTGGTTTGCTGTTTGCTACACAGAGGACCGTATAGTGTGTGTATGTGGGTGTGTGTCGTTTTTGCTTGTTCATTAGCGTTCTTGATCTTTTTAACCTGGTCAGTTTAGAGCAGCGTACCCTTTTATTAGCAGATTTATTTTTTCTTGTCCCCGACTATTCTGTTTGCCTGTTTTGATCTCCTAGTTAAATCAGTAGGCTACCTCTGATTGATTTCCTATATTGAGGCGTTCGAACGTAGGCAATTGGACATAATGGTAGTATAGTTCGGAAAGAGCATACCAAAAGGGCTTGATATGATATGGCATTTGTAACGCGCTTATACACAAGTGTTTCAAGGCGCGACGAGGCAGTGGGGGGAACAAGGGGAGACAGACAACGATCCTACTAGGTCAGGTGTCATTCAGATCGTGCAAGGGTAGAGCGGACTGGGAAAAGTGCAAGGGGAAGGGGAGAGGGGGAAAAGTGCTGAACATGGTTAGAAGAATACAAGATAAATAATCTGGTGGCAAGTGCAAGGAAAGTGCAGTACATGGTTAGTAGAATACAAGATAAATAATAGGGCCAGCTGGTGGCAAGTGCAAGGTAAGTGCCGGGAGAAGGGCTGTAGGATACAGAGACAGTCCCGTAGTGCAGGTAGGCAGTGCAGGGAAGAGTGGCTGGGCCAAGGACCGAGATAGGTGAGTGGCCCAGTAGCAGATTCAGTGCAGGTTCAGTGATTTTAGCAGGGGAGAGAGGGAGAGAAAGCAGAGGCAAAGAGGAAGGTTTTGAGGTGCTTCCGGAACCGGAGATGGTTCTCCTCAAGTTTCAGGGAGGCAGGAAGGCTGTTCCAGAGGGAGGCCCCTGCTGCAGAGAGAGATCTACCCCCAGCTCGTTGCTTGGAGAAGCGGCTGACCCTGAGGTAGTTGGAGGTGGATGAGCGAAGAGCTCGAGAAGGAAGATATTTCGGAAGAGAGAGTTGAAGGTATTTTGGCCCAAGGCCCCAGAAAGCCTTGTGGACAATGCAGAGGGTTTTGAACTTAATCCTCGCAGCCACTGGGAGCCAGTGTAGTGATTTCAGTCCTGGAGAGATACGGTCCCTGGGCTTGAGGCCAAGGACAAGTCTTGCAGTCCTGTTTTGGATGAGTTGCAAAGGGCGGAGAGTAGAGGCAGGAAGATTTAGACAGAGGTTGTTACAATAGTCCAGCTTTGAGTGAATCAGGGCTCTGGAGACAGTGAGCTTCTGGGGGAAGGAGAGGAAAGGAAGGATACCTCTGAGGAGGTGTAGCTGGTAGGGTGACTTCTTAGAGGCGTCAGATATGTGAGTAGAGAAAGAGAGAGTGGAGTCGAAGATGACCCCAAGGTTTTTTGCCTTGCAGGTAGGCGCAGGAAGAGGGCCAAGGGAGGCTGGCCAGAGAGCTGCAGGGAAGGAAGGAGGGAGTTGGTGTGCCGATAAGTAGAATCTCAGTCTTACTGGCATTAAGGCAGAGGTCGTTGGCGGCACACCATTCCTGGATAGCAGAGAGACAGTCGGAGATGAGGGAAGGGGAAGAGAAGGCCGAGGGTAGCCTGAAAATGAGCTGGGTATCATCCGTGTAGCACTGAAAGTTGGGACAGAGAGCGGCGATGCAGTGAGCAAGAAGAGCCAGCTTGCCTTGAGTAGTACACTTTTATTACTGATTAAAGAACTCAGTTGACTATATCTCCTTCAATTAGTTACCTAGATGTTTGGTTTATCATAGGTAGGTGCAAATAGGGCCAGGGTGTTGGTATCGGCAATCATAAAGTTATTATCCATATGACCAGGGAGATTGAGGTGACGTTGTTATCTAAAGTAAGATGACATCCCATTCAGAGTATTCCACTTAACTTTGGGCCGAGTAATGAGTTGGTTAAAGCCCAAGGATACCCTAGAATTATGGAAGGCAAAATCTAGACTACCGGTAGCTGAATCGGTCCATTGAAACAAAATGCTACAGTCAGCTTGCATATTAAAGTTCTGGCCAGTGCATACTAGCGTGAAGGGCCCGGGAGAAAAATAAATCTATGCGTTTTACAAACATCGGAAAAACGACCTTGCATTTTCCCTCTATCCCCATTAATCTATCCCAATCCCCTCTTTCTGATTGGTCAGGGCACCAGTAGACCAATCAAATGCTACCTGCGTAATAAATCCCAGTAACGTTACGTTAACACCAAGTAAGGACAGAGTTTATGCTGCAGTCTCACCTGAAGGACTATAGCAAAGTAGCAGGCAGTGGTATTTTAAGCAGAAAGTGACGGGGGTGATCAAGGAACCCTCCACACACCATCCCATAAATTTGAATGTCGCCTGTGTCGGTGGCAAGGATTTTGTGCACATGGTACAGTTTTCAGTAAAAGTTTCATTATACATGGCTGAAATTTGGTTGTCCATGGGGCTAGAGAATTTCTCTTTGTTAGAGTATGTAAATTAGAACTCGCCCTGCAGGTCTAGTGGGATTTTTAAGAATTTGAAAGGCCTGCAAAGGATCTTGGGGAGAGTAGGAGCCCCTCAGCGAGAGGGAAGGAATCTGGTGAAACTATGCAGAGTGCAATCAAAAGGAAAACCCAGGGATGTGAACACCTGTCGCAGAAGTAAAGCTTGTCCCTAAAGGGGCTTCTCGTCTACCCTGTCAAAATGTAAATACTAGGTATGAGTTGGGCTGTCCACAGGAGCGCAGGCTGTAGTATCTGTAACTAATCCAATTTGGGGGCTACTGGACCCTTAAGATGGCATTTCTAGTGGCCATTAACTCAGCTAGAAGTTTGGGTGTGATGGAGGCCCTTGTAGCGTCTCTCTTACTGACTGTGCAGCCAGAGTACTCATTCGGAGGGATCTTAACAACCATCTTGATTTTCCAGACTCTTCAGGTCCTTTCCTCACTCTATGAGACTTAATCTCTTTCCATTCTACCTTCTGGCCCGATGCACACCAATGACCACACCTTGGATGCTCTTATTTACAAAGACATCCCTCTCACTATCTGATCATTTTCTTCTCACTTCTCACTTGAAGCTCTCCTCTCCTTTAGCACTGGCACACCCTTCACTGCCTCCCGCCTTCAAGGTCATCCAAGCCATAAAAAACAGCGACTGTGGCTGCCTTCGCCTCCACCTACTCTCCTCCTTCGACTCCGGCAGCTGACTCCCACCCTGAAACATCCCTCTAACTTTCACCTTTCCATATCCAGCACTCTTGACATTCTTGCCCCTGTAATGAGGGTCCGTCTGAAGCCTTCCAAAAAGTGCAATTCCTGGTTACAACACCGAGCTGGCTGCTCTTAAACAAAAGTGCAGAGCAGCAGAACGGAAATGGGGATCTTCAGGTGCACCATCTAACAAACTGGCCTGTCGCCTTCTTCAAAGGTAATATAGACTCATCATCTGCTCCAAGAAAAGTCTATATTCAAGCCTGCATTTTTGTGATATCTAACAACATGGCTGAACACTCCAAAGTCTGCAAGGAACTGGCCAATCCTACTGCAGCCTCTTCCTCTACTGCACTCGCCCAGGCCCTTTGCTCAGCCCTGGCTGCTCATTTCACTGCCAAAACACAGGACATCCTGTCCTCTCCCTCTCACCATCGCCTGCACCCACATCTCTTCGGGCCCCCTCGGCCAATCCCCCTCTTCCCTCTCCTCTGGCACATCCGAGGTGGTCACTAGACAAGTCCAGTCCATGAAATCCTCTGCCACACAGGTTGATCCATATCCTCCTAAAACCATCAAGGACAACATTGATTCTCTTGCTCCAGCCTTGGCCAAGCACTGCAACCTCTCGTTCACCACTGGAATTTTCCCCACTTCCCTCAAGCATTCTCTTGTGCACTCTCTGCTCAATAAAACCTCTGCTGACCCTTCCATTCCGGCAAACTATCGCCGATCTCTGTCACTCCTTTTCTGGGCAAACTCCTGCAGAAGTTGGCTAGCTCTCAGCTTACCCTCCACACTGAATCTTTTGGTGGTCTCCATGACCATCAGTCTGGCTTTAGAGTATCCAGAGGCAGAGAAACTGCTCTTCTGAACACATGTGAAGACCTGCTCTGAAATCTTAACTCTAACTCTCCTTCTGTCCTCATTCTTCTCGACCTCTCTTCTGCCTTCGATACAGTAAACCACAACATCCTGAACTCCCATCTCCATGATACCCTGGGCATTACAGATCCAGCCCTGGCGTGGCTTGCCTCCTTTCGCTCTGACTGTCCGTCCCAGGTGGAACTTGGGTCCTTTCTCTCCTCTATCACTCTCTCTATTTGTGATGTCCCCCAGGGATCTAACCTATTCCCCCTGGTTCTTCAATGTCTACATGGCCCCTCTGGCCCACAGGACCTCTTTCTTCACCTCTAACTTTCAGTGTTACGCGGATGACGTGTATCTCTCTTTCGGGCTACTCTCTGCCTCTTCCTCCTTCTCAGTCATTCCTGACTGTATTTCGGCAATTCAGTCTTGGTGTGCTACTAATGATCTCTGCCTCAATGCCAGTAAGACGGAGATTGTCCTCATTGGGAACCCTGCTCCTGCTTTTCCACTTTCATCCTGACTGGCCTCCCTTGGCCCTGCTCCCCCACCTGCCAGTGAGGCAAAAAATTAGTGGGTCATCTTTGACTCCCCCCTCTCCTTGTTTTCTCACATCGTGGACATCTCCAAAAAGTCCCACTACCAGCTGTACCTCCTCAGAGGTATTCTACCTTTTCTCACTTTCCCCCAAAGGCTCAATGTCTCCAGAGCCCTGGCTATCTCTAGGCTGGACTAGTGCAACAGCCTCTTTCTTAATCTTCTTTCTACTTCTACTCACTGTCTGCTACAACTCATCCAGAACAGAACCGCAAGACTTATCGTTGGCCTCAAGCTCCGGGATTGAAATCCCTCCACTGGCTCCACG
Organism: Ambystoma mexicanum; assembly: GCF_040938575.1. Classification (NCBI taxonomy): domain Eukaryota; kingdom Metazoa; phylum Chordata; class Amphibia; order Caudata; family Ambystomatidae; genus Ambystoma; species Ambystoma mexicanum. The sequence continues at coordinate 1,403,178,410 of NC_090934.1, read as the reverse complement.
TGGCTGCAAGGATCAAGTTCAAAAACCTCTGCATAGTCCACAAGGCTTTCTGGGGCCGGGGCTGCACTATCTACAATGCTCTCTTCCTAAATACTTTCCCTCTAGAGCCCTCCCCTCGTCCTCCAACACTTTGCGGGTGAGCTGTTTTTCCAAACAGAGATTTGGGGGTAGATCTTTAACGTCTGCAGTCGCCTCCGTCTGGAACAGCCTCTCTCTGTCTTGAGCCGGAGCTCCTTAAGTTTCGGAAACTCCTCAAGACCTTCCCCTTTATCTCTCCCTCTCCCCTGCTAACCTCCTCCTTCTCTCACTAACTCTGTGCAGTTTTTGCTGACTGGTCGCCTGGTGCAGCCCCAGAGCCCCCAAATGTCTGGGGCACCCCCCTGCCAGGCTTTGCACTTGCCTCTGCACTTTGCTCAGCATAACTGCACTTTCAGTATATGTCCATGAGTGGGGTACCTCTCTGCACTCAACCTAGGGCCCTGCTGACTGATCGCACCTGTCCCACTCCCTATCACCCCCTCCACCTCCCTCGCCCTCTCGTCTGCACACTTGCACGGCCTGTATGTACTAAGCCTAGTAAGTTTGTTTGTCTGCCCCACCTTCCCTAGCTTGGTTGGGCCTGAAACACCTCATGCACTTGTACTAGGAGAAACACTGTCGGGCCTAGTATTCTAGCTATTTTTGAGTTGGATCATTCGGATAAATCGAGGCCTAAGAATGACTACTGTGTTCCCTCGCTCCCTTCCTGCCTTGAAGCACTTCACTTGTGTATAAGTGCTGCACAAATAAACAGTTACAATTCCAATAAGGGTCCCCTTCTTTCTTGACAAAGGTCCTCTCAAAACGTCCTAGGTCATAGGATGTCATTCTCCTGGCTTTTTATCCAGAGCGTTCCAGTAACGAGGAAGAGATGTGGAACCACTTGGGTTATAATCGTTCTTCGCGCATCCATCTTGTGAAAATGTATCCTTCATAAAGTCATACAACTTGTGAATCTCCAATGCTTATCAAGTCTCGAGCGTGCCCTTGCCAGCCAGGATTCTTATTCCGAGTTTCTTTTTAGTAGAGTATATTTATTTTAAGAATTTTAACTCTGAAACACACATTCCTCCCCTGTTGTTGGCCCCCTCTCTCTTGTATCTTTGCTTTGCTCACCCGTGTCCTCTACTCCCCCTATGATTTGTAAAGTGCTCTGTTGCTTCCAAAAGCCAGTTCTGTGCTCAATAAACACCCTAATAATAACACTTGTGCTTTTGCGCTCTGAATATGGTTCTGTGCACAAATGTGGGCCCTTGGAAAGATACCGTTTCTTTGAGCTGATTGACATGAGTACGCTAGGTGAAGCAAGCTGGCTTCGGAGGGCTAGCATTCCTACTTAGTTTATAAGGTGTTACTGCGTAAAATCCTCAGTGACTGCTGCAGAGTATTTTCCCAGGAAGCGCAATATCCAAAGCAGTATTGCAGGATGCCCCCACTGAGGGCGCTGCATGATTTGAGTCTAAATATTTGGGATGGAGTGTAACATTTCAGATTTTACCCTACATGCAAGGTTTAAAATCGTCCTCCACCGTGTGCGAAGGGAGGTTGTTTAGCAAACCAAACACAGAATCGTGTACACTTTTTGTTCGTATACACATACCCTCGTTGAATTTATAGGGTTAAAAGTCCCATCTAGTTCTGCTCTATCATCCTGACCGTAACCAGTAACCCCAGGTTATTTTTCTAGCCACAAGACAAATTGCGCTATCGTGTGCAATTGAGTATGCCAGGGTGAACATAAGAGGTGCAGTTTGCTTGAATAAATCAAGCACGCCAATTTTCCCCACATTGAGCTTGCAGCTGTTAAAAATGTTCAACTCGCTGCAGGTCATGTTTTAGGCAACTAACTTTAGTTTTTTTTAAGAACACAACAATTCTACAATGTTCCAATTTCAAAGTCATAAAAGATCCTCTTTTATGTTAGATGGTTAGATCCCTCGCTAGAGGGCTGTAGACAAATCTTCATAATGCGTATGTCTAATTAAACTTATTTTTTATCTTCATATCAAAATAAGGTTATGTTCTACCCAATTCAATGTGTCTTTTCACTGATTCTTTACTTGCTGAATATTCTCATTTTAATCACTTTCTTCAGAATGTGTAAAATGGAATCTCATCACGCTGAAGCATGTCTACAAAAATTATTCTTCATTGACCTAATAAATATTGACGTAGTAGAATAATTGATACCAAGGAAGTCGGATAGTTTATATAATTTACTTGTTAGAACCAGAACTCCTATAGTGCTCAATGATTGCAGCAACAGATTTTCCCAATGTTCATGCCACAAAATGGAATTGCACTTGCTTGTTCCTTGATGACTGCAACAGGTCTTTCTTGTCCGTGGAACTAGTCTCTGTGGACCTTTAGCTGATGGTAGACAAAGCCCTTAAAAGCCTCTCCAGTTCCATTAATAATAAATGAAGCACAGGTGCGCTTGGGGCTAAGCCCTTGTCCCCGGCAACTCCAGCTGCTCGCAGTTGTAAAGCAGCAAACCTCTCCCGATTTGGCTCTTCCGCACACTGTGCCCGTTGGCCTCTGCAGTACGTTCTCCAACCCACTTGCCTTAGGTCTCCTCCACAGTGTTAGCAGCCGTCCGTTGCCTCTCCAGTCTCTGGCTCTCTCGTTCTCTCTCATTTGGCTCACCTGTGTGGTATTTAAATGTTCTGGTCTTAATGATTTCTAATAACTAGAATGTGGCATAGGTTTACTTGCCTAGTCACCCCACTACTCCATTGCTCTTGCGCGTCTCAGTACTAAAAATAATGGGGGCAGATAAATAAGGTTTTATTGTAGAAAAACCTGGGAAATCGGTATCAATTTTACAGTAGGTATGTTGCAATGGCACATTGGTTGTCACTAAAAGATATGACAGAAGGGTTCTCTTGATTCAGTTTCGATCTCCCCGGAGCTTTTCCTCTTCCACCTGGTCCTCTCTATGATAGACGCCCCCTATGGTCAGAGTCGGGTAGCTTCTGCCTTTCACTGGCCACGTAAGGGAGGCTACCTTCCAGGGAATTGGTGACAAAGTTGTCCGATTCGTCAGTATACATAAAGTGCACCAGATCTTGTAAAAATTGTATTTCAATTAAAACGTAGTGTTTTGACACAGCAGCATTCAAGCATTTGAGCAAAGTAAATCAATTCTTAATTAATTCTTAATTTGTATTTTCCAAATGTCATAGGATTGGCTAAAATTGTGTTTGTTTTGTAGATTAAGCATTTTCATAGCGCTCATCTGAAATCGGGTATATGGATCCTTCCGTCATGGTGAATATTTTCTGTTAGATGGATTAAGGGTGACCTCCGTAGACCAGTGAAGAGTTGTAGTCTCCTGCTTGGTGAATGTTTCTTTGCATTGGAGTGTCCTTATATCTGTTTCTTAATTAAACTGAGACTAGAAGAGTTTAGAACAGTGCCCCCCCTCTCAACAGAGGAGCGGCCCAGAGGGTCCATGCTGTCCCTATTTCTGTCCAGCCCACCAGCTTCCCTCATTGGTCTGTTCTCTCCAAGATTGTAGCTCTCTGCTGAGGATTCACAGATTGCCCGGAAACCAGATCGAAACAGAACTAGCAACAAGGTTATTTCTAACTCTCTTCAGTGAGTTGAAAACTGGATGATTGACTGACGAATTGAATTCTGCCCTGCCGGAGTACACGGATGAGCAGAGGCTAAAGCGCATACTCACCCTGCACACAAACGGTAGAATGGACACAGCCTTCATGCCTCCTTCACCTTTTGTGGTAATGCGGGCCAAGCGAAGGCTAAACTCTCAAGAGGGGTGTGACCAGTACAACAGATAAGATTTGGAAGTGAGAGTATTTTACTCCCTACTTTTTTAAAGTTAGGAGTAAAATGAATTTTTAGGAAGGAAATATGTAAGCCCTATTCCCAAAAGTATTTTATGAGCGAGTAAAAATGTTTTAACTGAAAAAACGGAAATGTTTTTGCAATCTTTCTTTGCACCCAGTTGTTCATGCACTTTAAAAGATTTACTTCTTTCAGTCAGTTGAAATCGTCTCTTCCTGTGGTACTACGTGCACTACTGGTCCAAACATATCCACAATGCTGTGAGGGTGAAAACAGGGGAACAAGATTCTACAGGCCTTTTTCCTATTTTTTGTTAGGATTATTTTTACTCCCTAGTTTTATTTTTTGGGAGTATTTGCTCTCTCCTGTTTTGGGATCCGTTTCCCCTTCTCGTTTTCTTTACTTCACATACTTTTGGTGGCTATTTTAGCCCAACGTTAGTGTTCCTATCCCTTTCTCTCAGGGTTAGTGTGGTTGGGGTGTGCATTGCATTCACTTTGTCTTTCGTACAATGTCAGTTTTGCTTCTCCTGGAAACCCGCAGTTGTATGCAGTGCTCCAGTAAGATTTTGAGGTGGGAATATTTTACTCCCTATTTTTAAACATTGAGAGTTCATGTGATTTTAAGAGAGTAAAAATGACTTTTCTCTTTTGCAAGAGCGTAAAATGTATGTGACAATCCTGCCGACGTTTGCAAAAACTATGGAAATCCTTACTATGCGGCAGCTTTCTGCATTGTGACAAAATACACCTTTCATTATTTCTCTAACGCCTGTCCATTTGATCTCTCCTGTATATATTTAAATGTGAAAACACAAAAACCTAGCCAATTGTATAGTAAAGCAAACATTAATTGTATTGTGTGTTTTTGAGGTTTGATGATAGAATTTTCTCGTCCTAATTTCCTGGAGCCGTTACTACCTATTGGTATGCCAATGTTATGATACAACAGTGCAGGTAGGCAAGGACTCCATGCTAAATTCTAGATCTAATTTCATGGTCAAATGGTTATTTATATAGCGCTTTTGGCAAAGCGCTGTACATGGAACATATTTATCACAATTATCACCAAACCGAAGTCAGTACTCCTTTATTGACCTCGAAAGGATGAAAGGCTGAGTTGGCGTTGCCGGGATTTGAACCTGCAACCTACATATCGCACACCGATCGCAGCAATGAGTACTCAACTGGCTGAGCTATCTTATTGGCTAACATCATTCAGAGGTCGGTTAACTGAGTATCTACTGAGGTATAATGGTCAATGCCTAGATGTTGGACGAACCGTGTATGAAGCGCTACATAAAGTTAAATACCTATCTGGATTATCACAGGGACTGGTTTTGCTGAGTTGCTATTTTAATTACAAATTTAAGTTTCATTTGTTTGTTTTTGAAGGTTGCTTTAACTTCATGGAGAATCAGGTTTTGGATGTTTTTAATTGTAGTCTTGAAGATTTGAGAGACTAGAACACCTGTGATTGGTGTAATGACAATCGCTCACCTTTGTGCAAAGTCTGCCACTGACCGTTCATAGTAAGGTAGCCCATTGACTGCAATGTTGAATGGATGTAAACTAGACTGTGCATAGTTTACACACTGTTTTGATTTTACACACTGTTTTTATAGTAGAGTGTACATTAAAATAGAAGTGCAAAAATTATCTGCCTTCGTATGATTATGCACACAGCGCAGGAACTCTGAAAAATACAATTGTGAAATAGGGTTGCTTTCAGCGGCAAGAAAAGCATCATTTGTTACAAAATGTTAATTCTCAATTGCAAATTAGTTTTCCATCTTCTTAATTATACAATCCTAAAATGATAGGATAATCTGCACAATGCGTCTGTTTGCTCCATGAGCATCAACGCAGCAGAAGCTCAACGGATATAAAACATTCTTTTAATCAGTGTGTAGTTTCTTTTTTTGAAAGGCTTCAGAGAAATGCATTCTGTTTCAGAGGCTTTTATCCATGACTTACAATTACATCCATGTAGATAAAAATCAAAAAGCATTTTGTTTGTGTCAAGTAACCTGACTTTGCTCTGCCCTCTGCTCTAAACTTGTGTGTAAATGTACACAGGAAAATAATAAAGCTGTCATATTTACAAGACTTTCATGCGTAGAAAGGCCTGGCACGCACCTTATCTGGAGGCCTGGTTGTATGTCTCGTTCGCCTCCACACTTTCACAGCGTCTCTTTCCCCACCTGTACCTACCGCAGCGGCATAGCCGCTCTTCGGCAGGAGATCAGCATTGGTTGCTGAGCACCATGCCCACCACTGCTCTTCAGTGAGCACACCACCCATGAGGACGGTTGGCTTTCCAACCTCTCCTTCCTCTTGACCGGAGCTGCTTGCTTGGTCAAGGTACCTGCCAGCTGGCGGGTTTCACTCAGTACGTCTTCGCTGGCTCCACGGCTGGACGTGGCTCCGCCCCTCCAGGATGTCAGTTCTCCAGTGGCTCAGAAATGCATAGCAGGTGCTCTCCTCTTGGCAGGGGAGTTCCTTCTTGATTCACAGTTCGCTCACCTCTTCTGTCATTAAAATCAATGAAATTATGTCTGTCTCACTTTTATCATGGCACTCGGGCGAGGTTCACCATTACCTAAAGCCAATAGTCGAGTAAGAATCTCAGTGCATTGTAGTAGGGAATGCTTCGTTTTTTCCGACACCCATATATGCAGATCAGGTCCTTTGGACAGGGAGTTCTATGCTGGAATGGGTGTCCTTGTCCCCAGCAGGGGAATCGCTCCCAGTGAGGTCCCACATGCCCAGAACCCTAGAGAGGTCTTCCCTAGGGGGCTCCCCTCACTATCCTCAAAGGGGGTGGCTCCCCTCTGGGGTGATGGGACGCATTTCCAGATTTGTCGCAGCACGCTATAAAACAATATTACAAATAATTGACTGGGTTGATTTGGTGTTTAGGGAATCTAGAAGACATCCAAAGCTCTCGACATTTGTAGGTGATTTTCAACTATTGACACAATCCGTAGAAAAAATACTTTTTTTGTAGCCCTGATTTAGTTCCATTAAGCATTTCACCTTTCCCTCAGTGAATGATGAAGTTTGCGGTCTATTGCTTCTTTGCAGAAACATATGCGATAGTAAATGTCCAACAATTACTTCTAAGCTTAAAATAATCGCTCAATGGCATCGGTGCAAAAGCTGACAAAACTACTATTGAGAGATCAGTTTGTTTTAGAAAATATTTACAAACTCTGAGAAGACCAATACCTGTACCTGCAGTAGGGATCAAAGGGAGTAGGATTCATCCACTGACCTGCACCCTCTTCCTCACTGGCCCATACCTGTGTGTCTGGACTATAGAGAGGCTCTCCGACAGGGAAACTTTGTCTTACATTGAAAACAGCCACCTGGATTCTGAGCTCTGTCCTTTGTGGCCTTTGCAAAATTAATCTGTTTTGCCACTTCCTCTAGGCAGGGTCTCTTGCACAGTGGGTGTTGTGAAACAGATCCTTCTTCGCTCCATGCGGCCTACCTCCACATCCCCTTCTGACTTATCCAGATGACACCTACACGTTTCTCCACCTCACTGTCTAAAGCTGGATGACCCCTTCCACTCCACAGTCTGCTCGTCCACCCAGTCCCACCCCCCACACCCCACTCACTTAACCACTTTGTTGCTTTGCTGGCCTTGCCCATCCCATTTTATGCTCTGTAAACATTGTAGAAAGCACATTTTGCGAAATCCTACTGAGGGATTGGTGAGCTAAAGGCCCCCCAGTGTGCATTTCAGAAAAGAGACATGACCTTAATATGCAACTGATGTGTGTTATTCTGATAATCTAGGATTGGCTAAAACATGCTGTTGAAATAGACAAATTAAACTAACGAAGAAGATGGCTCAGTGGGCTGATACATCCTGCATAGAAGTTTTCAGTCTGAAGTTCTGCTTTAAATCCTTTGGTGCAACTCCACATGTACTTCTTCATGAGATCAATATCCGCGTCATGAGTATTATTACGCCACTGTCGAGAGTATGGTGATGAAGCGCTACATTTATTTTTCCATTTATAAAGTGCACTAATACCTTAGGGATCAAGGGCGCTGAGCAACAAGTTATTATGTCTAGGTGCTGCTGTAGATGCAACTGTAAGGGTGTGGAAGGAGGCGACTGACACACAGGTGGCATGTTTTTTGTTAAAGACTTTTTGTGGGTAGGGAAAAAAAACGTCCTTACTATATTAAGAGATGTGCCCCTGCCTCAACTCGATATGAAGGATGTGTGAGAATGTCTGAAATCTAAAGTCCAACGTCCTGTGTCAAAACCTATTCCCTTCTCCTTCTAATTCAACTAAAAGGTTGAATCTTCTTAATGTAGAAGAATGGGCCCATTCTTCTTTGTAGCCGACTGCCATGCCAGTAGTCTAAAGGGACTACTTCCTGAGGGAGAGGTTCCCCTCCCCAGGTTGCAGTTCTTTTAAAATGCAACACGCAAAGCTCCAGATTGCTTTATTTTTGATATGAGACTTTTTTCAAAGTTCTGACTTAAAGCCTTGTTATCAAGAGGGTGCCTCTCCATCTTTCGCAGGCTTCTTACGATGTTCACAAATAAAGGAATGTTCCAACTCAAAACATTAAGATCAAGAGAATTGCTCCTTTCTCGCAATGTTAACAAATACCAGGGGGAGTGCTGTCTTTCCCCTGATATTTTAGGCTTCTTGTGATGGCAAGAGAAAGTTGCCACGATCTTCACAAACTTTATTACAATATTCCCAGGTACCAGGCGGTATGCTCTGCTCCCCTGGCCTTTCCCTGCCAGGTACTGTTAAGATGACCTGGGTTTGTGAGAAACCTGAAGGCGTTATTGCATCTACTCCCCTTAAATCTTCTTTGCAGGTGACCAGGGGATGGCCATCACTATTGGATCCGGACCCAAATGCTTGTTGTATTCAGGTGTTAGTCGAACACCAGAGCGGAAAAGGGGCGGGTGAGAGGTCTGTTTGAAAAGAAGCAGCATTGTGTTTTCAGAAGGCAGTTTGTTGCAACAAGATTTGAGCTGGCAACAGAGTAGAGCTAAAAGACTGATGAATTTCTGGGAGAGACACGGTACCCCTCCTTTCCATTTCGGGAGGAACCCTCAATCCCAGATGCAGTTAACTGGGTATTGCTCCCTCTGCCCCACTGACCCTGAAATCTGCCCTTCCCGAGCTGTCATGGGCTATTGTCCCTTTCAGCCACATGATTGCACAAATCCCATTTTGAATAAATTGTATTCCAGTACTGAGACGAGGAAGAAGATTATGAAAGAGTATCTGTATATCAGTCAGGCATGTCTGAATAATGGACTTCACCAAGGTCAGGTACTTGAGCATAATGATCCACGCTCATTTAATACTTCTCACAGGTATAAGAAGGCAGGTCTTGTAACATGGCCAGTCGAACACCATCTATGATCGGTAAGATAGCTGGAAGCAGGAGTCAGTAGAAATGGAGTTGCAGTGGAGATGTAGTCGTGAAAGCAGCTGTGGTGGACCAGTACTAGAGGCACAGTACACCGGTACCGGGAACCCTGGGTGGCGGGGGTTTGGTCTTACGATAAGAAAATGAACAAGGACTCTTTTCTGCAAAGGTCTCCCTAATTCAGCAACAGTGAAGGTGTGTCTGTGACCGTTGGTGGCAAAATGCGCCGGGACTGCCAAGTCTTGTAACTGGTGTGAGATCAGAAGCTCTTCACTACAGAGATGGTATCGCAGGGAGCAGTGCCAAGTTTGGCTGTTCCGAAGAAGTCTGAAGCAAATGCTCATTGTCTTCATGTGTTAGGCGAACACCAGAGTGGAAAAGGGGTGGGTAAGAGGTCTGGTTGAAAAGAAGCAGCAAAGTGTTTTCAGAAGGGAGTTCGTAGCAAGAAGATTTTGGCTGGCGGCAGAGTAGAGCTATTAGACCAATGAGTTTCTGGGAGAAGTGAAATACTGGGCTACTCAGCATGCGAACATGGGACAAGAACCTTTGCAACAGTATCCCGTAGTCTGAAGGCATCGTTGAGAAAAGTGAACTTGAAAGTCTTGTACTTAAGTAACGACAAAGTAACAAACCATTTGTGAAACCCATTGAGTTATTCAATGAGGGGGAAGCATCTCGCAAACGCCTTTGCACCAAATAGAAAGGCTGAATCATTGTGTCTCTGAGTGCTTAAAGATCAACTGTTTCAGAAAAAGGCTTTGTTTAACAAGCATGACCTCAAGCCAAATGGGTTGTGGAACTGGTAGTGCCTAAAGTAAAAAGAAATAACAATGTCGAAGTCCAGTGAATATTGAATTGTAAAGGGTTACTAGATATAAAGGAACAAAGTATATTGAACGCCAAACTGAATGGAAAGTCCTATTTGAAGGAGATCATGACAAAATGAATAGCGAACTAACATACATTTGAAGTTAATCTAACATTAAATATTGGCACTATGAGCAGAGTTAATACATATGGAAAACTGAAAAAAACGTTGGCATTTAAACTACCAACGTGAGAGAAAGGCATAACTCTGTGGCAACGTACAGAATGATGCAAAAGAGGATTATATTAACCAAGGAGAATACAAGTGTAGGACATCAAAAGCCTAACTCGGAGGAGCCTGTGAAGGGGCCAAGCAAAGCTAAAGGAACTTATGGTTGCGCAACCTGTACTGGGTAGACTGTGTTGTCTGATAATTGCGTCTAGTCCAGAGAGCCCTAAATACTGACCGCATAAAACATTGAAATTGAACCACGAACAACTGTGAAACCATTGGTAAAGCAAGCTAGAAGGGGGTCAAGTGGACCTATTGTTTTCTGATATTGAACATTGAGTGAATGAAGTTTGCAAAAGTGCTACAATTAACTCTTGGGGAAAGGAACCCTGACTGAGAGCTGCAAGAATTGGGAAACACTTTCTTGGGGAAGGGAACTTAAAGAGATCCTTGTCTTTGGTGTGAACTGTGCTATATTGAATCTGGGAAAGAGAACCACAAGACCTCCTTTTTGTGTGAACTGTAGTACATCAAACCTGGGGAAGGAAAGTTCAAGATCTGGCGGGATACTGTTGAAACAAACAACTATTGGAACTGTTATATTATATGGCATTTATAACGCAGCTATACACAAGTGTTTCAAAGCGTGATTTGAACTTGGATAGGGAATCCAAGAAGAACATTGAACCAAGAACAGTTGAGACTTTGCTTTTGCACACTATTTTGTTTTTTGAGATTCCCCACACCATGCTTAGCTCTGCTCGCCCTGATGCCCTGCAGCTTCCATCCTGCCCAATTTGTATGACCTGCTGCCAGCGCCATATTGGGGTAAGGCCATGACACCCCTTTGTGCAATTTGCACATCGCGCCAACCGTTGCAAACAAATAGCACTGAAATTGTGCTTACGGGTGCCTGCAGCTGCTGCTTTGCACCATCAACCTTTTTCATCCATTCATACCCATTATTGCTGTTTTTGTTCCTGAAATGTGCATTTTGCCATCTCTGGCACTGTTTGTTTGGCCCTGCAAGATGGTCGCTTTCATTTCTCTGCATCAACTTGCCTGGCCAGCCCTCACCCCCTTTTCCCATTGGTTGCCATTGGTCCTAAAGGCCAATCATTGCAACCGCTAGGCGGGAGCCGGTCAAGCTTCCAAGGCCCACAACTTGCTCCCTGTCTGCTCCCTGTCTGCTCCCTGTCTGCTCCCTGTCTGCTCCAAGGTGCGACGCTGACCCCCCCCCCTTTCTGTATGCCTGAATGTGCCTTCACAACTTAACCCTCCGCATCTGTGTCGCTGCCGCCCTGCAACATGGGGGGTGGAGGGGAGGGGGTTGGGCTCCTTGGATGTGCCCATCTGTTTGACTTTTGCATCTCTGTCTCGCAGCTGCCCTGCAACATGGGGTTAGGCTCCATGAATGTGCTCACCTTTTGCAACTTTGCTTGTGATGGAATTACCTTTGTACGGTTCTCTATGATGTAGTCACTTCCTGCGCTTCCTTTATGTAACCAGAAGCACTGTAACCAATTTCTTAAGCATAAGCGCCTAGATGCCATTCAACTTCTCCTTGGTGACCTCAACATCCATCTTGATTCTACCTGGGCCTCATCCGTACTCTTTTGCAACCTCTGCAAATCACTCTCCCTCTCTATCCTTCCATCCGGCCAGACTCGCTCTGCTGGGCACACACTTGATGTCTTGATCTCATCCGACCTCCCACTCTCTATCCCCCTTTACACCCCTCTCTACTGGAGTGATCACTGCCTCCTCTCATCTCTCCATCTTCTCCCCCCAAGTCAAGTCCACCCCTAGATTGCCACCCACCTTCTCGGATATTGGTCCCATGAAGCGTGCGTCAGTTGAGGCCTTCGCTGCTACCCCCCTACACCCCAGGCTGACTTACACCCTGACATGGCCCTCTCGCTTCTCACCTCTATTTTTGCTACTCCTGATACTCTTGCCCCTGTCATGAGGATTCGTTTGAAGTCCAAATCCAAGTGCACATCTTGGTATGAATTCTAGCTACACTTAAACGGAAGTGTAGGGCGGCGGAAAGGAAATGGAGGGCTTGTCGCTCATCCTCCGACAAACTGGCCTGCCGCCTGCTCCAATGGCAATAATGGCTTGCTCTCCGCACTAAGAAAAGAGTCCACATAAAAGCCTGTGTCTCTGCAGCATCTAACAACTCGGCCGTACTCTTCAAAATCTGCAAGGAGCTGGCCAACCCTGCTGCAGTCTCCACCTCTCCTCTCTCCTCCCAGGCGCTCTGCAATGCCCTTGCCTCTCACTTTAGCTGTAAAACTCTGGACATCCTGCCCACCCTCTCCTCTGCTCCCGCTCCACCTACCTTTCCTTTTCGTCTTGCTGACTCTCCCTCAGCTACCCCTCCCCCTTTCTCCTCTTTTCCTCTTTTCTGCTCCCCTGATCAGGTTGCTAGACCAGTCTGATCTATGAAAACCTCCTCAAAACTGGTCCATCCCTGTTCCTCTAAAGTCATTAAGGACCACATTGACACCCTTGCTTTGGCCCTTGCCGATTTCGGCAACCTCTCCTTTGCTTCTGGCCCTTTCCCCTCCCCTCTTAAGCACTCCCTTGTGCATCCTCTCCTCAAGAAATTCACTGCTGACCCATCATGTCCGACAAACTATCGCCCAATCTCCATCACTCCCTTCTTGGGTAAGCTCCTGGAAAAGCCTGCCATCTCTCAACTTAATCTTCATTCTGACTCTGTTGGCTCCCTGCATGACCACCAATCTAGCTTCAGAGCTGCCAGAAACATGGAAACTGCTCTCCTGAACATCCGTGAAGACCTGCTTTCCAACCTTGACTCTAACACTCCCTCTGTCCTCATCTTACTCGATCTCTCCTCTGCGTTCGACAGTCAACCATACCACCCCGCTCAATCGTCTGTGACAACCTGGGTATCCCTGATCAGGCTATGGCCTGGCTGACCTCTTTTCTCCCTGGTCGACCCTCCCAGGTACAACTTGGGTCCTTTCTATCTTCTATCTCCCTCTCCACTTGTGGTGTCCCCCAGGGGTCAAACCTTTTGCCCTGGCTTTTCAACCAATACCTAGCAACTCTTGCCTATTGCATCTCCATTTTCTGCTCAACTTTCCAGTGATATGCTGACGACACCCAACTCATTTTCAAGCTTCCTTCAGCCTCCTCCTCTCCTTCTCTCATCTCCGACTGTTTAAGCGCCATTCAGAATTGGTGTGCCACCAATGATCTATGTCTAAATGCCAACTAGATTGAGATCCTCCTTATTGGTACACCATCTCCATCCTTTCCTCTCACTCTCTGGCCGGCCTCCCTTGGTCCTCCGCCTACCCCTACTTGTGTGCACAAGAACCTCAGGGTTACCTTTGACTCTACACTCTTTCTCCGCACACATCAATGAAGTCTCCAAAAAGTCATTGTTTTATTGCACCTCCTTAAAGGTACTCTGCCTTTACTCTCCTTCCCTCAAAAGCTCACTGTCTCCCAAGGTCTGGTTCTCTCCAGACTGGATTACTGTAGTAACAGCCTCTTCCTAAATATTCCTGCCTCAAGCCCTGGGATCCTATCTCTCCAGCCCTGAAATCCCTTCATTGGCTCCCAGTGAATGCAAGGATTACATTTAAAACCCTCTGCATTATCCACAAGACTTTCTTAGGCCTTGGTCCAAAATACCTTCAACTGTCACTCCGTAAATACCTCCCCTTGCGAGCCCTTCGCTCCTCTACTTCTAACTCCCTCAGGCTTAGTCATTTTGCAAAGAAACGAGTTGGGGGCAGATCTGTCTTCTGCTGGTGCCTCCCTTTCGAAAAGCCTCCCGGCCATCCTGAAACTTGAGGAAAACCATCTCCGGTTCCGAAAACCTCTCAAGACCTTCCTCTTTGCCTCTGCCTCTACCCCCTTTTCCCCTGTTGATCTGTTTTCTTCTCTTGGCATCGTGCACCTGGCCACACTCTGTCATGCCACCCTCTGCACTAGGGCTCTGTATCTGTACCCATACAGTCCCCCTCCCACTGTTCTTCTGCACTTGTCAGATATACCCTATCTGACCATTCTTCACCTGCCACATGCTCGCTGCACTCACTACCTTTTACTTATTTATTTTATTTAATATTCTGTTTCTCATCTGCTCTGCACTTTCCACCCCCCTCCCCTTACATGCACTTTCCCTTTGTTTCCCTTTTCCATGCACTTGCGCTTTCTTAGATGTCACTGGGCCTAGTAAGATCGCTGTTTATTTTTATTTTGTTTTCTCCCTTGTTCTCCTCCCTTTTGCCTGGTCGCGCTATGAAACACTTGTGTACAAGCATGATATAAATAAAATATCATTATCGTACCTGCAGGTTTTGGGAGCTATATATAAATAAATGTGAAGGCAAGCACAGGTTTTGACATAGACAGACTCTTTCATTTGGACTTACTTTAGGTGGGGACATTCTACCATAATTTTAGGGCAAGTTAGGCATTAACCCATCCTGATATTTAATCAAGACTCTGTTATTGAATCTAAATCTGTCTGTCTCATCTCGGGATACCATGTCTGCCTCACAGGTTACAAACCTTTTAAAGAATTGTGCGGGTCTGAGAGCTGTAAGATTTTCCCATCTCTGTTGCAGGCATGCTTTACTGTCTTGTCAGGTACTGTGACTTTGAAGATGTCTTTGGAGGAGTTGCGGTTCCCAGACCAGTGCCTTGCGACCTCTCCGACGCTTGGTTTTCCTACCAACTGTCCCTGCTCCCAAACCTCCTCGGGCTGCTTACCGGCGACCTCCGGTTGTCTGTGGGCTTCTCTTCCCCACTCGGGCTTCTTGTGGCCTCTCCATGAACCATGGCATCCTGTCTGCGTTCCTCTGCCAGGACTCTGCGCACACCAGCCCTCCTCGTTGGCTGATTGTCCTGCCCTTTGCCTTCTTGTCTGCTCGGACCACTGTGAAGTTACCAGGGATGCCTCTGCCAGTGGCGGCTCGGCCTCTGCAGTCCTGTGGTCTCCCTTGCATTGTCTGCTTTCAAAGTGCCTTGCTCCTCCTGGAAGGATCTGACGGGTCGTAAAGTCCCTCTTTCCTTTTTATGCTCTGCATGTATGGGTTTGTTTCACTTTGTCTGGACTGTTCATGTTGGTTCTGTGGAGCACTCCGCATTGCTCCGTACCTCCTCCTCGTCTCAGTATCTGTTTTTACTCTCAAGTGGGTTTCTTGTGTTCTTCTTTGTCCCAGTTTCTGCATTTGACTCACGTAGGTAGCCCCTATTCCTCTTCCCAGTACTTTCTAGGAAGTTCATGTCATCTACTCTACAAAGATGCATAGAAGTGTGTGGGGTTATGGGAGACTGTAGAGTAGGAGGAAGAGAGAGCTGGGGATATGTTTTGTGCGGACAGCGTTCTTCCCAGAGAGTTGTCCCTAGTCCGATAGGGGGAATCCTACCCCATGAGATACACCCGCTGAGTACCACCTCCGGGGGACTATCGGGTAGCGGCCTCACCTCTCTGGCCTCATGGGAAGGGGAAGGGACAACATCCAAGGATTCGTCACACAACCTTCTAAAATAAATTGTATCCAAAAAAGTGAATATGTGTAGTAACATGTGTTTCTTTCCAGGGCGTATTGGCTTGCTTGTTGATATGTGGTGCAGACAGCGGCTTGGCCAAGACGAGGGCGATGACTGCTGGGTGACCCAAGTAAAGGGAGAACTAAGGTAATGTTTTATAAAGGTCCAATTGTCGGTGAATGCGGCCTGTGAGGAAATGTATTTTGCTGTAACTGGGTAATACCTTTTTAAAAAGCAACTTATGCCAGTGTAAAGTAGAGGATAATACTGCTATACCTAAAGCTTTCAATGCATTTTTCATTATACAGAAATTCAAGGACCTAAAGAGGGCACTTCTTCTTGCAGAGGCAGACTTCTCATTGCCATTTACCACTAAATAGCTTATGCCAATTAGCAGGCCATATCTTCAACTCGTCTTTTTGCTACTTGATGTTTGGGGAAGAATGCTGGCACTTGTAGGCCTAATCTGCGTAACCTTTATAATAGCCAATTACGCTTCATTACATGGGAGGCCAAGCTTATTGTTCAGAAAACATCCATCATTAGCCTTTGACAACAGCGGTCTAATGTTTTACGCAGGATGGTCTTCTCCTTCCTTTGCCTCTTCTCTCATATGGAATCCCACATGGCCTGCGTCACAGAATGTGTTGTTACTTCTCACAATGGTCTAGTCAAAATGGCAAGTGACCAATGCATTGGTGTCTGTGTGCAAAGCTTGTTTTCTGCCTTGAACCCAGCCTGGCGGAGGAGTTAGTCGTTCTTCCCGGATTAGAATTAATAAGCATGGTTGTAGGCTGAGGATTTCTTAGCTAAATAGTTTGAACAGTGCCAGTATATGGACGTGAGAATCTGTACAGGTGGTACCAGTTCATCAGGGCTTCCTGTCTCAGCATGCAGTTAGTTGTGGCTCTTGTTAAATTGCAGTGAGACTCACCCATTTGGATACAATGGGGATTAAAGTTTTCAGGCAGTAGTCAGTCAAGTGATTCTGTGTTTGGGTAGTGTAGTGTTCAATCCATATCTGAGGCCAAGGAGGTGGTGGGTTTATTCTCAGGAGGTACAGGTGAGCAACTGGATAACGGCATAGGCTCAGGCCACCTTTCCTTATGGAATGCTTTCCTGAACAGAATAGCTTTGAGGTCTTTCCTGTAGCGTCAGTGATTGGTTTGCAGCTGCTCATCCTCTGGTAAAGTGTTCAACTTTGAAGACTTTGTATTTAGAGTTCAATGCCCATTCCCTGTGTGCTCCTGAACTATGGTATACAGAGGATCCTGTTGCTGATGGATATTAAGTTCCCATGTGAAGTTCATGTCCTTGGTGTTATTACCAGATTGCTCAGTGCCTCGTGCACTGGATTTTGTGCTTTATTCTTTGTTCTGAGCCAGTGAAAAGCTTTTTAGATTATGGCGATGCTGTTGTTTTTGATTATACCCTGGTTAGTCTGAGGATCCCTGTTTTCAGACTTCTTCCAGGGGTTTGTTTATTTGGGTATGCCCACATAAAGACTTGTTATAATAATGCAATCGGCATATGCAAAATTCATGGACCACCTCTGCTTTGCGGTTATGATTCCCAGAACAGTACAATATTTCTCATCCTGCAGAGTTTGAAGTGTGAACATTCGAGATAATTTATTTGGGACTTAAGTTTGAGCAAGACTAAAAAATCATGGTTGACCAGGTCAGAAACAAAGGGGAGGGGGCAGGGCGATGGGAGTGTGGTTGCAGGGCCTGTTGAGAGTAGGATTTCGGTTTTTACTTATGTTAAGGCACAAAAAACTGCAGATCATGCAGTCCTGAATTTACATCGGGTAGTTTTTGTCATGGTGTTTGCCATTGATGTTTCATAGGTGGATTTGGTTTCGAGTCCTCTGTGCACTGCTGAAATAAGTGTGCATCGATTCTAGGACTGCAGCGAAAAGCCAGGCAGAGCGTTTGGAAAACTGCGAAACCCAGAATGGGAGATGATTCGCTTTTTAGGTGTAGAATCCATTTAGCATTTAGATCTACCCGGATTCACTGAGGGAATAATCCCTGCCAGTGGTGACGCCAATTTTCCATTTAAGGCCCTGGATCAGGCCGATGTACTCCATAGTGTTAAATGCTGCAGAAAAACATAAGGCAGGGTTTTGGAAAATTCTATTGATTGATGTGATTTCTGCAACCTGTGACTATCCAGATGTTTTGCACTTTGACACCCATGACCCATCCTAATTGATTTTGGTTGCTAGGGTGTATGGGAATTGTAGTACAAAATATATGTAGGGTCCAAAGTGGCACTCCCCTGCCATACTGGGTCGGAATCCAAATGAATGGGTGTGGATGAGTTGTTATTCCCCTCTGCATTCCTGCAATTGCCCTGTTCCCATCTTCTCTAAGATGTGTGCTTCTAACGGCGACTTTGAAGATATTTTCACTCATTTCATTTTAAATGCTCTCCACCCTTACAGCCATCCTTCCCTGTTGCCCTCCCCCTTTCTCTTCAGTGTTGTAGTTTCCTGTGGTTAAATCTCCCACTTGTTTTCCTCATTAAACTTAGCCTTGTTTTTGACAATTGAATTCTTCTTTGTGCCCCAAAACTTAGTCCCAGGCAGTCGTCAGTGTTCTGGGCACTCCTGATATTACAGGGTCTCTTTTGGCTTGTTTTATTCTTTTGGGGCGAGCCTCCAAGGTCAAAAATTCACTTTCATTCCCCATATTACTGTTTTCAATACATCGGTCTCATTTCCCACATGTCTAAATGAAAACACTCTATTGCACCAATATGCCAAACTTCCTGGTTCCTGAGGTAAACTGAAAAATCTAGCAGTGCTTGTTAGTGCTTTGGTCCCTCTCTCCATTGTATTGTTTGGGCTCACAGGATGGCTGCATACTCATGCATCGGTGATATCATCTCAGCAATTTCCTTCCTGACCCCATCTGCCCTCATGGAGCTCAAGATTTTACAAACATTGGGACTTAGCTTCTTCTCTAGAAGGGCACACACTGTTCACTAAGAGCTACAAATGGTAGGCAACAGCGTCCTTGGGTGTCTTCTTAGGGTTAAGTGGGCACAGAAGTTTTTAATAAAGGGCACAGGGCTGTTAGCAAGAGTAGTCATTCTGTTCAGTTCCCCACGGGCCAAATGTTGTCCACCTCTCAATCCCCCTCTGCTCAAATTTGAAATGATTGCTCAAGTGTCCGATGTGGTCCCTTGCCCAGTGGTGACAACCTTTTGTTAATTTTGGGGACATTTCATGATTTATCTGTATATTGATGACAGTCTGAGTGAGACTGACTTGTGGTTTGATACCTAAAACAAGCTGTTCACTGATAACTGGCATTCATGTTTAATTTAGTTTCTAAAATGGGATTCCTTGGATACATTGACTGCAGTGAAAGACCCATTTATCTGAAAAAACACACACCCTGTGCAAGCCTGTTTTAGTTCAGCTATAATTTGAAGCATCAATGGGGCAGAAAACTAGACATTTAAAAGGTACATGTATCTTTGTTTCTATATTGCATTATCCCAAAAAGTAAGTCGCCAGCTGTGCTTGCTATGAAAGTTAATATATTTGAAGCAGTTCAAACAGTGTCAGAAACTGAGTAAATGCAAAATGCAGTACAATTAAGGTTTGACAGTTTGCATCAGGAATTAAGTGAAGTTTAAACAGAATTGATGCAGGGGATATGGCTCCAAGCAGATGTTGGCTCTGAGCTCTGACCAGTTGTAGACCTGTTGTATGCCTGCCTGTCCTCCCCACTCAATAGAAAAACATGATCCCGGTGTTGTCAAAGATCCCTCGGAGGTTGTGGAACTCTGCCAAAGGCGTGTTTCAACTTGCCGAGACAAGTCTGGAGTAGTGAGGAACTGCAAGTTGGCCGCCACTGGAGAGAAGCGCTGTTTATGGTGGCTGAGGTGAGATGAGTACTCTTTTGCCATTTTGGTGCCGGAGGTGAGAGGAATTGCAAGTGAAGATGCAGCAGCTGTCTGTGCGGCTGGAGGAGTTTTAGGAATGGCTGCAGTGAGTTAATGTATGCCTACAGTTGGGTAGACTCTGGGATGCCAGACCAGGGGGCTCTGCGCATGCTAGGTCCACTAGGTGAGGGCTCTCCTTGACAATTGAAAGTGGGTGTATGAATGGTCTTCAGTGCTGATGGATTCTGTCTTGCTTATGCTATTGTGGACACCCATGGCTGCATCGGATGATATTGATCTGTCCGAGGGTTTGTTGGTTTAATCAAATTTCATCTATAGAAAGTTCCTGTTTTTAATAGTTGCCGCAATCTTAGGAAATGTAAGCTCGCTTGGTTTATTTCATTGGTTCCACTGCAAGCCCTGGTCTGTTACTTAGCTATGTCATTCTGTCGCACAGAGTTGATCTACTTCTTGCTCCATTTTTTCTGATCTGGGAATGGTCTTTATCCTTTCTCTGGGGTTTGGGATTTTGAACACCATGCCACATTGAGAAATCTTGCAGTTCTATAAAGCCGGCTGTACAGTGAATAATTCATATTGTTTTGCACATTTATAACAAATGAAGTAGCACCCTGGAAAACATGCCAACGATATTGAAAGTAGTTGATCAACTGCTTTTTTTTTCTTCTTTTAAAAAAAAAAAACATTTTATTGGGTTTTTAACAATATAACAATTGTTATCATCAGTGCGCTTTTTGAGATGCCTTGAATGTCCCAAGACCACAATTTTTCCGTCTTCAGTTCAGCCTTCGCTGGATGTCCATCATGGGCTGCCCATGTTGTCAGCGGAAGAAGCTTCCTCTACTGGATAAAATAATGACACTGTGAGCGCCACCCATTGATGTAGGTCTTCACTAGTGTCCAGTTTCTGTTCTCGTAGAGCATTCTCCCATGCCCCAGATTCTGCTGTAGTCCACTTTCGGAGGACCTCCCACCACTGTGTTGCGCTAGGGATTTTGGGGCTTTTCCACCCCATAGCGATGCGTCTCTTCGCTAGAATGTACATCAGGTCCATGAGCCTGTTCAGAGGTTTGTTTTTCCTGCTTTTTTTTAATATCTGCCCAGGATTCACGCCTTTGGTGATTGTACATCCAAGGTGAAGTCTGCCTCGGCCACCCTTTCAGCAGTTTGTGACCAAAAGGATTGTATAGTCTGGCATCCCCAAAACATGTGGGTCATCCCCACGCGGGGTTCGTTGCATTTTGGGCATTCTATGGTTCTCGCTCCCTTAAATTTGCAGATGACCTCAGGTGTGAGGTATGATATGTTAATGATATAGAACTGCATAAGTTGCATCGGGCGTTTCTGGATACTTCTTTGTGATAGTGTTATGGATTCCCATTCCTTATCCTCGAATTGCAGGCCTAGCTCCTGTTCCCATTTCTCTTTGCACTTTAGGTCTTGCTTAGATGTGCTGTCTACAATGTTTCGTAAAGCCTCAAGGTTTTGTCTCCTCCCTCAGCGGCGTTCAGCATATTTTCAATGGCTTTGTGCGCTGTTTCAAGGTTCTCAGCCTCTGGCCATCGGTCCGTGAGCCTTCTTACCACCGCTCCGTGGAGTAGGAACTGCCCTATTGTAGTCCCGAGGTCTCATGTAACTCTGCGAATGTTAAGATGCCCTGGTCGTCCACCAGGTCACCCAGGGTAGCGACTCCGCAGGGTTTCCCATGTGTTATCTCTTTCAGGCCCCCGGGTCTGTTTGTCATTGCTAAGATGGATTTCTGAATTCTGTCCTGGAGGGGCAGAGGTTCAGAAGGCCAGCCTAGTTTCTTGGAACAGGGTAACCTCTGGACAAGCCAGACCAATCAGAGTAGCGATCGTGGCGGTCAAGACTAGGTCTCAAGAGGGGTGAGGGTGACTGAAAGCCCGCAGTGAGGTACAAAGCAAGGATACTTACAAATTACTCCATCAGGTGTTATATTAAAAATATATACAAATTTATTACAAGGCCTTTGTACCATTGACTGTAGCGAGAAATCACAATAAAACTCAAGTAAAGCAACACATACCAAACCAATACAATATATATATATATATATACAAACGAGTCTAACGAGTCAGACGCACGAAATGTGTAGACCACCTAGATGGGGAGGAAAACAGGCAGTGCAAATAATAATTAGACCCAGTCCGCCTTCAGAGGCACCTAACTAAAAGGAAGTCCAAGCCCTACGAAGAGTGGAGCCTTGTGCTCAAAAGTACCTGAACACGCTGGTGCCAACGGGCAAAAAAGGGGAGTCTCTTCGAGGGAATCAGGCAGTTTAGTTTGGTGAACAAATGAAGATGAACAGAGCTCCGTGACTCTGCCGCGCAGCCTCCACTGTGGGCAGAAGCAGAGCGCGAGTACGGAAAGGCGTGCTGTTAGACACAGCGGGCAAAAGCTATGGGCTCCTGCAGGAGGGCGACCAGTTCCTAGCGATGCTACTCACCGGTCCCCGATGCAAGCAGACCAGGCTTCTCCGCGTCAGTTTCAGTGCTGGCAGGTTCAGATACAAGCAGGGGGCGTCTCGGCGTCGTGTAGATTCCGCAGAAGTTGAGTTGAGGTCGTCCCAAACGCAGTGAACCCACACAGTTTGTTACCAAGGCAGGGGAAAGGAGCGGCTGTGTGTATTTCAGCCAAATGTACACTACTCACTTCAGACCTGGGAATGCCAAGTGTACGAATCGTGTGAGAGTGATGAGGACTCGTAATGCAACACAACCTGATGGCGGTTACAGAGCAAGAATCTTGGGTAGGCTGGTCAGTCTGCTGGATGGCCCAGAGACACTTCCGAAGTCTTACGTGCAGGAGATGGTGAAGATGCCGAGAATAGTTGTTCCCACTATTCCAAGGGTCGAAGTACCAGTACAGGCCTTCTCGTTCGATCAGAAGTAGAAAGGGTTTCACCAAGCGACAGCAGTCCTTCAGCGGGTCACCAGCGATTCCTCGGTTCAGCCTCGTGGTTGCAGGATACTCGGCTCCTGTATTCCTTCGTTCGTGAGAACTCAGGAGATCGACATGGTAGTGGTGTTTCCAGCCCCCTCTTATCCACGGTTCCCTTCGCGCCAAAATGGAGGGGACCCAATGGGAGATCTGCTCACAAAACACTCACACCATACGTGGACCTATCACGGACCACGGAGGTCCCAGGCATTCACACCACTCTAGACTCTCTGGCCCCCAGGATGAGTATTGGGACCAGACATCCCAGCCCACATCCTGGAGGCACACACAAGGCCTGTAGAAGCCCGCGAAAGCATCTGTGTTTCGCGGGAAAGTACATGCCCAAATAAGGAAGGCCCCGGGTCGGCTTGACCTGGGCAAGGTGAAGGGGGCAAGACGGTCAGCGGACAGGACAACAAGCCTCGTGGTTTGGCCATTTTGGGAGCCAGGCCACCATTTTGGGCTAAGCACGAGAAACGCGCTTAAACGCCAAAAGGAGCTCAAAAACACAAAGAAACGATCGCTGCCACCAGTCCCGTCCGTGATTCACTTGCACCGTCAATCCCAAGAGAGTATCTAGGGCCTGTCGTAGACTAGAGACCCAAGAGAGCAGTAACTTAGCTTACAGTGCCCTCTTGTGTCACGTTGCGCGAAAGCTGCAACATGATAAAAGCACTACGGAAAACAACGTTTCCCGGTACTGACTGTCTTAAGGGCATGTCAGTTTCCCCGTATGAATGGAGCGAAAGCCCAGAGGAGTGCGGCAGAAGGCTGCACTTCTCTGGCAAAGTCTAGATCCTGGTGAAAACAGCAAAAAGTTTAGGGGTTGCCACATGGAAGGAAAATTACCCACAATTAAGAAATCTTTCCTAACAGTCATAAAAGCAGCTATCGGGATCTGAGGGGAATATGGGTTGTTTGTCTTCATGGTCTTGCAAGCTCGTTTCCAGATCTGGATCCCTAGTTTCATTAAGTATGGGTTGTGTTGAGTCGTGCTTGCTGGGGTACAGAAGAAGTCCTTGAGTAGCATGTGGGGGGATAGCCGGTTGTAGGAGTCGGGTGTCCGTTGTGGTTTCATCTACCATCCATTGTATTACGTGTTTCAGTTGGCCTGCTAAGTAATATAGTTCGAAGTTGGGGATTTTCAGGCCTCCCTTGTCGTAGGGTCTCTGCAATACTTCTAGTGCAAACAGGAAAGGGAGAGGTATCCACAAGTTGTGGACCCCTCGCGTCCCCTGCACACTTGGGGTTACTGTGAATAGACAGTCAATGGGTATACATTTCT
Source organism: Ambystoma mexicanum (assembly GCF_040938575.1). Taxonomy (NCBI): domain Eukaryota; kingdom Metazoa; phylum Chordata; class Amphibia; order Caudata; family Ambystomatidae; genus Ambystoma; species Ambystoma mexicanum. Next base: position 1,403,154,394 of record NC_090934.1, on the reverse strand, counting down.
AAGCAAAGATATCGGTGAATGTGTAAATCAACATGTTGAGGAAAAGATTTTTATGAATGGTTCCAAGAGTAATTCTTTTTCTAGTACAATGAGTATTAGGTCTGCCTATAAAAAGAAAGTTTAATTGTGATCTTTCTGTAACCAGCTACTACTTAGTAATGCTTAAAACAAATTGTCTTAACTATAAGTTCTAGGAAACATATATTTGTTTATTCACAAATATTATTCTGTTTGTAGTTTTAAAGTTTCACTTGTTCACATACATTAAATTTTATCAACAAGTAAATTGTATGTTATATCGGCAGACCTAATACTCATTGTACTAGTAAAAGAATTACTCTTGGAACCATTCATAAAAATCTTTTCCTCAACATGTTGATTTACACTTTTACTGATATCTTTGCTTAGAAATGTATACCCATTGACTGTCTATTCACAGTAACCCCGAGTGCGCAGGGGACGCGAGGGGTCCACAACTTGTGGATACCCCTCCCTTTCCTCTTTTCTTAAACTCACAACCTAGTGTCAGGGTTGTGTGTCTCTCTCCTCTGCACCTCATTACTAATCTAAAAACTATGAAATAGGTCCATTCCTGAACCAATTAGGTGTGCATACGTGTTAATTTCTTTTTTGTTGTATACTTCTAGTGCAACTATATGCCTCCCTCCATGCCATAGGAATCTTCTGCGGAGTTTAAGTCTTTGAAGAACTGCGGGGGGATGTTGAATGGGACTTTGGTGAAGAAGTGTAGGAGTCTGGGCAACACCACCATTTTAAGGAGCCCAGCTCTTACTGCCACTGAGTGGGAGTCTACCCCAGAAGTCCATTGATTGTTCTAGACTTATCTTTAGCTCTCACCGTGTTCAAGATGTGTTCGGTCTTAGGGTCTCGGTGGATGGTAATACCCAGATATTTGAAGGTGGTCTCCCACTTAAAGGCCATAGTTGGGAGACTTTCTTCTCTGGCCTCGCTTGGAGCTGCTAGGGGAAAAGAGGCACAACTTATCGTGATTCATTTGTATCCTCGTGTATATATGGAACCTGTCTAAAGTCTCCATTATGTACGGCAATATGTGTTCTGGGTTGTTTAGGTATAGCATCGTGTCATCTGTATACATAGAGACCAGATGGGCCACTCCGTCTGTCACTATACCCCCGTCCCTGTACTACTGCCGTAGGTATGCTGCTACAGGTTCAATGGCTATGATGTACAAAATGGGGGAGTGGAGAGGGACATGCCTGTCGCGTGCCCCTGTAGAGGTGCCGTTTGTTCAAGTAAGTATTGTTCATGAGTACCCTGGCCGTGGGGTCAGTATATGAGTTTGGTCCACTTTAAGAAGGCCGGCCCTATTCCCATCTTGGTCATGGTGGCGTGCAGCCAGTTCCACCGGACTGAATCGAATGCCTTAGTGGCATCCAAGGACGCCACTGCGCATTTCTCAGGCCTGCCGTTGGTACTGTATGACGTGGTGTAATTTGCATAGGTTCTCTGTAATGGTTCGCCCTGGCACATAGCCCGTCTGATTGTGTTGGATCAGTAGCGGGACCGCTTTCTGCAGCCTCCTCGCCAGCAGTGCTGTCGGGATCTTGTCTACGTTTAGCATAGATAGGGGCCTGTATGAGCTGCACTCCTCTCCATCCTTGCCAGGTTTTAGTAGTGGGATAATTGCGGCTTCTCTCATGGTGCATGGGAGGGTGCCTGTTTCGTATGCTTCCAACACTTGGGCTAGGAGAGGTGCCAGTGCGTCCTCATACATTTTATAAAACTCCCCCGGGAGCCCGTCAGTTCCAGGAGCCTTTCCTGATGGCAGGGATCTGATGGTGGCCGTAACCTCATATGGGGTGATGGGCTGATCCAGGGCGTTGGCCATTTGCAGTCTAGTTTGGGTAGCCTGATGATGTCCAAGACATCCTCTATTTCGGTATCCGTGGGCGACGGGGGATCGGTATAGAGGGCCTGAGAGAACCCAGTGAACGCCAAGTTTATCTCGACCTGCGTGCGCGCTACGTGCCGTCTGGTCTGTGGACCTGGCAGTTGGGCTTTCTGGGGCATACCGTTTTTAGAGCCAGGCTAGAAGCTTCCCTGGTTTGTCTCCGAGGGTGTGACTCCTTTCAATGTGTTGGTCTGAGGATGCTTTGGCTTCTAATTCCATCAGCTCTTCCTCGGTAGGTGCTAGTGAGGTCACTATGGACTTCTGGGCTCTGCCTATAGCTGCAATAATTTCCCCCCTCATAACCACTTTGTACGCCTCCCATGCTGTGCTAATGCGTTGCACGCTATTTTCATTTATTTGTCAGAAGTCCAGTGTGTTCTTCCTGATCTGTTCGCGGAAGGCCTCGTCCTTCAGGGCTTCGCCTCTTCCACGTGAGCGGTAGGGGTCTGGGTGCGAGCACCGTCCAAGTGGTTGTTAGTGGAGATTGGTCTGACAACACTCTGGCCAGGTATTGTGTCCCCCCAAACGAGGCCTGTTGCTCTTCGTTCGCGAATATATAGTCTAATCTAGTGTGTACAGCATGTGGGGGTGAATAGGAGTACTCTCGTTTCTCGGGGTGCTGCTACCTCCATAAGTCTTTAAACGCGTATTGCTGTGTTAGTGCCATCAATATTTTAGCGGGTGGGGAAGGGCGGGTGTGTTTGCTATCTGATCTGTCTTTGCGGGGTCTACGGTGCAATTGTGATCTCCCCATACCCCCCCCCCCATATCAGGGTGCTATCTCTGTATGGGCTGAGCCGATTGTATAGTGAACGAAAGAAGACTGTGGCATCGTGGTTGGGGGTATAAGTGTTAATTAGGCAGACTTCCTTTCCTTCTATTGTGCCATGTACCTGGGCCATTCTGCCTTCGTCGTCCGTTTTCGAGTGCATCAGTTTTATGGGGGTGGTTGGGGCGATCCAGATCAGGACTCCTCTTGCGAACGTGGCATACGTAGAGCCTATCAGTGTCCCTCTCCAGGGTTTAGCTAGTGCTGCAAGCTTTTGTGCTTCCGGATGGGTCTCCTGCAGGAGGGCGATTCCGACCTTGCTTCTTTATGAATGTGTGGATTTGGCGTTGCTTGACGTAGCTATTAATTCCTCTGACATTCCATGTCATGATTCTGATTTTGTCAGCCATGGATTTTGTGTGGGCAAAAGTTTGAGGGTGGGAAGGGGAACCCTAGCCCCAAGGGAGACGGACCGGGCCTAACGCTGGGCACTAGGAGAAAGGCGGGGCAGGCAACACCTGCTCCGCCGCGCCCAGCACAGCCACGGAACTCTGAGGAGGGGCAGTCGTGGGCGTTGTGGGGGGGGGGGTGTGCCGGAGAGAAACCTCCAACGAACGACGGGGAGACCGCACCGGCGTTCCGCGACAGGGAAGCATGCTGCACTGCCGCAGCGCCGGCCACTCTCACAGGAGCCCGGAACACTGGCGCTGCGGCAGAGCAGCCCGGAGGCGCACCCCTTCAGCGGGACACGGACTGACGCCTTCGGCGTTGAGCGGCGGCGGAGTTCAGGGTACAAGGAACCAGGCTCAACCCGACCGCTCAACGCCGAAGGAAATCATAAACGCAACACGGGGGCTCTCCCCCAATAGAGCCCCCTCCTTACCTGTAGAGGCGGTGGACGCGGGACCTCTCACCGGACCAGCAGATTGTGAAGCACCATGGTGGGGGTGGGGGTGGGGGGGGGGCGGGACCTATGGCGAAACAACACGGCAAGCTCCACTCCCATGCAGGGGGAGAGCTGGAAACATGGAGGGAAGGCTGAATCCAATCATTAGGGGGAAGGGAGAGGGAGGGGAGGCAGCAGCTCCATTTATGGAGGGAGGGCTCCTTGAGGCTCTACCAATCAGGAGGGGGGGGGGATGGACAGTGGCCCTGATTGGTCCTTTTCCCCATCCTAGGCACAGGTATAAGGGGGACTGGCCTAATGACCGTGGTGTTGCCTTTTGCAGGGAGAAGGAGAGGAGAGTGGAGGCAACTGGTGGGCCTATCCGGGTCAGAGCGAATAGGAAGCATTACCCAAGGAGAGCATACTCTGGTTCTTTTTCCCACCGTGAAGTAACTGTGGGACTACCTGGATCCAACCTTAGTGGTTAAACACAGAACATTAACCCTTGTTTCAATAAAGTACATTCAGCATCAACCTCGACTATTGTCCCGATTACCACAGTGGCGTTCGTGTCGGATCCTCCTTCGGTTCCGGCGGCTTTCGGTGCTCTTGGTTTTTCTGTATATAATTCCCCAACTAAAGTGCCAACTCCCAGGTTCCCCCCCCCCCAAAAACATTAAACTCCCCTGTAACCAAACCTGTCCAGCGAGGTTTCCCCCGTTCTGACTACCCAGTTTCAGCTCCATTTGACCTCTTAGTGGTCTCTTGGTGCCCTATGGGCAGGTCAAATATACCCAAACTACTTCTGGGGGCAGAAGAAGTCCGCTTCGGCTGCTATCGCGTTAGGAGCAGTCCGTCTTCAGTATGGCTCCTATTAGGATCTGTCTTGCTGCATTAGGATGTGAGTTTTGCTTTTTCCGTGTGTGCCTTGCCCAATTGCTGGTTTACGATGGTCTCTTAGGTTGTGGATTGCCGTGGTTTGCGCTCTTTAGCCTCAAGGTCAGGGATCCGCTCCCCGTCCATCCACTCTCTGGCTTCCGTTGGCGTATTGAACAGCTGCGCTTTGTTGTTATGCAGTACTTTCAATTTTGCTGGATTTAGAAGCATGTAGCGGAAACCTGCATTTTTCAGTCTTGCTTTGGTGAAAATGAATTGGGCTCTTTTCATTTGGACTTAAAGTGTAGTTGGGATATATGGCTATCATCGCTGAGGCTCTTTGTATGCGGCCGCCTGATCTCGAGAAGGCTAGGATTGTCTCCCTGTCTCTGTAGTTGAGCACCTGTGCAATTATTGGCCTGGGTGGGGTCCCCGGGGGCGGCCGTTTGCTAAGGGATCGATGGGCTCTCTCGATGGTGAAGCCTTGTGATAGTTTCTCCGCCCCGATTTCTTGCAGTAGGAGGTCTTCTATATAGTTAATGGGGTCGTTTCCTTCCGTGCCCTCTGGCAGGCCTAAAATTCAAATGTCATTTCGGCGCACCCGCTCTTCGGCCTCCTCAGCCCTATCTTCCAGGTTTTTCACCTTCTGCACCAGTTCGTCGACATCCTTCAGAAGCTGTGTTTTGGTCTAGGTGTTTTCTCGAACTTGGGTTTCGAGCACTTCGGTTCTGCTCGCAATAGTGCAGACGTCTTGTCGCAATAAGTCAATTGCTACTGCATCTTATTTTATTTTCCATTGTCGTTTGGAGCATTTTTATGGCCTCCAGGATCTGAGAGTTACCTGGTTCTGTCATTTCTGGAGGCTCGGGCTGCGTTGTTGTGGAGTCTGTGCTGCTGATGTCTGGTCTCGTTGATCCTCCAGCCGTATAGGTCTCCATGGTGGTCTGTTTCTGTTTGCCGCTTGCTCCTTTTGTGGACATTACACTATGGGCACGACGACCTGCCAGTTCCCTGAGCGGGATGTACCGTTAATGGAGGTGGTGCACTGCCTAGGCGCAACGCAGCTGCTGTACATGCACCGCGGGTCTCTCTCGGCGATCTTCGTGGCACTTGGGAGCTGTGCAATGTCGCATGCGTTCCCACAGGTGAGTTGGGTGGGTTCCTGGGCTTGTTATGGCATTGTCCGGCTGTTCGCCCGTGTCTCTATGGTCCTGGCGCACGTATGGAGCACCGGGGTGGGGGGGGTCCTTTGCTGCCGCCAAAGGTAGCCCGGCACCAATCTAGCCCGCCGTGTGAAGGCCCAGTGGGGCTAACAGTGATTTTTGTCAAGCTGTCCTGTGCAATGTTAGGTTCAGCGCCCCCGCTTGTACCCACGGCAGTGGCGCACAGTGTGCCGTTTGCGCCTATGGTGCACAGTTCCAGGCCTTGCTCCACCCGAGGCCCCGACCTCTGTGTCTCCAGTGTGGGTGAGGGCCTGTGGGGGCCGCTCGCCACCTGGGTGAAATGGACGCAGCTAACCCGGCTGGGTCCCCTCTCCCGCTGACTCCTCACCTTATGTCATCTTTGTGTTCTGCTGGGCGCTCCCGTGTGCAGGCTTCGGGCTCTTGTTTTGCCTCACCTCGCAGGCCTCTCCCTCTGTCTGGGTCCACCGCGTCGGGTCCGTGTGCTTCTCTCCTTCGCGCTGGGGGCAGTCTCATTCAGGTTGCCCCCTTGCCGCCTCTTCCATGGTCCCTCACGTCGCTGCAGGTGGTTCTCGCAGCGATCAGAATGCAGCGCTTCTGCCACCAGCCGGATTGCTCACGGCCAGTCTTCGTGCGGAACTCAGGGGCGCTGGGCCGGCCAGTGTCTCCGGGCGCGAACCTCTCCGCACCCCGGTTCCGGGCGGACACGCCTCTTGGGCTACCCCCAGGGTACCACTTTGGGCGAAGCTGCCCGGCGTGTCTCGCAGCAGTTGTGGCAGCTCTCCGTTGTTTGGGCTGCACGAAATCGTGGTTTTGCAGCAGTATAATGGGCATGTGTTGTGGAGCTAACTGGATATGCGTCCTTCTTACAAAACGGTTAGCCACGCCCCTCGTTGATCCACTGCTTATGTTGCACCAAATTGGAGCTCCAAAATAGTAACTCCTTTTTGCAGGATAAACCATTCACAAAATCTGATCTACTTGCTACTTTGGAGAATTTTAAGCATAAATGAACTGCAACGATCAGTTTGATTCTTTCAAAGATTAGATCACCTAGTTGCTAGCAAAGATTGTTAGTCAATATTTGACACATGGGTGAAAGGATAGACCCTAATAAAACTGCTATACAAGCAGTTTCTGAAATGCAAGATGAAGCGCTGAAAAGACTGAGCTGGTGGCTCTGGCTGGAAGCTAGACCAGCAATGTCAACATTTGGAGAATCTCTCCAGAAGGGAGAATATCAGGATTCGATTATTGAAAGAAAGTGAGGAGTGAAAAGGTATCTTTGCGTGTATGCAAACATTATTTGCTGATATTCTTGGCTCTGTTCTTACTTATTTTCTTGTCTCAGTCCAGTTACATAGAGTGGGAAGAGCAAATAAGGAGGAAATGGTAAAGCGAGTAATATAGTAGTTAAGGTCTCCTCATACAGAATCGAAGAGAAGCTCCTTTTTTGGTCTCACAGACAAACTCGCCTTTGCCTTGTGTTTTTTGAAGTACAATAATAAAAGGATTGGCAGGTTCACTATGGATGGCGCTTATGCTGAACGTTTCCACTTATGCATGATTGCCAAGGAGGTCTGATTCAAAGATACTATTTGCCATCTAACTGAAAAAATAACTCTGGGAATGGAGTCTCGAAGCTCTGGCACTGGATAAAGAAGGGCAATTCACAGGTGGCACAAATACTGCCCACTGAGAACGTTTGTAACTGCTTTGATTAAAGTCCTTTCTTACTTTGGTTTCTATTTGCTGTTCTGTCAGAGAGGAAAGGAATAGCTAAGTTCTTAGAAATGTGATTTTTTTGTTTATTTTTTTTATTTTTTGTTTTTTGGGGGTGATTATAAAATGTCTTTTTTTTTTAAAAAAGGTAACCAGTGGTGTGGTGGCCTTGGAGGGAGGGGTGCCAAGTATTACTTTCAAATTGTAGGCACCATCACAAACCCTCTGAAATTGTAGTTTCAAATTTCTCGGGTTATTTGATACCATTTGTTATTACTTAACATCCGAGATGCTCGATTTATTAACTTTTTTAGAAATTTCCCTCCTCACCACCATCGGACGTTGTTTAATTTCTAAAAGAATTCTAATGTTCTGTTTTTAATAACTTTTTACTGCAATTTTCGTTGACTGGGATGCAGAGTTCGTAAATCGAAGGTGTCTGTTTCAAAGGTTTTAACGCACCTCATGTTTCTCAATTGACCAACAAGTGCCTTTTATGCGATGTCTGCAAACATTTTATGCGGCTTCCTGATTGGTCTAGCGTTGTCCGCAGTCACTGAATCACAAAGTATGTCCGCCCACCGAACCAAGATGTATCACACTTTTTACTTCTTTTTAGCGTACGTTTTAGGAATTAAAAAAATGTAGTGTACGGATTAACACCAAGTATACAAAAGCATGCTTACGGGATAAGGCTCCTAGCACATGTTTGGTGCAAATTCGTCCAGCGGTTTGGGCTGTAGGCACAAGCAAACATTTTTTCCGATTTTTAAAGTCTATCGGGGGCCCACTCTCCCTTAATCCCCCTCCCTCAATCCACCTTGATTATTTTTTTGCAAAGGTTCGTGGGATTTGTCAAGCGGCACCAACATTCTAAGACACCCAAAAACTGCCCTTCCTATGGGAAAGTGGCCTTGGATACAAGTTTTGCATTATTACCTGAAGCTGGAAAGAGTGGCGCTAAGGCTTCTGGGTAATTGTTTGTGCTGATGACTGGCAAAAAGGTGTGAGCAAAGCTGAGGAAGGGAAATAAAGGCTTGTAAATAATATTCTGAAGTAAAGTGCCAGCAGGCAGGAGGCCTACCAGAAGAGGTTGAGGTATATCCTGTTGAAGTCTGTCCAGTAATTCAAGTACTGAGCTGTAGCAGTAACACTTAAGCTGTGGTGGTATAAAAACTTGTCAGTAGATGTCACAGTGAAGTGGAGCTGTGCTGTGGGTCAAAGGGGACTGTTCTCATTGTACCAACAGTAGAAGTGTGGTCGTTGAAAGAGAAGCATTAGCCCATAGAAAGCATCCTGACAAATATACCAATGTACAGTTGAACTGAAGAAGCCTTATAGAATTACATACTATTGACTTTGGGGAAATATTACACCTTCTTTTGAACTGTTGTAAGTTGTTTGGAAGGAGAGACAATTTATCATTACCAGGATTAACATTGGTGCAATTTCTTTGCTTCAAGCTGGAAGGGGATCTTTTCACCCAAGGACAAAACCGTGGCTACCAGTGGATTTTTGTTGTTTGCACTTTTTCTTTAACTTGGAAATATTTAGAACTGTTTCAAGATGTTTCTTTTCCTTTAAAGAACACAGAGTAAACTTGGAATCCTTGGGGAATGGATCAAACCCAGGATAAGAAAAGGTCAATTTAGATATTGAGTTAATGTGGTTTGTTTATGGTGTTGCTATATCGTTTCTTGTATGTTTGATGTTTAGTGTGAGGGCCCGTATACCCATGCTAGAAGAGATTGTTCCCTTAGCTTCTAGACTAGACCGGGACTTCCTCTGTAGTGTGGGGCAAGCAATGCTTTATTTTCAATTATTTACTTTAATAAAATGGCATGTTTCCAAACATCTACAAGTAGTTGGCCGTCTTGCATTACTAACTCCTACCTTCATATTTTGTTTCCTGTCATCGCAGACTGTCTGAGGTCAACAGAGCACTTTTCTCTTATCCTTTGACCTTCAATTGAAGCAGAATTAAACACCAGAGATTAGCTCAACTGGGGAAAAACCCCATGTCCAAGAATCAGAGGAGTCCAGAAATGTGACAAATGATTGCTTTTATTAATTCAAAAGCAGGGATGGGCGCACAGATTTCTGCAGCTTCCAAATGCACTCTCGGTTCATTGCAGGCAGGCCAGTAGCAAGGTTTTACTACACCGTTACATCACAATCAAAAAGTTACATTTCTGGACCTTAGGTGAGATAGGATTGGGTGAACAGTATAGGCCGATTTTACATCCTTTAGGGGATAGATCTGATTGGCCTAGCCATATCGGGTAGCTCTGCCTGGCACCATCCACATGAAGCCAGTGAGACCCTTCTCAGCTTTGGAAATTTACCAGCATGTGGGCACAATGATGGGTGGAGAGAATGGCTTCAGGCTCCCACCATTGTTACCATCTCTCTGACTCCTCTGGCACTGACCAAGGACATTCCAGCTTCCCGCTTCCTGCTGTTACATTTTTGCATTTTCTATCTTCAGTTTGATGGGAACAATGGATTGTGCCTGCCTCGGATGAATTGACCTTGTTCCCCAGGTTCAGATCACGCGTGTAAGGACTGTAGAATTGAACACTCTGCTTGAATTTATGAAGAATTTCAGCTCACAGCTGTTGCAGGTGTTCTATATTTTCTGTTTACTCAAAACACTCAGCGTCCTTTGCAGGGTTGGGCACAGTAACTGCACTAAGTGATGGAGAGAGTGGGCCCCACTTAAAAATATATTCTTCTTTAACTGTAAAAAGTTCAAAATTAATTTGGTTTGTCTAAAATTCTGAGTGGGGTGCAACCCACTATATCATGCCTCCATGCTAGGCATGCAAAATAGTGCTGATTAAATAATTGACCAAGGCTTGTTAGCCTTCGGTGTGGGTTATCAATTTTAAATGGTTGGCAGTATACAGGTTCAAATTCTTCTTGAAACTTGTTGTTTCTTAAAGTTTGTTCGTGAAAAAATAGGTTGTAGGTGTGTCGGGGCTATGAAATTATTTATTTGCGGATGCCAATGCATTTCAGACTAACATGTCCTACACGAGGGTGTTTCCTATTAGATCTGATCAATTACAAGCATTGATTTATACAGAAAGTCACACGGGACCATAGATACACATTTATGCATACCGTCAGATAATCATATTTTACCATTATGTTGCAAATTTCCCCATGTTATCGATGATGGTTAGACAACATTGATTTTTCACACTACGGTAGGATGAATGTATCAAAAGATAAATGATAAATCAATTACATAAACAGAATTAAATGGAAAAAGAATACAATCATTGGCGGGAGAGAGAGAGAGAGAGAGAGAGAAAAATAATGAAGGAAAACACAAAGCAAAGCAATCATTAACTGAAATAAATTACATTGATCAAATTTTCATTGTGTCAATTCGCCCATGCTGTGGACAATGAGTTAAAATGGTTTTAATGATGGTTTTTATATGAGCATAAAAATATAACCTTGTCAAGATATAGCACGTTGACATGTGATGCACCCTTCGATTATGGCTATCCAATGGAGTCCAGTGTTCCTATGTGTATTACCCACTATTTGTATGTGCTCTTAGTGGTGGCATAAACCTGTTACAGGTCCCATGGTCACTCATGCAGTGTTGTTGGCTGGTGAAAAAAATTGGCAATTACTGACATTTACTGAAGAGCAGTGGCACACGCAGTGGCACACGCAGTAGCGCTGGCACTGCATGATAAAGATGCGTTATCTGTATAAGAAATCTGTTAATTCATGTAATAGCCTAATCGCTCTCTCATATTGTAATCACTGGTATTATGTCATTCACACGTTGCTTGTACGTGTCGTGCCATGATTATAACTGTAACTAGTCTGTAATGACAGAGCGCAACGGGGTCGGTTATAATGTGGGTCAGCATTTGTGGAGCTCTATCTCTTATCACATAGAATCATGAATCGCTTACCTGTACTGCTCAGGCTGTAGTGTCTAAGGTTCTGCTTAGACGGCGTAGCAAACTACAGTGTTGTGTGAGCGTGCGTTCATGGGTAAACATGGTTTCTATGGCAACATTATGGCCCAGCCTCTGGAAGGATATGTGGGCGGCCATGTTTGAAAGCAGTATAGGCAATGTAAAGTGCTAACATCATTGCTATGTATGAATAAAACGGTGACTGTTATGTTATATGTACATTATTACTCATGCCCTGTTATTATCGCCAGAATGAGAGGATATATTAAACTCGCGGACAGGCCAAGAAGTACAAAAATGCACAAAATACAAATGACATTTTCCGACTTCAATGTCTATCGTAGCGCCTAACGCGTAGCGTTAACTGTTGCTCTCAAGCATATAAATGCCTGGGGGGAAGAATGGTACTGTATAAAAGATATCTATCTCGGGCAGTGAATATAAAATGAAATTAAATCTATTGCCGTTGCGTTGGTACAATTAAAAATCATTGCTACCTCACGTGTTAATAGTTACACCCACAATATGGTTGTACGTTACCACGGATGGAAACTCATAAGGTATTAAGCCATTTTAGTTTCCTCTATAAATGTTATTCAATAATGAAAAAAAAGAAAAACAAGGCAATAAATGGCAGATGGACCATTATCGTTGCAATGGTGCACTTGGACTATATTGTACTCGCAAATGGATAAGCGGTCCACAGGGTCAATATGATGTTGGTCAACTGGAAGCTAATGAGGGGTCTGCTAAATTGGTCTTGCCTGTCACTATGGTAATCAAAGCTGACTATCTAGGATCATGAATATGAATTCTTAATGATAAGAAATCAAAACAACCCAAACTTGGTTTGTGCAAGTGTCTCTGCATGAGTTCATAATATTTCCTGGGTTGAACTCCAGTAATGTTCTGACAAGACTAATGAGAAAAACATTGTTCTTTCTTTGAGGCTCAGTGGGGTCCCCAATATCTCATAGAAAGCAATTAAGGTCCCATTCTTCGTTCATTCATCTGGGGCTCAGAGTTCAACCGGTCGATGCAGTAGGCCTCTCTCTGTGCCCTTAATGTTTTCAGATCTTATCTTTTGATTCTTTGAATCTATAGTTTCCAGTACTTGGAACTTTAATTGAGAAATGCTGTGTCCTTTCTTGTAAAAATGTCTTGCAACAGCTGATGTTGCATTCCAGTTGCTAATGCAGCTTTTATGCTCTTTTATCCTGATGTGTATTTTTCTGCCTGTTTCTCCAACATAATATATGCCACATGGGCATTTTATACAGTATATTATGTTTTCCGTCAAACAAGTTGCATATACATTCAGTTGTGTTTTTTTTTTTTTTTTTTTGCCAGTGTGTGGATGAAATACTGAAGTTACTTTGATAATGTTATTGCAATTTCCGCAATTAAGAAATGGAAACATTCCTTGGTTTTTGTTCTTAATTTGTTGGTTACTGTTTGATCTTGTATTGACGAGAAGGTCTGCTAGATTGTTACTACTTTGGTAGGTGAAAGTAGGCAGATTTCCAAAGTCTTTTGTTCTCACATCGCTGGTCGGGATATTCAAATGTTTGGTGATACATTTTCTAATTTGTTGGCTCTGAGTGAAGAATTTTGAGACGAACGCTATTGGAGGTGGATTCCTTTCACTTTTCTTTATCGAGAGCTTTTTTTTCTTGTGTGGGTGCTTGTCTTTGACACTGCCTTTGTCCGGTCTTCTGGGTATCCTCTCTCTCAGTTTAATACATAGCTTGGACAGTTGTGCTTCGCATTCAGTTGGATCACTTATTTCAATTCTGAGCATCTGCCCATAAGGTAAGTTCTTAAGTGTGCTCTGCGGATGAAAACCCAGCCAGTGCAATACATTGTTTCTGTCAGTCGGTTTGGGAAATAATGTGGTGGATATCTGGAGCTCCTGTACATAAATTTGCACATCGAGATGGTGTATCCCTTGGTTACCGATCTCTGCCGTAAACTGGATCCTAAGGTTGATGCTGTTTATGTAGACCAGGAATTCATTGTGTCGCTCATGTATCCGATGCCACACTCCGAAAATGTCATCTATGTAGCACACCCATTTCTTGATGTATTCCAACCATCGTGGATGGTTGAGGATGTGATTCACTTCAAATATTTTAAACTATTTGCTTAGGCTGTTCCTGAAGTTTGTAGATAGTCTGATTGTGTTTGAAGTACAAATTGTAAGAGATTGTAGAACTGCCACGATGAATTTCTTCGAGGCACCTATTGATTCTTCTTGCAGGAGTAGCCGTTCGACCGCCTCGTGACAATCGTGATGAGGAATACTGGTATATAAGCTACATATGTCTATTGTAAACAGGATATCTTCATATGTTAGTTGTACTGAGTTGAGTGTTTGTAAAAAGTGGGTACAGTCTTTTATATATGTCGGTTTTCTGTATTATAGGTTGTAGAAAGAAGTCAATCTAAGTACCCAGTTGTTGTAAGATGCCTCCTGTTGCTGCCACTATAGCTCTTCCTGGTGGGTTTATCAAGCTCTTGCGTATTTTAGGCAATGGGTAAAAGTGAGGTGTTTTAGGATGTTCCGTAAATGGAAAAGTTATTGGCATGATTGGGCACAGTAACTGCACTGCCAGCTCTGCGTTTCTCACTCAGGGAATTCACTGTGTTGGGCCTCTCGCTGTGTTTTGAGCCTGTCCAATGTCTTCATTTAATTTCAATGCAGCTGTGGTTTCCATCTTTATTTTCATAGCTGTTCATGTTAGTTGCGTGTATGCTTCTCCAAGCAGTTAATGCGTGTTTATTTAGCAACTAGCTAATGCCTGAACGTGTGTGGTGAACCATGCCGCCTCTTATGGTCTGTGGGGCTGCTTCAGTGAGTGGCATCTGCCATCTTGATGGTATGGTGGGGGGGGGGATTTGAGGCCCCCACAACAATGCTAGGTAGGAGGGGTTTGAGCCCTCCTCCACTATCTTGGGGCAGGCCTTCAACTTCTAACTCAATGCCGTTCTCTTTACGTCTTCCACGCCTCTGTCTGCTGCCAAACTGGTTCCCACAGCTACTATGACGACATCTGCTACGATTTCCTTCTGTCGGTTTCCTACTTCCCTTTTCATTCACAGGGTCGTCCGTAGTTGAACAACTAGAATGTTGGGGATTCAAGTACCTCAGTGTAGAGCTTCCTTGTCCAAGTACTACATGTTTTTAGTCTAGTATTGTACCTCATGGTAACTCCCCTGGTCTCCCATTTCACAGTAATGTCTTTCTGTGCAATGGTGCCTCTTTATTGGGGAAGACGTAGGTAAGATTTGTTGGAACTAAGGTTACCTAGATGTGGGGTAGGGGGGGCGAGTCGGCAGATTAGCCACATTATCAAGTTCATCCTTCAATGGAACGCTTTTGTAAATCTTTAATTGATCACTAAACATATATTTCCCGGACATTACTTTATCACGAAATATTATCTTTTCAGAGCAAACTGCAAACCATGCTCAAGACGTTATTTTGCTTGCTATAGAAAGGGATCAAAATAGTAGTTTTTATGTGTGGGGGCTGGGGGTGGTGGAATACCCAGGAACTACATGGTGGTAGGAAGTTATAGATGAGTCTCAACCTTGGAGTTATAACCCCTGCTGTCAACCTTCTACTCCATTGAGGATATTTTGAAATGTACCCCCACTAACTTAATTGATCTATACAATAATCTTTATATATTAAGCAGAATGTATGTATGTGTTTGCCTGGCTATACAAATCTACACCGTTGAACCCACGTCTACCAAATTTTGCATGGATTCCTCTCTTGCATGGGGCAAGATTGTAGTCTATATTTGGATGCAAATAATGCACTCCGTAGACGCCCTCTTTTACTGATGCTCACTTTGCTACAGTAGGTACTAGAAGGAGGCAACATTTGGAAAAGTGTCTGAAGCAAAATGTTCGATGTGTTGGTTATTCCTTAGTGTTAGCTAAAGCACTTTTAAAGGGAATTAAAAAAATGAAAACAAAATTTCACGCCACTCCAAATATGGGAAATGGCAAGGTTACAGTTTACTTAAATTCATTCACGAGAAGAGAGCACAATCAATCTTTCTTGGACATTTTCTGAAATGTGCAGAAGCCATTGAGTGACTGAAACATTCCGCACAAAAAACAAATCTAATTTGGAAAAGCTCCATCTGATGCAAAGCGAAAAATCAATATCAAGATCTTCTGAAACACAACAACCAGCAGCACGACTTGCCGACCAGAGGACAAGAGCAACATCCTCCAGGGCACACAAGACACCTCTCGATCAGGACACGGACATCACCGGGTACCGCAGCTAGTACTAAATAAAAGCTCTGTATCTATGAAATTCTCCACTGCTGGACAGCATGTAATTGCTCAGTACTGTGGAATTATTCTCCCTGATAGTGTTGAGGGAGATGCCACGGAGAAGCTTATAAACAAGTAAAATGATTTTGCTTTTTCAATTTTATGATCATTTCGTAGTATAACAGCTTTGGATTTGGGAACTGGTTCTGCTTTCTGAAGAGCTGAAGAATACATTTCAGATAGCTAGAACCAAGGAGGATTTAATCCTTCTGAAAACATAACCTCCACCGACAGGTTACTTCTGCTTCAGTATGTGTGCATGGCAAAGTAAATCTTTCAGATTGGTCTCCCATTTTCTTATTCTCTCACAAATAATTATTTTCTTTTTCTATAATATAAAAGATCTTTTCTCGCCTCCCATTCTTAATCCCAGTTTGTTCTAATCCACTCTTATTTTGTTGCCCCAATCTCTTGCTTTCTCTGCTTTTTTCAATGTTTCTATTGACTGACCTTCTTACTTTTCACACCTCTTACTTTCTTGCAATCCTCACTTTCTCATCCTGCCTCTTTCGCTTGGTCTTTTGTCTCAAACCTTTTTGGAACGTGGTAGATATTTTGTACCAAGTGCTCCTTCCACTGTTTTTACTGTTGGCGTATGTGCACAGGGAGTGGGGGGGTGCATATTCCAAGATCTGAAGTTCCCTTTTTAACCAGATAAATGTGGATTGTCCTAAAGTATGGACCTTGACCTGTGCAATCGCCTGTTACAATGAAGCTACATTAGTTTAGTGGGGCAGTTAGTCTGTAGGATGTGGAGCATTCCAAATTGACAGCCACTTGCTAGACATTCACAACATGCATAAAGTTTCTAGTATTCATTACATAAATATTACTTTGTCTTCAAACTGAACTATTCACATTGCAAAAACAGTTGGGGGGCGTGGGGGTTTTACTTAACGTAATGTTAAGCATTTATACTACGCTCATCTTACAGCGATTTACCTTGTCTGATAAAAGTCATACTGTGACACTGCCTGGGTGTTGGCAGACCGTAGTCTGAGAATAAGAAAGATTAGGAAATGAGGGAGAGGTGATAAAGACTGCTCAGTAAGAGGAGCAAATTGGAAAGAGGGGTAGGAAATAGGGTTCTGCTAGTTGGTATGCATGTTTCTTAACTCTGGATTCATTATCTGATAACTGAGAGAGAGATTGTCCGCATGTGAAGCTCAGTTTAGGAGAAACATTTTACAGTGACGGCAGTTTCTAGACCAGCTGATGCACGATACGTGAAGTAGTTAATGTGTGGATGCGTGATGGACTTGAGGTGCTCAAGCAGACCCTTGAAGTATTGAGGCTTTCACCACATTATTAATTTTATAGACGCCCCAATATCAGAGAGATCTAGGTTTGCCAAGCTAGCTGACCGAAGTGTCGGCCCCATGAGTTGGGTGGCTAAAGTGGAATGCATGAGAGACATGAGGTAGGGGAAGAGAGGACAAGACGAAGATGAACCTAAATCGGATGATGCGAAAAATCAGTAAACAGTGAGCTAGGTATAAGGCTTGTGGATCTGCTTAGAATCACATGCTTTGCATTGGCTGACACATAGTGGTAGGTGGGAGTATTGCATGACTTGTTTTCGTAGATCAAAAAGGGACTGTTGGGAACGTTCTTCCGAAGTCCACCCAATGGACTTTATAAAACTATACCTTGGGCAATACAGTAAACTCCATCTCTGCTGTCAGTTCCCATAGTTAAGCGTGCCAGAGAAGGGGGGTGTAAGCTTCCCCTTAATCACTGCCACGCAATGGCACTCCCTCCCATGTGCCCTTAGATCTGAACCTTCATACCTCGCTTTTCGCAAATCCATCAAAACCAGACTATTTGCCTAAAATCTCCCACATATCCCAAGGCCCCTGGGCGAGCCAATTATGTATCTACACTATAAACAGCTGTATGTATGGGCTATGTAACGATATGCTGCTTACCATGTAACCCTGTGCAGCATTCACCCTCCATGTAACACATCCTGCATAACGAAGTACATCTTTGTGCAAATGTAACTAATTCGATTCCATGTAACAGCGCCACAATGCCTCTGGGCTGTTTTGTGCGCTTTATAAATGCAAATGAATAAAACATTTTATTACAGACATGTACTACTTATTTTGGTAGCGCGGACAGAGCAGTCAGACTTATCTTAGGAGGGAGCGAGGACTGTAGTAAGGTACAAAGAACTTGTATACATACGATCCAAAGATACACTGATTTATTGAAACAATAATGCTTTATTTTATATATAGAGAATTCTTTAAAACAGTAAGTACTATTATAAGTCATACATGCAATTATAAAAAAACAAAGTATAAACCTTATTTAGAATAGCAGTATGAAATTCAAGGCGAGTAAAACCTTGTTACGCATTTGGAGTGGCAGTATGCTACTCAAGTAGAGTAAAACCACATTAGTAGACTTTTAGAATAACCCAAGGCGATTCAAGGTAAGCAGACCCTATTGGCAGTACTTGATGTGACTTATTCAGTTGCTAGAATAATATAGTTAAACCAACATCACTTTTCAGAAAATCATTCTAAGGTAAGCAATAACTTGTGAATTACTTTTCAGAGGCGCAACATGCACTTCATGCACAAGTAAGCACTTGGATACACATTTAGAATTGCAATAATATTTTCAAGGTGAGTAAAACCCTATTGGTAGTTGGTAGTAAACTCTTACACTATTTCTATTGCAGTAATATGTAGTTAAACTCTGCATTTCTTTGTCTTCCAGCCTTAGTGTGGGATTCCAGTTCAAACTAGGAGGCTGGCTGGCCTACAAGGATTGCCAAGCCCCCAAACTTTGAATGTTGCAAGGCTGTTTGATTGGCTGGGGTTCATGCATAAAAGTCTGAACCTTGAAGCTGAAGAGGTAGTCGACCACTGGAACCAAAACCAAAGAATTTGTGGCTGATATGATTTCCAGCGACCGGAGAGCCTGCTGTGTAACTGGAGCCTGCTGTAGCCCTTCCTTCCAATCGACCTGGGGATTCTGAAAACTACGACCCCGGCCCAGAGCCTAGTGAGACCCACTAGACTTGAATAGAACTGCATTCTGAGCCATCCCTCGCAGTGCTGTGACCTTGCGGAGCTGCAATACCCTGGGACCTCGAGCCATTGTGCGGTGCATCGTGTTCGGAATTCCGAATCTTGCTAAAACTTTGTGTGCATCCTATCCTGCTGGATCTCCAGAGGCATGATTCCAGTCCAAAAAGTCCCCTCACCCGAGTGCTGGACCTTGCAAACGACGAGAATCCGACCAGCGATATTCTGTCTTCTGTGCTCCTGAAAAGGTGCAAAACCCACAGAGCCGTATCCAGTCGCGAGGAAAATCTTGCCTAGAGCCTTCCCTGTTGGTCCATGCTGCCTTCCAAGGTCCTGTTTTCAGTCACCACAACAAGGAATCCACCAATCGGGTTTTTGGCTGCCGATCCTGAAGTCGTCCTGCTGCAAAATCGTCTGTGCCGAGGTACTGTGCTGGCTTAAGTATTTACTTACCTTAAGCCTCTTGTGATTCCTGTGTAGCTTTGGGATGTTTTCTGTGATTAGGAGTCCTTTCGCCCAATGCACCCAGGTCCCTGCTGGAATCCTCCTAGGGTGTCTTCTAAAAGTATAATACTCACCTGTTTGAACAGTCTTCCTTAGGAACTCTGACCATTGCTACTTAAGAACCTATCCTGACAATGACTGTTGGACAATAGACCCTAGTGACCCCCTCCCCCCCCCTCTGACACTGAGTCCACTCATGCTCCAAGATTAAGGGAAAGACTTTTAAAGGATTAGGCCTTTTGCCTAGAAAAGAGTATGACTTGGATGTAAAAGAGTTGGTTGGTAACTAACTCTAAAATTGAACAGTTACAAAAGTTATTACTTACCTTAGAAATGTTCTGTCATTCTGAAAAGTAGATATAAGGTTTTTTTACTCACCTGTGAATTGATTGTGCCGCTTCACCAAAAGTAATACTGTTTGTTTCACTTCACTATTCCTGTTAAGATAAATGTAGGAGTGTCCCGTACTGGGTCGTGCTTCCCCTGACTTGCTGTTAGCCTGTACAGAATAAGTCTGCCTTAGGTTTTACATACCTAGAATAACCTTGGGTCATTCATAAAGTGCAATACTGGGTTTTGCTTTCCCAGGTCTGTTGTAGACCGACACAAAAACAGTCTTAGGTTTATACCTGCGTAAGTTGCTTATAGCTCCTGTAAAATGTGTATAGGTTTTACTTACCTTGAGTATACCTGTGTTATCCTAAAATAAGTTACAGGACCCAGGCTCCCTTGACAGTCTTTTAAACTTACCTCCGGGCTGCTGCATTATGTTCAGCATTACTGCACTTTGAGCTTGCGCTCCATGAGCGGGGCAACCTCTCTGCACTTAACCCAGGGCCCTGCTGGACTGGACACGTTTCACGTTTGCTCCCTCTAACCCGCCGCCCCCCCCCCCCCACCCCCCGCACCTTTTTCTGTATGCATGCATTACCTAAATGTACTAGGACTAGTAAGTTCGTCTGCCCTGTCCAAGCCCCCCCCACCCTTTTTTGTCTCTGCTCCCTAGCTTGGTTGCAACTGTAACACCTCATGCACTTGCACTAGGAGAAATGCCGTCAAGCCTGGTATGCTAGTTTTTCTGTTAGATCATTCAGAAACTTCAAGGGCTAAAAATCATTACTTTATTATCTTTTTCCCTTCCCGTGCTTTGAAGCACTCCACGTGTGTATAAGCGCTGTATAAATAAACAATTACAAAAAGCAACTGTAATTGAATATTACTCCTCAAGGTCCAACTCCCCTAGAATAACTTATCGGAGTTATAGGTTTATACTGTTCCTAGAATCTGTGTTCACTAAATCAGTAAAGTATATTGTCAAGTTGATATTAGTATGTGATTTCTTGCTGAGCGTCACAGTACAACTTATAGTCAGACTAATACATTAGCACCCTCTACAGCCTATACTTGCAAGTTTATTACAGCCTGCCGCCCATACCTGAACACAACTAACTGCATTTCAATAGCAAGAGCCTTAGTGTTATCTAAGCTTGACTAGTGCAATGCGCGCTACCTGGGTACATCCCAACAAAAGAAATTAACAAAATGCAAGTTATGCAAAATAATGCAATCGGATCAGCATGTAACATCCCCAGGAAACAGCACATCACCGCAACCAGACCGAACATAAAATGGCTTAACATTTAGCAGAGAATAGACCTAAAGTCACACTCACCCACAAGTGTCTCCACAACCAGGCCCATATTTACCTATCTGACACCTTCTCACGTTATACATCAACGCGACCCACTAGAAAAGCGCAGTCACACTGTGTGGTCATCCCACGATTCAACCAACAAGGCGCAGGCGGAGCCAGCTTCCCAGTCCTTGCCGCAAAGAAATGGAATGCTCTACCCATCTCCATAAGAGTGGAACCATCCTTTATACAATTCCGTAGCAAGGTTAAAGCCAGGTTCTAGGAGTAGGACCAATCCATCCTCTTTAAAAAAAATCAAAAAAAAAATCAGTTCCTTTATTCAATTGCCACTCACTGCTTATGTATATATGTAGCTGTTATCACACTGTATAATAATCTCTGTTTTGCTACCATATATGATAACAGCCTGGATTGTCTGTATATTTTATGTATTTGTAATTTCTTAGTTTGCTTGTATAGTTTATGCTTCTGCAACATGTAAGATTCAGTGCCCAGTTGCCCTAGGGCTCGGCCGCGCTTTATAAATAAAATACAAAATGATAGGTTCTACTACCCGGGTATTACTGAAAGTAATCGAAAAGTAACTATTGGTTTTGACTTCCCTAGAAAAGGTTATATGCTTTGGTCTTTATACCTTTAAGCATAGTGTTTTTTCCATAATGTGTTTAGATGATCTGTGATAGTTCCCCCAAGATTTATCTGGGCCTACTTGTATTTAAATAAACAATTTATTTTCTACAATACTTAGTGTTTCTCTGGACCATTTCTATTACAATTCAATTTGTACTGACTCTACAGCCCTCTCTCCCTTCTAAATAAGCCTGGCTGCTCTGTCTACGATACCCTGAACTCAGATGGTACGGCCTTATACTAAGAGTGAAGACTTGTACTGCCTCAGTTGAATGGTTTTGCTAAGCCCTTAGTTGGACTTCAGAAAAACTGTCCTAACAGTTATCAACTAAGTGTACAATTAAATCTAGTGGGTGTATACCCCCTCATTGTTGAGTTTTGTTTTTTGATGTGCTAGTGTTTGAAACTAAGCCCCAGGTGGGTGGAGTGTGGGAGACAGTCGGTGAAGGGCAGAACACTAGTGTTTGTGTCCATGGATATGTCTTTGTTGTTACGGGTTCATGCTTTGTAATGCCTCTGACCCATGTGATGGATCGGAGATTTCCCGCCAGAAACCTGTTCTGGGACCCTCCCCATGTGGCCAGGGAAAGGCAGACTCTTCCTGATCAAGACCCTGGGGATGGTGTGCTGCGGGAGGATTACATGAGGGGGGCAGAGGGGGATCGACAGGAAGACTGGGACATCTTCCTGTTTAACTTCCCCCCCGTAATCCCAATTTGTAATGGCTGTTTGTCAAACTGCAGAAGTTGAAATAACTCATTTTGTAGAAATGGACTACAAGTCCCAGAATCCCAGAAGAAACTGCTTGAGAAGCTGCCCTTGCCCCAACTCAACTAACTTGTCTATGGTCTCCATGATCATCAATCTGGAATCCGAGCATCCAGAGGCATGGAATCTGCTCTTCTGAACACCCGTGAAGAACTGCTTGCATCTCTAGACTCCAACTCCCCAGCTGTCCTCATCCTACTTGACGTCTCCTCTGCCTTTTGACACTGTCAACCATTCCATCCTCATACAAAGGCTCCACGATACTCTTGGTATCTTGGAACAGTGGCTGACCTCTTTGCTAACTGACAGCTCTAAGCACCTTCTCCTCTCCTCTCCTACTTCCTTCTCCACCTGTGGTGTCCCTCGCGGATCTATCCTCCAACCCTGCCTCTTTAATATCTACTTTGCTTGGCCGGCACTCCTCACCTCCCCCTTGTCTCCCCAACTGCCAGGGTTATGTAGACGACACTTGCCTCTTTTTCAGACTTCCTACTGACTCAGTCGCACCCTTCTTCAGCCCTGACTGTCTATCTGCCATCCATGCCTGGTGCACGTCCAACGATATCTGCCTCAATGCCTGCAAAACGGAGATCATTCTGATTGGGACCCCTGCTCCCTCCTTGTTCCCTTCACTCTGGACTCTCACCATGGGCTCTCCCCCGGCTCCTTCTGAAGTCAGAAACCTTGGAGTCCTCTTTGACTCCTCTCTCGCCTTCCTCCCTCACACTCAGGACATTGCTAAGAAGTCTCACATTCAGCTCTTCCTTCTCAAAGGAATTCTCACTTTTCTCAATTTCCCCAGAAGCTCAATATTTCCCGAGCCCTGGGTTTCTCAAGGCTTGACTATTGCAATAGCCTCCAACTTAATCTACCTTCTTCTACTCTGCGTCCCCTTCAGGTAATCCAGAATAGAGCAGTGAGACTTATCATTGGCCTTAAGTCCAGGGACCGCATCTCGACTTACCTAAAAAGTCTCCACTGGCTCGCGGTTACTGCACTTATCAAATTAAAATTCCTCTGCATCATCCACAAAGCTGTCTGGGGCTGGGGACCACACTATATCTGCAACTCTCTTACAAAAATACTCTCCCTCTTAGACCTCTATGCTCCTCTGGCACCAACTTCATGTGTGTAAAGGGTTTCGGGAAAAACCGAGGGCAGTAGGTTGATAGCTTTCCTCACCTGACTCCCTCCTATGGAACGGCCTCTTCTCCCCGCCTCCCCCTCATGTCTTGAGCAGGATCTTCTTACGTTCTGAAAGCACCTCGACCTTCCTCTTTTCCTCATCCTTCCTGCCTCTACTAATCTCACAGTTGCTGCGATTGTTGTCTTGGACTCTTGCGCATCCACAGGCCCCTGACCACTCACACCCAATCTCCCTAGCTTCTGTCTAACTTCAGCACTTTTGGCTCCCCTTCCGCACTGGAGACTCGCACTTTTCCACCCAACGCGGCTTCTGGCCGCATAGCATTTACCATACCATACACTTCATCTGTGGCTCGCCCATGATCACGGACACCCCGGCACCTACCCCACTGCCCTCTTCCTTGCTGCACTTGTACGTTCTGAATACTCATAAGGAATAGTAGGTTCGTCTGTTCCTTCCCCCTACTGTTTTTATTTTGTATATGTTAATTTGTACTGCAATCCCATGCTCCCTCCCTGTGGTCCTTTGGGCGCTTCAAAACTGAATTTATTTGCTGTATAACTGCCTAACAAGCAAACACTAAACTAAACTGGGATGAAGAAATGCTGAAGGAGGCATGCAGTTGCACAAGTCAGGCAGTTGAGCCTGACGGCCCACACCTGAAGGAACCTGGGAGGCATAAAAGCCCCCCCCAACCCCCTCCCTGGTGCTCGCAATAGGAAGTAGAGGAGGGCGCTGGAACTGTGACTGGAATGCAAGCTTTAGGTAAGAGGGGTTATGAATTTGTGCCATGAATTTGTGCCTCTATCAGAAGAGGGATTCCAGTCAGAGTAAATAGTTCTCCCCCAACTGCTGATGCTAATTATCCAGCCGCCTGGGGCACTGATTCCTTGAGGCGAACCACCTCTTGGTGAGGGTCAGGTGAGTCAACAGAACCTCTGCCCTGGCCAACAAGTGGACTGGGTACAAGATGAGTGGCATGAAGCATCCACCAATACAGGACCGGGTGCAGGTGCATGCTGGGCGTTAGACGAGTCCAGTTCGAGGCACGGCCTGAACAGAGAGAACCCCACTCCTGTATCCCAAAGGGCGTCCCACAAGGTTTGAAAGGAAGATGGAGCTGAGGTGCTTTCATAGCCCGGGGATGCCAAATGCTACGAGGTCCGGGGTGGGTAAGGGACAAGGGTGGAGGTGCTTGTGGTGGAAAACAGTTAGTCACCACCTGGACGTTGCGCTCGTAATCCGCTGTCCTGACGAAGTCCGAGAGTATAGTTGTTGCAATTGGGGCAGGCTTCTTTGCTCACTCATTGTCCGATGTTTGTATCTCCTAAGAAGCATAACCTCCATTGGCCACTGTATGCCGGACACTAGACACTCTGCAACACTCCGCCGTGCTCCTCTATACCAGGTGTTTTTGAAGGTAGCGAGCGGAGGCGGAGTCCAAGGAAACAGGCAGCGAGAGCAGACTCAGTGAGTCAGAATGCAGCAGAGCAAAGTCTGTAGAGATGAAAAATGAAAGGCAGACTCAGCAAGTCTGGACAGCGTGGTGGCTGGTGATCCGCAAGTAAAACTACCAGGAAGTAGGGAATGTGGCAGCACCAGACATACTGCAACACAATTATCCAATGATAAAAGGGACTGTCCAGTCAAGGTTGTATAAAAAAATCTACTTTATTATTACTACAACAGACAGTTCTAGCACACCATAATTACAACCCACACTGTAAAGGAACACAGGATAGACCGTTTCACAAAGGAAAGGGATGCACTCTAGATACTGACAGGAGGGTAGTTGGTAAAGCAATTAGTCTTACTGTTCAAGGTTATTTGGTTTCAAGAGTCAAAGGGTCGTAACTGTCTCTAGGGGCCTTCAGAGAAGGACCAGGGTGGCAGAACCACAATGTACCTGGTGCTGAAGTTCTTGGTGCTTGACAGCGTCAAGGCCAGGGCGCTTTGCAGCCCGTGAGACAGATAGTGGTCGGGATACAGCTGTGGGTACCAGGCGGCAGGCAGTTCGGCAAGCGAGGCTGGACAGATGTCTGCAGGTTGTCTGGCTCAGAGCCAAAAATTATTGTCTTTGTTAGTTGGCGTATCTGGAATGCTGGTTGAGGCGTCTCGGACGGCTCTGGTGACTGCGGCGTGACAAGTCGGCGGTGCAGCTGGATGCGGGTCGAGGACTCTGTCTCTAAATTGTCCTTAAAAAGATGGCGCTGGATGATGCTTGTGTGGCACTTAGCTTCTTTGTAGGGCTTGTGTCCTTTCAAGGCGGAAGGCCCAAAGCGCAAGAGGATGTTGGCAGGCAACGGCCTTGTTGTTTGTCCAGAGAGAAAACGCGATTGCTTAAAGATGAGTGCTTAGAGGGGATGAGTGCTTAGAGGGGGCGAGACGGTAGACCGGGAGAGTGCCTAGAGGGGGAGAGTGCCTAGAGGGGGAGAGTGCCTAGAGGGAGTGAGTGCGTAGACATTTGAAAGTGCATATATCCGATCATATCTAACCACAATGCTTACTCTCTCCTTTACATCACCACTCAACTAGAACACAGAGATACTATGACACCATTCGGTATGACTGTTTTCATACCAACATCTGCCGCTCACTCCACATCACTCTAAGTAAACACTGCTGGTTACACCCCCCCAGCCAGGCGTTCTCCTCAGGCCTAACACAGCCACATCCGCTCTGGATAAATCCTGCCAGAACGAACACCTACTCCTGATCTCTCGACCACCACACCTACCGCTAAGAAGCAGCTATCACATGGATCCCGCACGAGCTGCAAACATACCCGGTGCTCACACGCACCTTTGAGACTCTCTACTGATCTGAACTTCGGTTCCCAAGGGCGTTCAACCTACCAGCGCCTTCCAACCATACCAATGGTATATAAGGCGCTATATAAATGCAAAATAACAATAACAAGTAATAGCAGAAGTAAGAAGGCACAAGGGTGGGAAAACCAGCATACCTTGTGCAAGCATTGCCGGCAACAGTAGCCAGTCTCCCGTTTACTTGCATGTGAGTAAATTAAGTAGTTGTCTATTAAATCTGAAGAACCTAAATAATGCAAAATGTAGCACACAACCTTTTAATGAAAAGGCTGTATACTCGCATCGGAAAAGAATGTTTCTTACATCCATTATACGACTGATAATATTTGAAGGAGTGGTCGCGTGTCACCAATTAAAGAAAGTGAAAGTTGCAAAGACCATTGCCGAATGCCTAATCTTATTCAAATTCTTGTTAAAGATTTTAACTTCTGAAAACTACAAGTAGTGGTCCTGTGTGCTTAATTGTAGTTCCCAAAGGAGGAGTGCACTCTATCCTTCACTCTACAAGGAAATCTATCAAAGTTTAACATCTTTAAACTCTGAAAACTACAACGAGTGGTCACGTGTGCCTAATAAAGATCCCTAAAGAAAGACTATTTTATTCTCTACTTTAACAAGGCATTCCTTTCCTGCGTGAGAAGTTGAAGTGTATAAATCATTGATGCAGAGAACAAGCATTGCCCAAGCCAAGAGTACTCCCATATTAACAGCCATAGCAAACTTTCATGAAGTGGACAGTAACCTAAGTGTACTAGGTTACTATTGCAAAACAAAAAGATGATGGCTGGAAGGTTTTGAATTAATCATAACCACAGGCACAACTCTGGGCAACCCTCCAGACCATCATTTGTTCAGCCTGCTAAGCAATTACAAAAGGGGGAAACCCTATATCAGGCTTGGTCCTACCCCCAAAAGGGGAGTCCAGTCCGATCTGCTAGGTCACATCCCTTCTGCACGAGACCACCAACAAGGCTGAAACATGTCTGGAGATGCTTGTGGTCTCGTGCAGTTTGAAAAATGATGGTCTGGAGGGTTGCACAGAGCTGTGCCCGTGGTTCTGATTTATTCAAAACCTTCCAGCCATCACCTTCTCATTTTGCTCGAAGGTTACTAACCATTAATTGGCCTAAGTTGCACATCTGCGAGCATTATCTGAAGCTAAGAGTGTCACCAAAGCTTCTGGGTATTCACTTTGGCTTATAGCTGGCAGAAGGGTACAGATCAAGCTGGGCAAGGGAAAATGGCTGTTTGTAAAGAATATTCTGAAGTAGATATACCTGTAGTGCCAAAGGCTGGAAGAGCGAGAGCAGTACATCTTAGGGCAAATATAGGTTACCATTGTGGCAGGCAGACCAGAGAGGCAAAGAGGCTGCCCCTTTTGAAAGGAGATATTCAGAGGAAGAGTGCCTTGCCTACCAGAAGGTGTTGAAGCATTGAAGCTGTGGAAGTAGTTCCAAAATAGTGAAGCTGTGGTGGTATATCAAAATGTAAGCGGATGCAACATTGCAGTAGACTGATTAAGGTTCAGTACTGTGGGACAAGATGTAACTGTTTACATGGTAAAAGAAGTAGAAGTGTGGTTGGGGGAGCAGCAATATTGAAAAGACATACTGACCAATATACCATTTTTGTGAATGCTAAAGCATGTAACTCAAGACGTCCTAACTGTTGGCCAATAACTATATATTGCTGACACTGTGGATGCTGTATGTTATTTTGAACTGTAGCACATATTTCTAAAGAGGTGAGAAAGCATTGTGACCAGGATTACCATTGGTGCTATTTTGGCTAGATGTGGAACGTGGATATTTCACCCAGGAGACAGATTTGTTGTCAGTTAAACTCTGTTTAATGAACTTTTACTTTGAAATACCAAGAACAGATTCAATGTATTGTCTTTCTTTGATTGAACATTTACAGAAGTGGCTTTGAATCCTGAGGAAGGGAGATTACCCAGAATATTAAGAGATCATTTAAGTGCTGTGAATGGTATTCATGTCATGTTGCATGGCCATATATTTTCTTTGTTTGCTGTTTAGTGTGAGGGCCAGTATTCCTATGTTATATTGTATTCCCTTAGCTTTTGTAAGCAGTGAAATCCCCACCAGAGTAGGCACAGTGAGGCGTTTTTAAATTTTATTTTATTTTAAGAATAAAACCAAACCGACCCCTCTTGCATTCAAATTTAAACTATCCCTCTGCTGTCCCATACAGTCCTCTTGGACCCTTAGCAGAATACAACCACAATAGCAATTTAGCACAAAAGAACCACTCGACTTCACCCTTCCTCTGGATTCATTCATTTACATACCATTCAGTTCAGCTGATGGACAACTGTGCTAACCAGTTGCCTCGGGCCCCTCACCTCCTATTTTACCCCCACTTATGAAGTTTATATGAATGCAATTAATATTGGATGGTCTTGTGTTTTTATTTGCTCTTCTCTCCTATTTTGACCTACCATCCTGCCCCCAAATTATGGATTTGGTATGTAAATTTGTTATTTTTTATCATTTTGCAAATAATCATGCAATGTATTTTATACGCCATACTCCAATGTATGAAATAGCCTTCAAAATGACTGTGTCGAAACATGTGTCGGCTGTAGCAAGATAATAAATCCAATACAACATAATCGAATGACTCAGAAGGTCAATGTGTTTATACAACACTTAGATAAGGAGCACTATGCACTTCAACGAATATAGGCATAGTGCGAATCACCAGTACTAACAATCTGTAGACCTAACAAGGGGTTCAGGGTGATACCTGTGTACTGGTGATGCAGCTTAACCTAAAAATGAAGCTGACGATCAAGCGCACTCGCACATGGTTTATTACCCCAAGCACCTAAATTCCTCCTATATTAGGAGCCATTTGCATATCCTCTCACCACATGCTTCTTCCCACAGAATAGGAGCCTCCTTTATGCTGTTCACAGCAAAGGTGCACATGTCATTCCTGTGCCCTAGAGCAAGTGGGGAAAAATGGATAATGGTAAACTGCCTGCTCTCTCCATCTTTAGGAAAATTCTTATAGTTATATTGTCAGAAGGTAATGTGGGGTTTCATTGTAAAAGTTCACCATTGCTGTGACTGTTAAAGCAGGGGTTCAAACCCTTTGTGCTTAGGGATGTATGCAATTAACTGCAATCTCAGGGTTGGGTTTTTAGGATTTGTCTAGGAAAAATTGAATGGGGTTGGGCAGCAGATAAGTTGTCCAAATAATGAAAGGTTTGATACTGCCTTCAGAATGTGTGTGTGTGTGTCTGTGTCTGTGTGGAAGCCTGCAAATATATCTGGACTTGCGTAATACGTAGTCAAAGGTTATCTTGGATCTTTACTTCTCTATGTACTAACTGTAACCCTTTCTATCTCCCATTAAAGATTCAGGGCAAATGCTGCTGGTCTCACAAGTCTATTGTAGCTGACAGGAAGGAGTAAGGATGTTACACCACCACTGTCGGAGGAATCCTGAGCTTCAGGAAGAGCTGCTGATTCAGGCGGCCGTAGCAGCTGGCGATGTCCACACAGTGCGCAAGATGCTAGAGCAGGGCTATTCGCCCAATGGCCGGGATGCCAATGGCTGGACTCTTCTCCATTTTTCTGCTGCCCGGGGAAAAGAGCGGTGTGTTCGTGTGTTCCTGGAGCATGGAGGTGAGGACACCAAAACCCTTTTTGCCTTTGTTTCAGTTCAGACCTCCGTATTCTGAGCTTGGAACCTGGCAAGTTGAAGCTTTGAGTAACTTAAGTGAAAAAGGTAATGTGGAAACTTGAAGATGCTCACAAATGGAGACGAGGATGAATGTGTAGTTGAAAATGTTAATCTGTAAAACATTGGAGAAGGCTTAGCCATTATTTTTGCTTATATTGAATGCTGGCTTCAAACACACCTAAGAAATGTAAATAAGATTTTGTTACGGCACATGATGCATGCATCACACACATGTTCAAGAATCTGATAACATTTACACTTTGGCTTAATGGAGCCTGGGAGTTTGAGCAGCTTGAGTTCCCATGCAGTACCTGTATGTAATAATATACTGCTGAAAGTCTGACTACTGGGAACTACCATCCTCTTTTAAAATGACCTTAAATCCAGGGTTAGTGAACTACTTTAGTAGCTTGTTTTTGGTGCATTAGAACCCATACATAAAATGTATAGCAATATTGGATCGGCACTGACAACAGACCAATTTATGACTGTTCAGTAATCAATTCTGGTTCTAATATGACAGTATGAAAATATGTATTTTGCCGTAAAGGTGACCGGACAATTCAGTTGGTAAACCAAGTTCTTTGGTTAAAAAGGAAAAGCGAGGGGAAAAGGTAAGACATGACGCAGCATTTAAATTCCCCAAACAATTCCTGCGTTGTGATTGTGTAGCATAGAGGTCAGGGGCAGGCAGTCTTGACCTTGTCCAAAACTATTTAGCGATTTTTCTATGTAAATTCACATGTTTCTGCAAGATTATCTGAAAGTTTCCATCTGCATTTCAATTATTTAGACTTCCATTACTTAATTACGATTCTTTATGTGCAAATGGCCTGTTTGTGAGAGCTGCCCACGGTTTTGCTTCTGGTTATTCAAACATAATTTAAAAGGCAATATTGATGTAGTCATTCTGTTGTACTTCGGGTATTGTTGAACTTCTGGCTTGGATGTTTGGTGCCTCATGATGATTTCATGGATAAAGGTTATTTGTTCGGAGCCAGCGGCAGGTCACCGATGTACTGGTCTAATAATGCTGTGATGGACTAGGTCAAGCTGTTTAAGGACATAAATACTACCAGATGGAAAATGGAGGTGTAGGCTATGACTTTTCTTATTCACAATATGTGATTGCATAACAGGTAGACTGTCTTCCTTTGCCAGTACGGTCTTTATTTTACTCTAAAAGTGAATTGATCCCGAAGGTTTGATTTGCGCTTCTCAGCTGCATGTTTTCTACATGGGTCCTGTTTTGGCTTTTTCTTTTTTGTGTGCTCCTCCCAAAATCCCATCTGTGCTAAAGTAAATCCTATTAATATGAACATTGTTAACCCCTCTCACTTTTAAATCTATGTTTTACGTGTATTACTGCTTTGACTTTTACTGTAGGACTAGTTACAAATACAAGGATTCAGTTTCTTTCCTGCTCTTTAATAGAATCCTACCAGCTCCTAATTCCATTATTGTGCATACTGTAAGATTCAAGGTATACATCTCTGAAAGGCCTATTGATTTAGAAATTGTAAAGAATATTACTGATTTGTGATGATAAAAATTTGGAGCAGTTTATGGAAATGTAATAATTGAACAATGCAATTTATTTAAAACTATTGTAAAGTGCAGACCTAACTTAATGTGAATCACCTTTGAACATAGGAACAAACTGTAAAAAACATTTAACTAAACACCAATAAAATGGCACATTATGATGTGCAGTAAAATGATCATAGAATTAAATACAATTTCAAATATGCATTGGTTAAAATCTTTTACAAAATAGCCTAAAAATCTGTTCTTGGCTGACCAGCTTTTTTTCACTAAATGTACACATTCAAACGTAATCCTAAAAGCCAGAATGTAGGAATTCAATACAATTTTGCACATTTATTTATGGCACTGTTTAACTTGTAAGCAAAATTGGGTTTGGCTCTGCAAGTCTGTTACAACACGCAATAATACTTTTCTTGGTAAAAAGATTGGGCAAGTCCTTTTAAAAACAAGACTCCATCTTGAACTTGATAAAGGAGCCAGGGATCCAATGATGTTGGCTCAAGATGGGAGAGAAGATCAAACACCCGTCATGAGTACACAGTCTGTTGGCAGCACGAAGCATCGACCACATAGTAGTGTGGGTTGATTTCAGAAGACAAGCAAGGATTGCATTGCCTTAATTTAAACTGGAAATTGCAAGAGCGCAAAACAATAGCCCAAAAAACTCCAAAAACCAGAATAAAAGATTTAATCGAAGGAATAGAAAATGTGGTGAGAAATGTGATTAGCCCCCTTTGTAACTGTTTGAAGAAACACATTTATAAAAGCTAAAATCGTGCTGAAAAAAGCCATGCAACATCAAATCAAATGCAAAAGGACTTGCATGTTTCATGATTTAGACCCGGATCAGGGATTCTGTGCAATGTTAGGGGCACAAGTGAATGATCTTCAAGAGGACAAGTGAAAGTTGACTGCATTGTCTAGAGCAGCCCATTTAATTGGATCTTAAAAACCATACAGGAAAACCAGAGCCCACAGAGTTAGATTGACTGGTTCAAACACCTTCTCTTGCAACATCCCTAAAGAATAAACGTGGGTGGTAAGCCTCTCCAAGCTTTGGGCATATCCATTTGGATTCTCCTTCGTAGTTTGACTTGCAGCTGACGTAAGGAGGTTTACTGTTGGAAATGGGTGCTAGAGATTGACATTATTTTTAATGTTTTGCTAATCCCACCTCTTTAATCCAAACATTTGATCCTGATTGGTGGCACTTAGTTGCTGAATGCTTAATTCATCTAAAGCCAAAATGTACTACTTGTGGGCTTCAACTGCCACAACCCTCCTTTTAGCCCGATAGCATAGCCCCCTGTTCTCATTACACCATCCCTCATGGTTTTCAACCTTGCTGTTATATTTTTACATCTACCTCAAGCTCCAGTAATTCATTACCTCCACTACTGCAATGAATTGCACCCTACAAATGGCCAATCCAGGCCCATCTCATCTATCACTTCTATATGACCCTGATTTCTAGCCTTGCTCTTGTTTGCCTCGACTGTTGTTAAGGCTCCTACTTCACTGCACCACTTTTTTTTCTCTTCTTAACATAGGATGTAAAGGGTAGGAGAAGCAACATTCTATCACTGACCTCTCCCACCAATTTCTTCCCCTCTGTACTCAATGGTTGTCCATCAACAATTCCTTTTTTCGAATTTCTACTATAGGTCTGTAAATCTGTACAAGGATTGCTTCTCCCCTACTGTTTGGCTAGCTCCGTCTTCTGCTTCTTGCATTCACGTGCACTGTGCTCCCAAGTACAACGTAATATATCTGCCCCTGCCCGCTCTGTGCTCCTTCCTGTTCTCACTCTTGTTCATTCCTGGGCCCTTTCAATGAAAGTAGTCCTCACCAGAAACCAAAACTATCTTTACAGTATAGGGATTCAAAGTTTCTCCCAAGAAATTTAACCGCTTATCCTTCAAAAAAGCAGAACACTGGAAATACTGCACAGACATGTAAATGATAACAATGGATCTGTTCTGTGCTGTCCCAATTTAATGTGCCTTCTCGCTCACCGTGTCCTCTTGCCATAGTGGCATATGCCATATCGCTATAATGCACCAAAATATGTGAATGGTTTTCTGTATAGTTCCCATTTTGATGTTTTTTTGGGTAGGAACACTATTCCCCATCTTACTGAAATACAAGTAGTTCAGAACTTTATACCGAGATGCTGTGGAGAAAGATCCCCCATGATGAAATCATTTGAGAAGTTTATAGTGTAGTGAAAGACTTGTGGACTTTCCCGAGATGTGAGCACACACTCTGCTTGTAGTTTGAACTAATGCTTATTGTATCGTGTGTTTCCATGCTATATTCTCCTTCTTTGTTTGCCAATAATGTTCCTGATCTTCCATAGATACAGATTTGCTTGGTAAGGAAGAAGCTGTTCAGTGCGCAATAAGCCCACATCTTTTGAGGGTCAGCATGTGACTGAAAGGTCTAACAGCTATGTCTCTGTCTGGTTCCTCTGACCCCTAAGCCTCGGTGTAAGACCCGGACCCAGCGGTCCCCCCATTGCGGCAGAAAACATAATCTGGGAAAGTTGTGGGCTTTCTATTCCAGGACCATACGATTCGGGCGATTTGGCCCCCCGCTTACAACCAGGGTGGAATGCTCCATTCTCTACCTACAGGTTTAATCTCTCCGTGGGCCTCCTTCCTCACTTGTCTACAAAGACCCAACAAGAGACCATCACTTAGCATGCCCTCTGCTACATAGCCTTGCATTTCGGCTACGACCAATGAGGATCTTTTCCAAATTACATAAATTATCTTGGCGACAATTGAGGGCTACTTCATGGGCCTAATTGAGGATTTGCCAACTCCATGGCACCTCCAGTTTCTCCAGTGCCTATTGCAGAGCCACTATTGCCCAAAGAACATCCCCCATCTAGGCCCCTTCCCCCACCACCTTTGGAAATCCCACTTCATCTCCTACTGCAACCCCACCACCTGCCGCAAGGTTCTGGGTTCAAGGACTCCACGGCGGTGCTGCATCCCACACCTCGTGACTCAACACTCCTCAGCCACTACTCGGCTGATGACCCCTTCTAAGGTTGCAGACCACGCTGGTGATTTGGAAGATTAATTGTGGGAGATATCGCAGACTTCCCAATGCATTTCACAAAAGGTTAGACTTGATGGAGTTTATGGGCCTTGCCGCCTCCTGCTCCTTTCCCATGTTCACCCCTGTCGATGTTTCTAGGCAATTTGCAAGGAACGGGCCAATCCTGCTGTAGTCTCTAGCTCTACTGTTACCTCCCAGGCCCTCTGCACGGCCATGGCCTTTCATTTCACTACCAAAACTCAGGACATCCTGTCCACCCTCTCTTCCTCCTTCTACCACTCCCGTCCAATCTGAGGCTCTATTCTCCTTTCCCCTGCTAACCCCTGACGATCTTTCCCCTGCTTATCCAGAAAATCAAGGACTACATCCACACCCTTGGCCGATTTCTGCAATCACTCCTTTGCCACTGGAACTCCACCCCCTACACCCTCCACCCCTCCGCCCTGAAGCACTCTCTAGTGCACCCCCTTCTAAAGAAGCCCGTGGCCAATCCTTCCTCTCTGGCTAACTATCACCTAATCTCCACCCCTCCTTTCCTGGGCAAACTCTTGGAAAAGCTGGCCATCTCCCAGCTTAATCTACATACTGAATCTGTTGGTTGCCTCCATGACCACCAGTCTGGCTTCAGAGCTGCCAGAAGCACAGAAACTGCTCTCTTGAACACCCATGAAGGCTTGCTCTTCAATCATGACTCTAATCTCCCTTCTGTCCTCATTCTCCTAGATCTATCCTTTGATTTTGACACCGTCAACTATGCCATCCTGCTCCATCGTCTCCGGGACAACCTTGTAATTACTGATCTGGCCCTTGCCTGGCTTACCTCCTTGCTCACCGACCGACCCTTTCAGGTCCAACTGGTGTTTTTCTTCTCCTATCTTTCTCTCTCTACTTGTGGTGTTCCCCAGGGGTGTAACCTCTCTCTCTGGCTCTTGGATGACTACCTGGCACCTCTTGTCCACTGCATCGCTTCTTTCTGCTCCAATTTTCAATGTTATGTGGATGACACTCTGCTCTCTTTGAGGCTCCCCTCAGCCACCTTTGCTTCTTCTCTCATACCAGACTGTCTGGCCACAATTCAGGAATGGTGTGCCACCAATGATCTCTGCCTTAATGCCAGTAAGACTGATGAGATCCTCATTGAAAGACCCACTCCCTCCTTTCCTCTCTCTCCCCACTCTGGGCCCTCTTCCTGCTCCTTCCTGTGAGGCTAAGAATCTTAGTGTCATCTTCAGCTCCACCCTCTCCTTCTCTCCTCACATCGCTTACATCTCTAAGAAGTCAAACTATCAGCTGCACCTCCTCTGAGGTATTCTTTCGTTTCTCACTTCCCCCAGAAGCTTACGCCCTCTGGTCCTCTCTCTGCTGGACTTTTGCAACAGCCTCTAAATCTTCCTTCCTCTACTCTTTGACCTTTGCAACTTATCTAAAACAGGACTGCAAGACTTATCCTTGGGATCAAGCCCCGGGATTGCATCTCTCCAGCTCTGAAATCTCTTCACTGGCTCCCTGTGGCTGCAAGGATAAACTTCCTTCTGCATTGTCCACAAGGCTTTCTGGGGTCTGGGACCACTCTACCTCCATATTTCTCTTCCAAAACATCTTCCTTCTCAAGCTCTCCGCTCATCCACATCCAACTCCCTGAGGGTCAGACGCTTCTCCAAGCAAAGAGTTGGGGGCATATCTATCTCCTCGGCTGGGGACTCCCTCTGCAACAGCCTCCCTATCTCTCTCAAACTTGAGCAGAGCCACCTCCAGTTCCAGAAGCAACTCGAGACCTTCCTTTTCACTTCTGCTTTCTCTCTTCCTCTCCCCTGCTGATGCACCTGACTGCGCACTGGTCACCCTCTGAACTCGGGCCCAGGCTCCTGCATGTCCAGTTGCCCTCGCACTGCCTCCGGGCTCCCCAGCACTTAAGGTCTGTATCTGCAACTCTACAGTCCCTTCTTTCTGCACTTATGAGCCACCCGCTGGCTGCACTTGTAAGTTAACTCCACTTTCTCCTTCCCTTCCCCATGGCACCTCTCCTCTTCACTCATCCCCGCACTTGCGCGATCTGAATGACACAAGGCCTAGTAAGATTGAGAGCAAACATCTTTGGAGGTGTGAGTGTTTTCTTCTGTACTAGCGTCGCCTCCATATTGGAGGTGAATATTCACATAAAGAGTTATTGTGGGTATCGGGAATATCTGGGGAAAAAACGCACTAGTCTTTGTTAATCAACTGCAGTCCAGCCATTTGGCACAGCTGATTTCCTCAGAGAAGCTTACATCCATCGGGCCCAATCGTCCGAAGTGGCAGCTGCTGTAACAAGTGAGCTGCTCAACCATTTAATCCCTGAATAAGGTTCCAGATGAATTTGGGCCTAAACTATACCAGCATTCAGGTAATCTCCTACAAGCCAATGCATAAGGTATCATGGTTGTCAGTAATCCGAAGCTGCGGAACGTGATTGTGAATTTTGAGTGTCGACTCCCTCCGGAACATCATGTAGCTTTAAGACTCGCCTTATGAAGACTATGCAGGTTGCTTCTGTAATCCATCACATTGATGCCCCCTTGAAGATCATGCGTTTAGGTTCGAATGCCAGATAAATAACTTGGATGCAGGAGACTAAATTCAACCATGTTCAAAACAAAATGTTAGCTTGCCCTTTAATGGGCTTGAAAATGTTCATCCCACAATGATTTAAGAGCTCTCCAAGAAGACGACAGTTAAATCCTTGGTGTCCCTAATTTAGCCACATAAATCATTAAAGCTAGTTTTAACCAACCTAGATTTTGTGGCCTCCAGGATGGGTAGCACTGCTTCTGGACATGTCACCTAGCCAATAGCGAAAAGAAAAGCAAAGATCTCCAAGATTCGTTTAAAGAATACAATAACTTGAGGGACAGGGCACATACAGGGAGGAGGCTGCCTGTCGGCACATTCACACACATCCAGTGTTTCACATTTGTTCAGACCATGGTCTACCCAAAGGCCACTGAATCCACCAGGTTTCAAATCTAGAACGTGGTAGTAGGCATTGTACAAATATCACATACCTTATGGAAACTGGTTCAAAGATTCTTGAATTATCTCTAATTTCAAAGGATTTCTGCCTTCCCCTTTCTCCCTTTCAACTTTCCTTCCTCGCTTGCACCAGATGGGGAGCAATGTTTTTTAGCAGGAGCCCAACCAGTCGCTTGCCATAGAGCCAGTTCCACCTGCAGATAGTAGTTCCAGCTTCTATTCCAATTATTTGCAATGTAGAAAAAGAGTTGGATTTGTCCTCCTTTTCTTTTAGAGAAATTCAAGATGATCATGTTAAAACAGATCTGCGCATCCCTCCTTGAGGATTACTGGCTCTGTATGGTGGAGCTGAAGGGTGCATATTTGCATGTCACAATTTGGCAGAAACTACTCCCCCCCCCCCCCCCCCCAACCCACAGCTCGACTTGTATGCAATCTAGCAGAATTCCAAATGGAATGAGAATGCATGTTAGTTGGGGAGAGGGCTCGTCACTGTAGGAAATGCAGTGAACCTGGCGTGAGACTGAATTAAGGTATTTTCTTATCCTCTGTTTGCCTGCATCAGTCTTGTGAAAGTCCAGAGGCTCAAGGAATTGTTTGATCATCCTCATGAAGTTCTAGTTCTTTCCCAGCAAGTCTCTCTCCAGTCTCCTCCTTCAAGCCTGGAAGGTTGCTTCATATGTTCGGTCAGGTTAGACTGCTTCATGAGAGCAGGGACTTGAATGTCATTTTTAATGCCTTGGCTCATTCGCTCTTTGAGCCTAGGGTTTCAGTTGATTTGCACTTGGTGACTATAAGACTGTTTTTGCTGATGGGTACCTCAGTCGGGAACTGTTCAGTCTTTCAGAAGGAAAATGTAGTTCTGAGGACCTACCTGGCCTTCTTTCCTTAGGTGGCGTCTGACCGTGTCAATCAAGAAACCAGCATACCGACTTCATTTACAAATACTCCTTCCGACACTCAAAGGGTTCTCCGCTGTCTTTGTCAGAAGAGCACTTACGTTTTGCCTCGATAAGACGACCTACTTTAAGGATTCAGGCAGGCTATTTGTCATGTACTGCCCGGCAGTGAATGGTAAGCAGGCTTCCAAAGCCACGAGGTCGAGACGGATTGTATCTTACATCTTCAAATTCTACAAGTGTCTGGGCAAGATTCCCCGCAAGGGGCTGTATGCATATTCCATAGGTGCTAATGCAACTTTTGCTCCCTTCCTGAGACCTGTTCCAATTGATGTGATTTGTTGAGTGGCCCTGTGGTCCTCGCCCTCTTTCTGTAGGTATTACTCCATAGTTCTTAGCTCTATGCTGATGCAAGGTTTGGGAAAGCAGTGTTGCAGAAACATTTTGTTTAAGGCATACTCCCATTTCTACTTTTGTTGATGTTAGGGAGTATTCTGTGTAAGGCTAATTTCCCAAACCTAGTGAGTCCGCCAGCAGCTTTGCTGGATTTTTGGGGTTTATTTTTTTTCTCTCCTGCTAAGAGTGAGATTCTTTTTGCTCCCACTTTTAGACATGATTTGAGGTGTTCCTTTAACTTTCCATGTGTTTTATGGGCTATGGGGTCTTTTACTCCATTAGGGTCTCATGTGTCCTTTTGATGTGTGTTACACAGCAGCCATCGTGCCGTAACCCAGGGGTGTCGTAGCGACCCCCCTACATAGACTCCATACCCTGGGACTGACTACTGTCTCCTAGGGCATGTTAAGTCACCATTGGCTTTGCTAGTCCCAAATTATGAACAGAAACCAGTACAGCCCATCATATTGTGGACGTACTGGTCGGGGCAATTCGATTGCCCCGGGGTCTGTTGTTCGAGGGGGGCACGTCTCCGTCCCCCCTGATCGAGTTTTGGCTGGTGGCAGTGGATACTACTTTTTATATTCGACCGCGAATATGGGATTTTCTCATTGTTCGAGGCTACTAACTTTAATTTAATTCTTATAGCCTCGAACATAACGCCGGTTTATTTATTTAATATTAATTTGCCGGTTGGTATTTTTTACCAGAACTCTATTCTAAAATGGCGTTTGTTCTCTTCTGTGACTCCAACCCAAGTCGAGCTCTTTGTTCCACTTTTTGGCGGGCTTCTCCACAGAAGCCTCCAAAAGTGGTGCCACT
Organism: Ambystoma mexicanum; assembly: GCF_040938575.1. Lineage (NCBI taxonomy): Eukaryota > Metazoa > Chordata > Amphibia > Caudata > Ambystomatidae > Ambystoma > Ambystoma mexicanum. The sequence goes on along the minus strand of NC_090934.1, from coordinate 1,403,114,695 downwards.
CTGTCTGGGTACCACAGGGGATGTGGGAGGGGGTTTAGGCACCCTGGACTGAGTTACCTTGGTAACTCAAGTCACACTCTTGTGTGATTGGCCACCACTTAGCATGTTTGATTGACAGCTAGGCTGAGTGAATGGGGGTGTGCTGCATAAAAGCAGGGCTTTGGGGACTGGAACTTCAGAAGTCGCCACAGGACCTAAGAATCCGAGGAGGGAGAAGCTGAGCTGGCCTGCAACTACGACACCATCGGTGGAGCCCTGCTGCACCGTCTCGCCACTTTTCCCAACGACAGAGGAGATCTCCAGCCCGGAGAGTTTTCTTCCTTCGACTGGTGGGGATAACCAGTCTACCTTCTTTTCGCCTTCCTGGAGCATCTCGTGGCCGCCTTGCCTGTGCCAAGCACCCCGGCAACCGGGATACCAGGTTTTCACCACTACCGCGAACCGAAAAGGGTAGTACCTTTGTACCAGAGAACTCCAAGGTTGGTTTCTTCCCTGGCAGTGCAACGACCTTCATCTTTCCTCCACGACGAGATCTTCTCTTCCTCTGGACGACGCTGTGACTTGCACCCGCTACCAGGAACAACTGCCCCTGCTGGAGGATACTCTCCATTTAAGGTACTGTGTTCCACCTGGCTTCCCTTGCAACCGATTGAACGGGGTGTATTAAATCCTCGTCTCTCAAACCTGGGTTAGCCTGGGACACCTTAGCTAACTTTTCTGAACTGAACTAAGCCTTTTTTGAACTACCTCCACAAACTTCGAAGAGTCTGTGTAACTGTCTGATCTTGGGCATCTTCCGCCTGGCTCCCTTGAAAGTGGGCCTGGCACCTAAAACTTTCTTGCTCACCAGTAGACTGTGCCTTCCTAACTTGCTGTGGTTCTTTAAAAAGTGTTTAGTGTGTATGCTTCCATAATTCTGCTTTTCCCTCCCTTTTTATTTAACTTGTTGGGAGTGCCATCGAACGTTAAGCGCTCACCTCTGTCTGGAAATAAGTGGTGTTAACTAAGACTTGTCCAAGTAATCGGGGATGTACACATGATAATAGTGTTTGTGTTTTGAACTTATCTTACCAATTTAGTGTCAGTGTGTTTTATAAGTGTGTGTTAAATAATTATATACTTTTACACCCAAGCTCTGTTCAGTGTTTGAGATTGTGCTACTGTATTTCTGTACCTATTTTGTATGCTCTGTATACTGCCTAACTCTTCTTGAGGGAAGTCTGACTGCTCAGCCACAGCTACCAAGTGAATCTGTGTGGTACAGACTGCTACCAAGTGGGTTTACTGCCAAACACCTGTAGTCTTAAATCTTTTGCAGTGGTCCCTAAGGGAACTGCACAGGTTTCTGCCTAACAGTTGAATGAATATCTTATGTGAATGGAGGATGTGGAACGGGAGTGTAAACCAGTCCATGGTCCTGTGTTCTCCATATCCCTGCTATACCAGTTGCTTATGCGTGCCTGCGTGATCGCAGCAGAGTTGTGGGTGAAACTGGAGAATGCAATATGAATGGGCAGAGCTTATGCCACACCCTTATATGCTTGAGGTTTTTTTCTTAAATTAAGGTTTTTTTTATTTAAGCCCAAAAAACATTTGTCTCTCCCATATAGGTGCATCCGATGAATATCGAGGAAAGAGCATTATGAACTAGGGGTATAATAGTCTGCTGTGAGTAACCTTTACAAAAAAATGCATGTTCACACAGAACCATACTAGCAGTCGGGGCTATGTTATTTCTGGCCTGCACTTACCTCCACCATAGGGTTCACATCTGCACCCTGCTTTAAAAAATGTTTATCTAACCACTCGGCGTATGGCCACCAACAAAGGGAAAGAGGTATGCTATATAAGAGGATGTTAAAATATATTCTCTCACCCTGAGGCATTTTCTGTTTCACACACACCCTTCTTTGCTTCTTTAATGGTTTGTAAGGGCGTTTTTCTTGCCAATAATGAAACCTTTTTTGAAGAGATCTTTTTTCTTTTGCCTGTCTCCCTTTTCAACCCTTTTTTGCTTTCATACTCCTGAGGTCAAATACAGTAACGCATTATACAACTTTTTTTTTTTTAAAACTACATTTTCTTGGAACACGTACTAGTGTTTGACTACACCATGTGCTGTTCCTTTGCAATAACAATTTTGATGATGCTCTGATCGGATTAATCTGTTCATCCATTGATTGGCAGATATTGTCCTAAGGTTGAGAATCCCTGCTTTCCCACTGGCCCATTGTGAACCATTTATGTTTTCAAGCTAAAGTTGGCGTACTTCCCTTTCCTCATAGTCCATGTCTAATTACCTAGCTTGGCGGCTCTTCTGACAGTGTTCAAGATACAATTTGGAGTTCGGAGTATTTTACTCAATATTTTTTAAAGCTGGGAGTAAAATGATTTTTTTAGGGAGTCAAAATCTAAGTCCAATTTCTAATGGGATTATTTTATAAGCAGGTGGAAATGTTTACACTGGAAAATATGTTTTTGTAAAAATCATTTCTTTGCACCTAGTTATTCGTGCACATAAAAGATACAGGTTTACTTCTATAATGGCAAGCCATGGAGAAAAGCCTCTGAAACAGAATGTATTTCTCTGAAGCCTTTCAAAAAAAGAAACTGCACACTGTGATAAAAGGAATGGTTTCTCTCTATCCAGCTTCTGCTGTGGTGTGTAGATGCTCATGGAGCAAACACGCACTGTGCATATTAATTTTCCTAGCATTTTTTGTATTGTATAACTAATAAGATGGAAAGTTGCAATTGATCATTCATCTTTTGTAACAAATTATGGATTTTTTCCAATGAAAGCAAAATAGTATTGAACAATTGTATTTTTCAGAGTTCCTGAGGCAGATCATGTTTACACTTATCATTTAATTTGCACTCTTATATGAACAGTGTGTAAAATGATGAGTATGCATGGTCTAGTTTACATCTATTGAACAGTGCCGTCAATGGGGTACATTACTATAAATGCTCAGTGGCAGGAGAGTCTTTACTCAAGGGTGAGTGATTCTCATTACACACATCACAGGTGTTATAGCCTCTCGAGACCCTGTCTGAGGGAACTGGGATATTCAAAACCAGCTGGAGGAACGAAGACACTGGAACACTTTCCTGCCAGCAGAGACGTCTCCGACTGTGTCCAGTCATTATTTTGAATTCAAAAGGGTCGAATACAATACGTTCGAATCAAAAGGATGGGCGAAAAAATGACCAAATGCCTTTTTTTAATGTATTTTTATTTTTTTACATTTTGGTATAGGAAAAATTAGTGGTTTTTCCCAAACAAACAGGGGTTTGGGGGGATCCCCCCCCCCCCAAGAAAAGTGCATTTTATTTTTTTATTTTCGATCCTTTTGTTTCGAAAATATTGCATTTCGAAACTTTGTATTCGGAACTATAAACCGTCCCTGACTATGCCGCCATGGTTCGACCATGGAAGGAGGCAGAGATCAAGGCACCCAGCCGAAGTTGAAAGCTGGGGTGCGTGGAGAATTGGAAACACGCAGTCAGGGAACATTGCAGAGCTGCTGCAGCACCTGGAGAGACTGTGAGAAGCCCTAGCGGGGAGTGGAAGCCCACGGACATCCGGAGCGTGCCGGTAAGCATCCTGAAGATATCCGGGAAGCTGGGCTGTTGGTGGGTACGCTGAAGGGCAGAAAAGTGCCGATGGCACTGGGACACACAACCAATAACAAACTGCGTCCAAAGTCCTCTCCATAGTCAAGTACCTGGCAGGATAGTGTACCAGGTATGCAGCATCAGGAGAGAATCCTATGGGTCTGTGACCCGCACCCTTTTACGAAGAGTAACCCAAGTCCTCTTCATAGACCAGTACCTGGCAGTATAGAGAACTAGGTCTACAGCAAAAAGATAATAGAAGTACATGGGTCTGGGACCCGCACCCATAAGACTGGAAGTGGGTGTGGGTTGAGGACTTGTGAAGTGCAAACCTAGACAAGGGAAGGGAGGCATTCCCCCTGGTAACCTTGAACTGCGAATAGTGAAACAGAAAAGGCAGGACAGATCAGGGGAAGTAAGGCATTCTCCCTAATTGAGTAGAACTGTGTAGCCAAATCTAAGAAACCAGGGTGAAGACGAGCATCCCCCTGGCATTGTGGAACTGTGTGATCAGACCAGTGAAAGGGAGTCATTCACCCTGGTCACATTGAAGCCTGGAACAGAAACCAGGAGAAGGGAGGCATTCTGGTGCTATACCGAAGGTAGGGGAAGGAAGTCAATGCCCCTGGCGTTATAAGTTGCCTGAGGAAGGGAGGCACCCAAACCCCCTGGCATTGTGAACTATGAAACAGTTGGAAAAAGACCAGGGGAAGGGATGCATTCCCCCTGGCGCTGTGAAACCTAAAGAAGGTTATGGGGAGGAAGTGATCCTCCTAAAATTGTGAACTGTGGACCAGAGGGAAGGGAGTCATCCCTCTGGCCGAATTAACTGTTACACCCACTTTGTGGAAGACCTGTGGAAGGGAGTATTTTCCCCTGGGTCTGAGAACTGGAGAACTAATTTTAGAGATGTTCTTTTCTATTTATTTTTACCAACCCAAGGACATCATTGGAACTTTTGGTGTTTGTTTTTTCATTAGGAAATCTTTTCAACCAAGATGGTCGACTTTATCTTTAGTTTAGTTCAGTTCTAAGTGTAAGGGATAGAAGTATTAGGTTTTCACACAGATCAGTGCACTATTACTTTCCAGACTTTCTTACACAACCCTTAGTCTTTTATGAGGCAAGGAAACTCCTCTTCAACTTGGGGATAGGTAGGGTTTTTCTCTTTATTTTCTTGATGAAATAGGTCTTTCACAAGCACCATATCACCTGTGTGCCAGTCTCATCCTCCTACACCTTTAACCTCTGTAGATCCGCCCTGGGTAACAACCGCCTCGAGGAATCAACAGATTATTCGAAACTCAATTTAAAGTTCATTTCTTTTATTATTGTCGCTGTAGGAATCTGGATTGACTAGAAATAACAGTGATTGGGTTAGAGATGGTATGGCAATCTGTGTGGCATCAGACCTTCTCCTCCTTTTGGACTATTATCCTCTGTCCTTTCCTCGCTTAATTAACGCTGGCTCTCTAGTGTTTCTAACAGTCGCGCCATCCTCTTGACTTTAGAACTATACTATAGCACCACTCTAACCAAGGAGCACCCTAATTCTTAAACGCCTTCCTTTCTTTTCCTTCATTCCAGGAATTAGTATTGCTCTCTCCTCTTTAAGGTTGTTTCCACCTTTCTCCCCCTCTTCCCACTCATTGCTTTACCTCACCTCTGATGATTCACAGTTTCATCATTATATTGATACCTCTCTTCTCTGGAATCACTGTTCATCTGTCAACATATGGCTTTCTTTCCTCTCCTTTTTCTCTCTGGCGGTCTCTTCCCTACCTCTTTTACTTGCATGCCCATTTTATATTCCAACTTCTCCCGCTCTTCCCTCTGGTCCTCCTTTTTTATCACCTCTTCTACTCTTCCTCCCTGCGCTAGTTTCTGGCCCTTTCCTTCCTGCCCTCCCTCATAGGAATTTTCCTTCCTCACTCTCTGACGTTTCCTCTTAACCTTTTCTATCGCAGGTCTCTGTATGCAAGTCATTCAGGGGGCTACTGATGTAATAGAACTCTCACACTTGGCAGGCACGGCAGGGTTCCACACAGACATCGCTCACACAGATGCATACATTCAGGGTACAACACAACTCCCCCCTCCCCTTTTCACTGCACCGTTGCTCCCTTACGCCCTATCCAGTTAAGTTGGAAGGGAAGGATGCGACCGTGCTGACGTATAGCCGAGGCACTGTGAATTCCCAAAGGAAACTCAGAATGTTACCACAGTAATGAAAGGACTGGGTTTCAAAATGATTTCGAAAAGATTAAAGATCAAGTAAAAGAATACAGATAGACATTACATTAGACATAATTGCACAATGCTTTAACATACACGCACGGACCGACCATGCAAATGAGATGCCAGATTGCATAATAAAACAGGTCAAGGTTTGCCTTCGACTCGTATTAACACGGTTATGGTGGATGTTAAGTGTGCAGTAAAAGAACTAAGATAACATCACCAAAAAACATACTGCACCAAACAGATGACCAACAGGACACGCATCTCTGTCGAACCCCAGCAAGGCTGAAGAACAACAAGGTTCATGGCTCTGGGATTAACCGGCATCCTAAGAGCTTTGACTTTTTTTTTTTTTTTTTTTTTTTTATTATTGTTGTTTTTCGATATCAAAATCTTTACAACATCAATTTAAAATCTTATTCTATCATCTAAAAGTCAAGTTCAAACATAACAAGCAAAAAATAGAAGAATGTAATGCAAGATACATGACAATAAAAATAGCAGTATACTAGGCACTTAGTTGGAATAATTACCATTTAGCTATTAAATCACACAAGTGAGACATGAGATCAGCCCAGAACCTTCCTGCGTGGCATTACAATTAACAATTTATGTGATCGATTTGTTAACGGAGGTTAGATCTTCATTCAAGCGTAGCTTTAATATTTACCAACTTCTGCTCAATCACAGACAAGAGAAAGTATAGGTCGATAATCAATGACTGCCTGTGCCCCCACATGCATTGTAACCACAATAGTTCAGATTTATGATTTAATGATGTATCCATATAGTTCCCTAGGTATCTTAGGCGCTCCTTTGCGAAGTAGGAGCAATAGATCACTAGATGCTTCAAAGTTTCAATCGATTGGACCTTACAGAATCTACAAGCATCAACATGAGATATTTCGATGTTCTGCCAGCATTTTGTTCGATCTTTTGTTAGGAACAGATTGAATCTGAAGCGCATATATGTTGTTCGAATCTTTTGGCATGGGGCCTGCCTGATATACGGAATTAACGGTTTCTGCTTATGGCGAAATTTCGCATATTCCTTGTATGCAAGATAATTGCCGATTTTATCGGCTGTCATTGCCCAGTCATGCTGAAATAATTTGCTCTTCACAATTTGAGGCCGTTTAATTAAGTCTTCTGTGTCCATTGCTATCGCGATCAGATTTTCTTGACAATATTGACCAGCAGCATATACAGATTTAGGCGTACCATGCTTAAGCATTTTTCCTAGTTCTTCATATAGAGAGTTTGACACAGGGTTCAACATTTTAGCATAACTGTCAAGTTTACGCCATAAATACCTATATGCTAGAGACTTAAGTCCAAGTTCATGTATAATTATTACATTTGGAAGAGAAGGGGGTAGATGCAAAACTTCTTTACAAATTTTACCCTGAATTTTGTTCAGGATATTCCCAATTTCCAATGAGCATAGGTCTAGACCGTAGATGATTATTGCTTCTACTTTGAGTGTATAGAACTCGATCAGTGGAATTAGAGAAAATTGACAGATCTTTAAATGTATTAGTTTCATCTGTGCGATTAGTGGGGCTTATTTGACGGCAATTTCGACCTGCCATTTTGCAATTGAATCTGAATTATTTAAATTATAGCCTAAATATATCATACCCAAAGCACGGGGTATGAGTAACCCTTTGATACTCCATTGGTACCTAATGATCTTTCTCTTGTTCGTAAAGATCAGAATGTTAGATTTCTTTGAGTTTAGGATCAAATTATGGGTATCACAGAATTTGGCTAGAGATTCCAATTTGTTTTGGAGACCAAACGGGATTATGTCGAACAAAATCAGATCATCCGCAAAGGCCAGCCATTCGAGACGTAGATCGCCCAGTTTAACCGCAAATGAGTTACAAGTGGCCCATATGTTATCGATCTCAGTAAGATATAAATTAAAGAGCGTGGCGGCAAGGTTGCATCCCTGTTTTACTCCTATGTGTGTAGCAATTGGAGGCGTTAGTAGACCGGTATTGTCGATTTTTATCCTATAGGAGGTATTAGTATGGAGGAGTGCTATCATAGCTATAATTTCGGCTGGTATGTGTAGCTCTCCCATTTTTTGCCACAGTATTTCTCTTATTACAGAGTCAAATGCCCCAGATATATCCAGCAAGGCCATATAGATCGGGCCTTGATTTTTCTGCCTAGAGAGCTTCAGTAAATGCGTCATCATAGTGGCATTGAGGTGAGTGCCCATTCCCTTCCGGAATCCTGTTTGGCATCGAGATAAGATCATATGTTTTTCAATAAATGCATTTAAATCCTTCAAAATTAGGGCAGCAAAGATCTTCGCTGTGACATCAATGAGTGCTATCGGCCTAAAATTGTTGGGATCATTCAGCACTCCTTTTTTATGTAACGGTATCACAATTGCCGATAGCCATGATTCCGGAACTGTTTTATTTTGGAATACCCATTCCAATCGCCTTAATATGATTTCTGACCAGAGCCTCGGATCATCTTTTATAACGCAGGGAGGGATCCCATCCGGACCGGCAGCTTTGGAGGATTTCAACTTCCCTATTACCTGTTCGATATCACCTATGCTCCAAGGGCAGCAGGAGGGAAGATCCATCGTGAAGTCTGGACATTGAATATTGCGAAATTTTAAGGGCATGGCATATTTCTTCCGATATAGTTCACTCCAGACCTCTCCACTCACCGCTGAACATAGCGACGATGTACCCTTCAACAATGGATCTTTTAATGCCCTCCATACTTCCCTTGAGTTTTTCTTAATCAAATCTTGGATCATTTTTTGATTTGATATATTTATCGAACTTAAGTTGTTTAAGATCGTTTTTATAACTGATCAAAATTGCATTTTTTTCATTAACATAGGCCTTTATGGATTTATAGTTTTTGAATAGTTGCCGTAAATCAAAGTTTTTCTGTTTTTTCCTTGCAGCAATTTCTACATTGTAAGTACTCGCAGAATTTATATGTGTTTCAATTTTTCTTTGGGCTGCTAATGATTCTATGTGACTATGTATCATAAGTTCGTTCCTCTTTTCACATGAGTTCACTTCTTTTATGGACATCATTCGAGTGTTCGTTTTGACTATGTCCCTATTTACCAGATAGTTTAAGCGCCTATATAAGCCTGAATTCCATCTAATAGAGATGGCTTTGCGATCTAATTCCAATAATGCCAATGCAGGTACAGAATTGTATACTGTAAGGTTACAATCCAGCCTACACTTCAGGATGCAGTGATCACTTAGGTGGGTAGATATGATGTTACATAATGATGATGTGTTTGCTAAGGCCCCTGAAATGACAATATAATCAATAGTCGAAGTCTTTGTGCCACGGGCCCAGGTATATAGTGGATCTTGCTCCATAAATGGCATGACTTGCATGTCCCATAATTCGAAGTAGGTTATCCACAATTGCCCCCTTGCGTATGAGGATATCGCATACTGATTAATTGTGCTCCCAGAGGGCATACTCGTTACACAAAGATTAGAATTGAAATCGCCACCTATAATGATTTGCTTGTTAGTAGTGACTGCTACAGCATCAGACATCACATGATTCAATTTTTCAATTATGTTATCAATATACATTAAAGAAGGATTCCAATAAAGTGCAATAAGAAGAATATCTGAGAGTGTTTGCGTACTTGATGACAACTTAATAGCTAGAATATCTGTGGATGTAAAAACTTGACAAGATTCAACGCAATATGCGTGTTTTATGAATATCGCCAAACCGCCAGATGGACGTCCAAATTTGCCTCTCACGGCATGTGAGCTATAAGCCGTATAGCCTTCTAAATAGATATCATGTAGAGCCATGGTTTCTTGGACTATCATTATCGCGGGTAAATCTCTCTGATGACAATTTTGGAACCATGCGACTAAGTTTCCAAATCCACAGCAATTCCAGGAGTTTATTACTAGTGCATTATCTTATAGATTCACTTTGTCTTGCGACCCCCCTGTTAGGGTTTTCATTAACGGCTCTAGCCGCGCAAGGCTAGACACAATCTGTGCCACTGATTCAGATTGAACTCTGATCTTTTCATATAGATCACATACCTCAGGACTAAATTCACTTTGAGGTAACGATGGTTGGTGTTCAACAAAGCAAGTAGCATCTTCCATCGAGAAGTACAAAGACAAACCATAACCCAGTGTTAAGAAATCTTTTTCAGGTTTCCATATCAGGGAGGCAATAATTGCAGAATGAAATTTGCAAAGCATCCTGCAATTAGGCACATACGGCAGTCTAATCCAGTCAATGTCATTCGATACTAGATTTCGTAGAGCAGGAATTTGGTGAAACACTTTCATCAAGGACGCACGGTTCAGGTTGGGTTTATCGACCTTTGTCGGATCTACCGTCCACCCCATTACCAATTTCATTTCTTGGGGTATTTCTTTATCATTTGTGGTTCTTCCCACTCCACGTTTTTCTGTGATTTTGCTATCACTAAGCAGGTGTTCTTTTACATCTGCCTCTGAAGCGCTGGGAGTAGCCTGTAAGTTAGCGTCCACATGAACCTGAAGGGGGACATTATCTTTATCCACATGACTTACTTCGCATTGTTCACTGACACACAAGGTATTAGTAATAGAATCGATACCATCAATATTATGTCCCGAGCCTTGAGAAAATTGGGATAATGATGTTATCTTCTTATCGATTTTTTCAAAAAACCGTTGTAGCTGCGTCTGAATAAGGAGCGGAGTTGATAATGTCTCAACCTCTTTAAGTTGTACATCTGATACGCCACTTCCCTGAGCTTGTTTCTTGACTGGGGATTTCTGTAGCACTGAGGATATATCCTCCTTTTCTTTATTTTTTTTTATCCCCAATAGCACCTGACTTTCTGTGTTTAATTGAGTTAAATCAATAACAGTTTCAGCGTTTGTTATTATATCGGAATTTTTTTTGTATAAGTTGCCAGTCAAGGGCAAAATATTATTTTTTTTTTTATTTTTTTTGTTTTTGGTATTTATTATATTGGGTCCTGTCAATGTATTAGCATTTTGTATACCAGCGTGAGTCTTCCTTTTCATAGCTCTCGCATGAAGCTTTTTGGCTTTGCGAGACATGAAAAAGGTAGTGGTTTTTTCATTACCATTATCTGCCAGGGCTTCAAGGGAAGCGTTTTTCTCTATATTACAACATTCATTGAGATCGATCAGATCTGTAAGGGGTGTAGGACTATCCGGAGTGATTTTTGATGTGGGTGGTTTAATTTCATCGTGGACAGCGATTTTCTCCCCCATAAATTCAGTTGGCACCAAATTTGCAGCCAGCAATATCTTTTCTAGTACTAATATCCTTTCATGTTGTAATTTGGCTATTTCAGCATATGGGGGCAGCTGTCTTGTGCTCTGTTCCATAGCATTAGCCCTTATGTCGGTATCAGTAGTGTCAAATTCATCCCAAGAGATCGTTTGCGTGGATTGGCACTTTAACAAAGTTACCCTCCCCGCTTTTGCCTCGGGCTTTGGTTCCACCAGCATATTCTCTTGTTTTGTTTTTTCCTTAAGCACTTGATTAGCCCAGAAGGAGTGGCATTTTTCTTGTGCCATCAAAAATTCCTCTATTCTACTCAGTTTGGCGTTGATTTCTGAAGTGGCTAGACTGAGGGCACCGATTGCACCATGTGTAAATTCATGCCCTTTGTCCAACAAGTTCAGAATTCTTGCCAAAACTGGAAAATTCTGTAGTTCTTGTTGATTAAGATCCACTAATGTGTCTTCCAAAGGAAATAGAGGAAGTGAGGAATTTGGTTGGCGAGATACTTCAGAGGTCACTTTAGGGATAAAGATGTCCGGGCCAATGACCGGAGAATGTGAGTAAGTTGTGTCTGTTGGGTTTCCATTCGCCTCATTCGTAGGTGAGCTCGCATTTTGTATTTTCCCTTTTGCTACCCAACCAATATCGTTCAGCCTTGTTTCTGCTAGCTGATTTAAATTGTCTGCGATTGCGGTATGAAAGTGAACTTGTTCTCTAAACCCACGAGAGCACGCTGCTGGTGTCGATGGCCCATTTGATAATCGAGTTCTACTATGGAGTTCAGCAAGAACTACTGGTGCAACCAATGAAGTGTCTATTATAGATGTACTACATCCCTCGGCCACCGCCCCCAACAGTGAGCTATTGGTGATTGGTACGTTGAATATATGGTTCAAAGGATAAATAACATCCACCTTTGCCTCCCTGTGGATTTGGGCTAGGGTATCTAATTTGTTGTTTTCTGATACAGTCTTCATATTACTCATGGTGATTACAGATTCTATCTTCCTTGGGGCTACTGTAGGATCGACAAGTTCGCTAGCACTTTTATTGACACATTTACCCTTTTTTTTTGTCTGATTTAACATTTCATGCGCATCTTCTTCATCTGAAACATTTCCCTCACTTAATGTAGAGGGAGACCCATTTAAGCACCTTTTCGCATTTCTCAACTTTTTAACCATGTTGCAACTCTAAGACAACAATGAACGTGTACGATAATATAGTACCACCGACACTTTACCAGGCAAAGTCTAGAATTCACAATTTACTGCGGACAACTCCCACCCATCCACCTTTCAAGCAATTTATGATGTAGCTATAATGAAACAATGCTCTCGAAAATGTTCACAGCATAGAAAAGCTTAGGATCAATACACCAGAATACCGTTTGCCGTGCTGCAACTAGTTGAGATAATTCCTTTGTGCGCTCCACGCCCCATACCGTGAACAGTAAACAGTACTTGGTGCGCAGCGCGGGTGCGCTGGATCCTATGTTTTTATAGCACCAAAACGAGGCGAGCACTCCAGGAGGAGGAGTCAGCGTGATTGGCGCCTTTAGCATGAACAGTAGGTGGAAACGAAACAGCGAAAGAGAAAACAAGAAAGAAAGAAAAGAAAGAAAGAAAGAAACAAAAAAAGAATCAAAATTGGATTGTGTTTGAGCAAGGATCTAATATAAAGTGACTGTATAAGTTATGAGGTGTGCACAGCGTGCACAGCTCGTTCTACGAGCTCGATTCAGTCACCTTTTTCCTATTTCAGTCCTCCAGGCAAATCGGTGTTGCTGTTAAAGACGTCCTCCTTGTGGACGATCAGCAGCACGGCACAGAGCAAGGAACAGATTCCACGTTCATTGGGGAGCGCTGAGGCAGTTGACAGAAGCGTAGTTCAAAAGGCGGCTTCCCAGCTTCCCAGACAGTAAACAGTACTTGGTGTACTTGGTGCGCTTTGACTTTCTAACAGGAACAAATATTAACACCAACATGTGCCCCCAAGGGTTCACAGAGGAGCCTTGCAACCTCACACCTGATCACCATTAACCTAATCATCAATGTTTTGTGCCCAGCTAGGAAATGCAATATACTGCCTGAGCACAACACTGCCAGGCAGACTAATGAAGAAATGCAACTAAACATGCTCCTTCCGTTAGTGGCTTGGTGCTCCCATCTTATAATTGTCCGTCCATCACATAAGACCCAGATCCACAAGCCAACTGTTTGATCATAACATGGTAATACTTAACCAACAACTGTTAACTTTACGTCCCTTAAAATGTGGTTTTGGCACAATTATTTTTTCTTGGCGCCAGGTAATTTGTGGAATGTGTGCTCTCATCACAACCATAGTGTCTGGGGTTGGCAGAAAGTGAGGGGGGTGCCCAAAACTCCCTGTGTTTAGTCTCCTAGGAGCCTCAATGCACTCTGGCGTGATTGGCTGGCTGACGGTCCGGCAAGGACAGCCACCCTGCTGGGTGAGTGACAGCTAGGCTGGAATGAAAGGGAGAGAACTGTTTAAAAGGCCCTGTTGCAGGTCGGAATTGCCAAGTTCATCTTGATAGAGAAGCCCCTTCAAGTACTACTTCTCCCTTGGAGTTGGTGGGACCAATCAACTCGTACGCCACCTGGATACCTATGAGCTTGTTAGGATTAACCAGGGGAAAGGACACCAGCTTGTGTGCTTGAACAGCTACTCGAACTGAAGTGGCTCCATTTTGTTTGCGTTTTCCGACGATCCCGTGCAGTGCAGGAGTCCCCCCGTCGTCCTCCCTCTTGTCCTACGACTGAGGCTCAGGAACAGTGAGATCTGCATGATCTGCCAGGAACCAACAACTTCAGCTGCATTTGTTTCTTCATACTATGGTACTGTTCCAACTCGATTGAGAGCATGCTGCTCTCGTGGTGAAAGTTTGTGAAACGTTCCCAACTTGCAGGCCTAATCAGCTTGTGACCCAACAAATGATTCTTTTTCGCCTGAACTACTTCTGAGAACTTTCGCAAAGACTTTACTGTTTGATACCAGAACTGGCCTTTCCGTTTCAGAACACTAGCCCATTGACTTTGGCCTAGGCCTATTGACTTGAACTGAACTTTTCTGGTGAACTGAAACTATTTGCATTGTTTGACAAGTAGATGTGATCTATTCTACTTACCTTGTGCCTTTTTGCTCCCTTCTAAGTAACTGAACTGCTATTTGGCTCCTATTTCAGGGGAGCTCAAACTGTCTTAAAACCTAGAGTTTTGTATTGAAGTGTATTGGTTTATAATATTAAGTTGCCTCCTTCTAGTGAAATGTTTTCTAAATGATTGTGTAATAAATGAATAAGTGTTTTTACCAAGAAACCTTGAGTATAAGTGTCTACTTGAACCACTGTGCTTGAAAGACCTCCGTGTAACTACTTGTACTGCTCACATTCACTCTTGAGATAAGCCTGGCTGCTCAGCTCGCTACCAAAAACTGTGTGGTACAGACTTATACCAAAGGTTGGTTTGACTTATACTTGTAGGTCTAATTGCGTGTGGTGGTATCAGAGGGTACTGCATGCAATTCTGCCTAACATGCATTTCTCGAATATTAGGAATTAATTGTTAATTAACTTTAGCATAGTGCTGCTTGATAATTTAGGCATGCCATCACACATCATAGTATAAAGTGTTGGAACTTATGACTACACTGAAGAACTGTAAGAAATAACACCACACACCACACCTAGCAGAGATTGTCCTCAAGTGCCTTTTGCACACAGCAAAAGGTGGATGCAGTCAATTATGGGTGATGGCAAGGCAAGCAAAGTTTGTCATGTGTGACAAATCTTCGTTATCCCTTTTTTTTCCCCTCTGAGGGGCGCCCCTTCAATGGGGCTTGGGAGCTGAGGCTGCTTCCAGAGAGTCCCCCCGGGGTTGGTACTCAGTGGGAGGGAGACCCCGAACCCCCTGTGGGAGGAGGGACAACCATCAGGAGAGAACATGGTATACTTGCCTACCACCTGACCCTAGAAGCCCTTCGTGTAACCCTAAGAACATCCCCTTCCCTAATAAGCTCATGAGCTGTTGTCATTTTAGCGTCCCCCCCCCCCTAGAAAATACTGGGACGAGGAAGAATAGGAGTCACCCAAGTGAAGATCCACTTCCCAGTACTAGGACGAGGAGGCACTCCATTGACCCACAAGGGAGTTGAAAGATCAGTACTGTCATGAGGGAGAAGCGCAGAGAAATGATCACCTGTGAGAACGATGAGGAACAGTCTAGTGGATGCTGTTTTCTGATTGGTCAATAAAGAGTAGACCTAGGGGAGGGAAACCAGCAAGTGTTGGGAAGCCCTGCCTGGAGGAGCAGGAATCTGGTGTGGCAAGAGCGGAAGCTGTGAACTACTGTGCTTTCCAGAGGAGGGGGGGGGGGGGGAACTCTTGATCCTTACAGGTGTTGCCATGGACCAGATCCCTCACAGACCAAGTGCAGAGGTATGTGGAGGGGGACTGTGAAGGCACAGGGCTGTGATTGGAAGGAAGGAAGTAATGAGCCATCTTCGTTGTCCCAGTAGGACCGTAGAGAGAGACCAAATAAGTACAGAGGGGGTGCAAGAGCACACCAAAGAGTACTGGCAAAGTAACCAAGTGCAGGGAGTAGGGGTTGGGGAAGTGCACCCCAATTTGTGAAGGCAAGAAATACAAACTTTGAATACAGCAATTGTCCGCACAGACCTTGGCAGGGGAGTAAACCAAGACTCTGGGTGGAATTGGAGTCAAATAAAGAGAACTGTAGAGTTGACCAACTAAAGGGGGTCTGGGACCCCCGCAGGGAAGTGTACCCCAAACAGTACAGCAGGGTACACAGTTGATATGCACAAATGACACTCAGAGACCTTGGTAGGAGAATAACTCAAGGCTGTGGGTGGTGCTGAAGTCAGGAGTGAAAGACTGTGGGAATGAGATCGTCAAGCACCCCACTTGGCAGGAGTGGACCAAGGAGGGGGGTACTGCCCCTAGACCCTATAGACATAGATCAAAGCCAGTCTCTTTGCTGAGGGTCGAAGATGTGGTAGGGGCCAGTGCACATTTGGTGGAATATCTGGAAATTGCGCCACGATTCTGACACGCTTGAGTGAAGCGCCGACCAGGACCTACATCACCGCTACATGTCGACCCCGAGTTCTCAACAAAACAATGAGCCCCACCAAACAGCAAATCTCCAAAATATTTTGTCCAGAACTACTTTGTTTTCCCACTGGACTTTAGCTTGCCTCACCATTAGATTTACCTCTCAAGCACACATGATTGATTGATGCCGAGTTTATTTTGGGTCTTGGTCATAACTGATTGTATGACCCAAGGTAGCCCTCAGGGCAACCTGCATTTGA
This sequence comes from Ambystoma mexicanum, assembly GCF_040938575.1. Lineage (NCBI taxonomy): Eukaryota > Metazoa > Chordata > Amphibia > Caudata > Ambystomatidae > Ambystoma > Ambystoma mexicanum. Next base: position 1,403,098,192 of record NC_090934.1, on the reverse strand, counting down.
CTGTACCTAAAGTTTGTTCTGTTTTGGATACCAGCTGCAATTGTCTGCTACAATTGATCTTGAATTTCGAAATCTTTTCCTTTCTATCCTTTCAAGTTGTGACTTTTGATTTTAGGATGATTTGTTCCACTTTTTTTGGCTGCATATGTTTATTTAGAAACTGTTATCTTAAATGTTATATTTAAAGAATAAAATATGTGAAATTGATACAAGTGTGAAATATTCAGCATAGTGTGTTCTAGCTCTTGAAGCTTAGAGAGCCAATATGAGGACATGGAGGTATGTGTTAATTAGGAACACGTTTTGCTGGCTCTTTACTGGACAGAGAGCCTGTATGAGGACACCACACCAGGTGCTAGTTATACACACCTTGTTGAGGGGTGGCCTCTTCTACCACTGTTATAGTCCATAGCCTTTTTCCTGCTGTTGGGACACTTCTTTTTTGTATGTTTGTTAGCTCTATATCCCAGTCCCAGACAGAGTAGGGTTCTACCCTCAAGTTACTTATCTGCACAAACGTGAGCAGTACGTGAGCTGCAACCAATAGTTTGGGAGACCAAAACCGCTGTTCTATTGACTGCTACTCGGCACAGTTTTAGAGTGGACCCTTGGTCCCATAGTTTTACTTCATTTAATTGTTTATATCCTATAAGCACGGTAAGTCCCTTAATGGACTGAATTCATAAAAAACAGCCTTTCTTTCCTCCTATCAGAACTACCTCCTGCAACAAATGTGCCTGGCTACATCATAACACTCAACCTTATCGTAAATTACGATTTACACTGAATCTGTTGCAGCACTTTTATCTTGCCACACGAGCAGCAAGAAAGCAGAAAGAGTGATGCATGTTTGAGGCTCCTTTTTAAACATCTGAATATTCCCGTTCTTTATTTTAACTGTGCGTTGTATATGGCACAGTGTTACTCTTCCCCCTGCAGTTTACTCACCCTGGATAATGTGGTTTGCTACTTAGCACCCATCTTTTGCACTGTATTCGGTAGGCCATGGCTATTAGTCTCTGAAGCTTCAGATTAACCTGAAAAAATGGCATAGCATCTTATAAACGCCTTTGTATCGGTTTGCATGTAGTATGAAGGGGACTTGCATTGCGAACCGTGGCCATTTTGGCCCTGAGCTGTTGATGATGTATTTGATACTGATTACTGGTATGCTTGGTGACACTAGACTTCCCTGTGTATACAGAGTGCAGAAGCCAAGTGTTGGCAATTTGCTTGATGTGCTACCAGCCCAGCTATGCCAGTACATTTGTTTGGGCGTGCTAGCTTAGAAGTGTGTTTTGTAGCAGCATAGGTGCTGGTGAGTTGTGCAGCAGAATCCTATGGATCGCTTGCAACTGCTGGGCATAGTGAGACATTGAGGGGTGCTAGCAGGCCGTAGCCTGCTATCTGCGTGGATCTATGGGGAAAATGCAATAATTTCCTCCTTCCAAAAAGTTCCCACGAATGTGTAATGGGAAGCTGGACGATTTAAGTATTCCTTCGAGGGACCCAAGCTTTTTGCATCCCCAAAGCAAAATACTTTCTCATTTTTAAATTGCAATAACATCACATGGCCCTGCACCTATACCCTTTCTTCTCCTTTCCTGCCTTGCTTAATGCCTTGGGCCTGGAAGGACAGACTTTGTTTCCCCATTTGCCCATGGTACAAGGGGAGAGAGAAGATGTAGATAAATATATGGAGGCAGTACTGCAATGAAGATGCACGAGTTGCAGTTCAATGTTAGTTTAGAAAGGAACCACTTCTACACCTGCTATCAGGGTGCAGATGAGGTTGTGGATGAGTGTGTGGCTGCTCTAGGGATATTGGCAGCGGATTGTGAGTTTGGACTTTTGATTGGCCAGCATTTGAGAGATCAAATTGTGTTACATTGCAACAACAAAATAATTCAAGAAAGGTTGTTGAGTCTATGGACCTTACTTTGGATCAGTTATACATTGCAAAAATTATGGAAGTGCCCGCCAGTGATGTTAAGGAATTGGATAAGCAAAGTGGTGAAAATCCCTCTTGTTTTTATGTCAATGACAGGACCATAAGGACACAGTAAAGAGCAGGAGGAATACATGCAAGAAGAGTAGGAATTGGCATCATGGGTGACGCCAGGGACACCAGGGAGTGTTACTGTTGTGACAGTGTTGGTCATATCATCCAGCAAGTTGTGTCCAGCGTTTGGCAGGGAATGTGGCACGTGTGTAATTACTGTGGATGCAAGCTCATGTGGTTTGGGTGCCGTGTTTGGGCAAGTGAATGCGGTGAAGGAGTTTGCTTCACGCTCTTTGCAGAAAGCGGAACTACAATCCTTTGTAATTGAGCAGGAAGTTTTTGTGTCTGCTGTGCAACATGTCAAGTCCTATGTTTGGAGTACAGTATTTCAATGGAGAATGGATCATAAACTGTTGAACGTTTTGCAAGCTGGAGGTTCAGGTAAAATAACCCAAGGTTAGCCGACTTAGCTTCTAAGTTGCATGAGTATGTACATACCATGGAATATGTTCCAGGAAACAGGACTACAAGAGCTGATTGTTTTTGTCTCAGTCACCATTACCGAAAAATTGGAAGAAGGGATGATGTAGAAGGGGATGTGGAGATGGTAGCGTGTATTAGGGATGGACGGAATGCAATTGCATGTGATGAGTGGAAGAGCATGTTGGTGCATGATGAAGTGTTCACTCGAGTAGTACATGGCCTAGAGAGTGGGTTTTGGACAAAGAAATGCAAGTGTATGCGAAGGGTCAAGAGGAGCTGTCTGTGGGAGATGGTTTGTTAATACGTGAACATAGCGCAGTGCCTTTTGCAGGTGCACGAGTAAGACCATTGAAAATGGTTCATGAAAGTCAGATGGGGGGCTAATCATAGAAAGAGGCATTTGCACGAGTGTTATTGGTGGCCAGGAATGGACAAAAGTGGATTGTGGACCGTTGTGGTGTTTGCTTTACCGCTCATAAGGGCAAGCAGTGTCGGTGTCGAATAGTACCTTTGCAAATTGTGGATTGGCCAAAGGAGCCGTGGGTTATGTTAGCTGGGGATTTCTTTGGACCCATGCAGAAGTTGAATCCTGAGGAACGATATGCATTAGTTCTTATGGATTATCACTCCCGATGGTGTGAGGTGGAGTTCATGGCTGTGCCAACCACGTCCACTGTCATAAAGTATTTGGGTGAACTTTCTAGAAGAGAAGGGACTGCAGAAATGTAAGTGACTGATAACAGGGTTCAGTTTACCTCGAGGAAAATTCAGAGGTTTAAGTGAGATGGGAATAAAGAGTTGGAGAACAGCTCTTTACCATCCCCAGGCCAACGGTTTGGTGGCGAGGGTAAAAAGGATAGTTAAAGGTGTATTTGGTGGGCAATTGCTAACAATGTGTCAGTGCAGAGGGCATTCTGTGGCATTCTGTGGGCGTATGGAACCACGCCCCATGTGGTGACGGGAGGATCTCCTTTCGAATTGTTAAGTGGAATGAAGGCAGGGTCAATGTTGGTGCCAGCCTGGGTTGGTCGAATGTTGGGAAGGTGTGCCTCAGGTGGAAAGAGTTGACGAGAGGGTGTTGGCGCCACAGCGGAAGAACAAGGTCTGTTTTACCGCCAGATGTGTCTCAAGGAGAGTGACATTCAAGTGAAAGATGTGGTCTGGGTTAAAACCTTTTAAGATGACCAACGGTGTTTCCCAGTATATCGATCCTGGGATTGTCACAGAAACAAGTCGCAGTTTGTTTTGAACTAGGCATTCCTGGGCAGGAATGGTTGGTGGAACAAAGAAAGTATTGTCAGGATGAATAGGAGTGGGGCAATGGAGGGAGTGGTTTCCAGCAGCAAGGAAGATGCAATTGAGGATAAGTATGTGGTGAGCCTGCAAGGGTGTGAGGGAGGGTTTTTGAACCAATCTGTGCCTGATGTTGATGGTGAATGTCGTGGTGATGCAAGGAAGGATGGGCAGACGAGTGAAATAACTATGGCTGAAGATGCATGTGGAATTAGACATGGTACCAGAGATGATCTCAGGCGCAATGTTGGTTGTCCTAACAAATTCAAAGATTGTTTTTTTTTATTAGTTCTTCTTTCAATTTCACGTACCTGTGTAATTCCTTTAAGCTCAATTGAAGGGGAGATATTATGCTCTTCTCTGTTCCATGGCACACTAGAATGGAACGTTGGGCGCAGGGAGTTTCACAATGTAGCTCACTGGTGGTGGCTGGCATTGGTCCTGTGTGCATGCTCTTGATAAATGAACTACCACACTTACTCGGTGTAGTTCCTGCATCGCTGCTGTTGGGCTCTGCAGTTTAAATTGGTCACACTACTCATGTCTCTACATTGCAGGACATATGTACTAGTCCAGACAGCTACAAGGAGCATGTGATGCTGGTTCTGTATCCATGCGAGTCTACAGGTGTCTGTCTGTTGCAACTGCTCGTGCATGTGAGAACTCCTCTTCAGAAGAGATCTCGCTGGGAGGATCCAGTTCTGAAGCCCAGTTGTGTCACGGACAGGCAACCCGCGCTTCAGCGAACAGACCGCTTTCTGAAGACTGCGGCTCTGCCAAGAGAGCTGCCTGCTCATTGAAGCCCGAGCTTGAGTGTGTGGGCAACTCCCTGGGGACAGGTTGGCAAGACGTTTCTGGTCGGAGCTACGCTCCGTCTTGTTCCAGTCCTTTTCCTGCTCTGGTGACCCCGCATCTCCATTGTTTCCCAATTCAAATCAGATTCCCGATTCAATGGCTATAACTTCTGAACTGAACAAAGGGGCGTGGATGATGAGGGGGGCATGCCAATTCCTACCCTGGACCAGCCGCTTCTCCCTCATTGGTCACTTCATGTGTGGAAACGGTATTCTACTCCACGGCCTATTCTACACGGCTAGGCGTAATTTGGAAAATGAATAAATAAATACATTAAAATCCTTTTAACAACTTATAAGACCGTTTTTATGCTACTGTCAGGTAAACCTACGACTACAAGCTCAGCTGTAAGGTGCAGTCGAAAATTCAGACCTGCAACAATCAACATAATGCTGCCGTTGTTTTGTGGTCTTTAAGTTCTGCGTTTTTTTTTTAACCTTTGAGTGTTCACGTTTTTCTGAGTTTTTGCTGCAAAAAGCGTCCGTGTTTCTTTTTGAGCACGAGCACAGATTGGTTTTGGCGTGCTCACTCTTGGAAATGCCTCGGGGGGGGGGGGGGGGGTTATATAAAAATAATGATTTTTCTTTAGGTTTCTGGAGCACTAAAAGCACTCGTTGAACAGATGTATTTGTGCATCTGCCGTTTTAAGGTCTAAGAACGTGAACCGAAGTATTACTGCCACGTGGAAGCTATGGTACAAGATTGACATGTGCAAGTTCCGCTTCCTCCGCTAGCTCACATAGTTCATGCCCAGCAGATGGCAGTAGAGTCATTGCTATAAGAAATGCGTCTGCCGAAATACAGCATTAAAAATCGCTCGCCCAGGGATCGATTTTGATGCACCGTATTCTTTTGGTGGTTTTCGCGATAGACGCAGGCCCGGTTGAACACTTGTGTATAGGCGCGTTATAAATGTCATTATCATATCGTATCAGATGCGTGGGGTCCCGTTTCAACATGATGGTGGTGGGAGGCGGCTGCATCCATTACAATCAGTGGTCGAAGTGTACGAAAAGAAGTAGTGGAACTATGTCCCCTACAGGCCTGCACCGCTCCCCACAGACCCCATTACCGAGTCCCCTCCCATGCACAACAGCCCCAAAACACACATGCCTGCTCTTTAAGGAAACGTCCTGTGCAGTGCACTGAAAGTGCAAGTTCCAACCTCTTCCTACACTTTTATTTTAAACGAAACCGTTCCGGAAGGTTTCGTTTTAAAATAAATCCGGAAGGTTTCGTTTTAAAATAAAAGTATAGGAACGTAAAACTTAAAAGAAGTAGAGGAGCCCCGCTCCGCCCACTTAGACCACTGATTACAATGGCGACAAAGATGAAGTTAATCGCCGCAGATAAAAACTAGATATCTCTCACACACCCACGACTTCTGACTGGCAACATAGGGTGAGTTGCTGAGGCCCCCCTGAGGCTCAGGGCCCCTTTCATTTGAAAGGCCCTGACGACGCCCCTGGGCATTAGTGTTAACCTCCAAAGCCACCTTGAAATGTCGGTCTAGTAATGCCCTGATGCTGCCATGGCTTGTCAATCTTAAACTGGTTGCCTTCGCAAGCCCCACGCCACGTCATTGGATTGGTTGCAAACACTCTGAATCCCTGCTGTGAGCCCCCAACCTGCACACTTCTGTGCACTTGTGGGTGCGAGCTTCCCTTTCCTGCGCCTTCGCATTGAACCCCGTTGCCACCACTGGCCCCCTTTGCTCTTTGCCAGGGTATCCGGAATAAGCATCCTGGGCTGCAGCTTAAGAACATTGTTTTATGGTTGAGTAGTGAAAGGAAGGAGACACTTAAGGGAGGGATGTTTGTTTTGCTCACTCTTTTCCTCAGGATTTGGTAGGTAAGGGCTAGTCATAGTTCTCCATTGCTTGATACGGATTCGACTCTGTTTTTGTGTCCCTTTGCCACAAGTATTTGTGAGATTGATTGAATGACGTCTAAAACTACACCAACCCATTTTTTATTGTCCTATTTTGAGTATTTGATTTTTCGATTTCGCTGGGTTGCAGTACTACCAAACCAGTGTCCCTTTTTGGTAGTGTTCACTGGAGCAGTCCATCCTTAATTTGTTGAACCCACAGTCCTTGCCCTGGTGAACCAACTCTGACCATACCTCCTCTTTCCACATCCACAAATATTCATGTTGCCTGCAGTTCTAAGCTAGCTGTTAAAAACTGTGAAATATTTGAGTTTTAGTACTTTGCTGAAAGGAGCACTTGAAAAAAAAACTTTGTTTGAGCAGTTGTATCTATGCCTTTTTAGGGGCGAATGGGGCCAGAAGAAGACAGAGCTGCATTCTGGTCAGTTTGCCTTACCGGACCGGTATCCCGGCAGCTAAAGTGATTTCTTCGGAGCTCAAGGGAGGTGCTGGCCTAAACGCCAAACTGTCATCCAATGATTTCTCTGTGTACGAAGGAAGGGTGCTTCAGGTGACTCGCAGTATGCGAGGGGAGCATTTAGGGACTGGAAGCATCCTCTACTTGAAATATGATATGATCGGTTATTTATAACGCGCTTAATCCCCAGAGGTTTCTAAGCGCGGACCCGGGGATCGAACCTGTGGTGCTCCACGTCGTCTTGCTTCCAAGACGAGCACGTTGGCCCTGAGCTATCCTCCCAAGACTGGGATATATGAAATTATGTGGTCATTCATGTTCCCCAAATGCTCTTTGCTTTCCTTCACTCACTCCTGCAGGTCCCCCTCCCCCACCCGCACCCTATTTGTGAAGAGATCGGGTGCTGCTTGACTTGGACTGGGACTTTGCCCCATCACCATGAAAAGGGGGTGGGGGCTATAGTACATTGTGTCAATGTCCAGGACTGATGCATTTAAGTCATCTTCCCAAGAGATTTCTGAACTTAGGTGACGGGTTCATGTTTTCTGAAGAAGTTTAGGTGAAATGGGAAAGAAGCAATACTCTTAATACCAGGGGGTGATCCGAGGACAGTTACCCCACTAAAGAGCCTCTTGCACAGAAAGCATCGGTTTTATGATCTCTTCAGTCTTCAGTGGGTTCAAAGAAAGAATACAATACAACTTGAATAATGGAAGTATGCATACCGAAACACAAACCTCTCCATCGCAACACATTTAGTTTTTTTACACTGTAACGCCCTATATATTTAGTTTAGAACAACCCACCAATTTTACTTTAAAGTGTTAATTACATAAGACAATTCAATTCACATTAATGGGTATACTTTAATTCTAAAAAGTTGGGGTTGTAACTCTTTCGTTAAGGTTACATTGCACGGTCTATGTTAAAATGGAAAATACTTTTCTCTCTAGTTTTTGAAGCCGTGGGAGGATCTTCAGCAACATTGGCATGCTACTTACTGCACCTCCATATCCAATTGAGAACCCTAGCAAACGTTATAAGAATAATGTTGATCTCCATGTGGACGTAGACCCTTTCGAAAGTTAATCTCTCTAGTTTGGCTGATGCAATATTCAACATTCTTGAAGCATTATGCTGTAAAAAACAGATGTATTCCTATTTTTGATATGCGCGTAATGTTTTTAATATGAGCAAGTGGAAGCATACCAACAACTAAACGCTTCATGTTAGAAGCACATGAATGCGCCGAACAGTTGGAATCATACAAATGAGCATACAATTGTTGAATGTCATCTGAACATACAAAATACAATAGGAGCGTGTCTGCGCACAGCAACGCACATTGCTTTCTATTGAGGAAGCGCAGAACTCTCGTAGTGAACGTGCATCAGTAGCACCTGGCGATTGCTATTGACCACCTCCCAGTAACTCTCTGGAATTGACGACATTCTGACTTCAAAAACAGACTGGGAAACTGAGCAATTTCCTGCAAGATGTCTTTCAATAAGACACTTCTTCGCTGCAATTCCACTTGAACATACTGAAGAGGGCTGAAATCTAAGCACGAAAGTGCTTTCACTTTCTAATAGACACCCCCTTTAGTTTTACATGAGACCTAATACATCCAGTTAAGGTACCATAACAAAAGCCCACATTTGATTTTCTCACTCCTTTTACCAATTTACTTTGCTCACTAGTCACCACCAAAACTCTAATACATGTATTGCTACTACCACTATATGCTGATGGTGTGTAGACCATGAGAGGGGGTCATTATCGCTTGGGGGTAATGACCCTTCCCCAACTTGGTAGGGAACATTGACCCCCCTCCTTTTGGTCTTTACGGCTGTATTACAAACAATAGCCAAACTATCGCAATAAGCAAAACACTCTTAATTTGTAATGACATACAAAGGTTACCAAAAAAAGGTGGTAACCCCTGCTTTGTCATCCCTCCTCCTCATCACAATCCCTCATTATCCGCACCTCTCCTCCTCGTCAAGGCCCCATATTACCTCTGCATTCAATCGGTCACGCGTTAAAGGCATGGTCTAGTAAAACATTTTATTGTAAAAATATATAGGCAACATAAAAAAAAATACTAGCATTCTCTTTTTTAAAACTTCCTATGTAAAATTTTGAGCTATTCAAGCTCAAAATTCGCAAAAGCAAGCACATGGGCGCATCCATTTTGTGAAATGGATGCCCTCCTGTGCTGGCTTTTGCTTTTGTGGCACTAATGAAGGAAAAGCCAGCCAGCTGTAGTAAACAAAAGCTACAGCTGGATGGCTTTTCCTTCATTAGTGCTGTACGCGGAGGACGGGGACCGGAGACCAGAGCAGGAAAGCTGCAGCTGAATCTCGGTAAGTGCTATTTATTTTTTTTAAAAAAATAAGCACTAGCTGGGTTTTTTTTTTCTAAGTTTTCCGGGCTGGAGGAGCCCGGAAAACTTAGAAATAAAACCGCAGCTTTAAAAATTATGTTTGCGGTCGCTTTTGAAGTGACCGCAAACCATAAATACAACATTATTGTGTTGGAAAACACTGCGGTTTTTCTTTCCAAGTTTCTCAGACTCCTTCGGCTCGGAGGAGCCTGAGAAACCCTGAAAGAAAAACCGCAGCGTTTTCCAAAACAACTGCGTTTTCTGCCTGAATCTGCTTTCCCATTTGGGGAGAGCCCCAAATGGGAAAGCAGATTTAGGCAGAAACAACGCACATTTAGCATTTCCCATTTGGGGCTCTCAGGCCCCCCGTGGGGAGCCCGACCGCCCCAAATGGGAAATCAGCTGTAGGCAGAAACACTGCGGCATGCATGTAAACACAACCGTGTTGTGTTTCTGCCTGCCTTGGCTTTCACTTTGGGTCTCCGGTGCACTTTGGGTCTCCGGTGATCACCCAAAGTGATAGCCACAGCAGGCAGAAACACAACGCGGTTGTGTTGGAAAACGCTGCGGTTTTTCTTTCCGAGTTTCTCAGGCTCCTCTGAGCCGGAGCAGCCTGAGAAACTTGGAAAGAAAAACCGCAGCGTTTTCCAAAATATTAACGTATTTATGTTTGCGGTCGCTTCAAAAGCGACCGCAAACATAAATACGTTTTTAAAGCTGCGGTTTTATTTCTAAGTTTTCCGGGCTCATCCAGCCTGGAAAACTTAGAAAAAAGAACGCAGCTAGTGCTTATTTTTTTTTTTAAATAAATGGCACTTGCCGAGATTCAGCTGCAGCTTTCCTGCTCTGGTCTCCGGTCCCCGTCCTCCGCGTATAGCACAAATGAAGGGAAAGCCACCCAGCGGTAGCTTTTGTTTACTACAGCTGGCTGGCTTTTCCTTCATTTGTGCCGCAAAAGCAAAAGCCAGCACAGGAGGGCATCCATTTCACAAAATGGATGCGCCCATGTGCTTGCTTTTGTGAATTTTGAGCTTGAAGAGCTCAAAATTTTACATAGGAAGTTTTAAAACAGAGAATGCTAGTATTTTTTTTTATGTTGCCTATCTATTTTTTAAATAAAATGTTTTACTAGACCATGCCTTTAACCTTACCACAGCATCTCCCATCCCTGTTACAGTACTTCATTACCCCTGCAGCCCCAGCAATGTAACATTACCGTGTTACCCTTGCATTCTTCGTCACAGTCCCTCATTATCACTGCATGCCTCACCCTTATCAACCTCATTTTTACTTGAAAAAAGGGTCTTTGAATAATCTACAGTGCAGGAACATTTTGAAACAACTTCAGTAATACATTTTGAAATTCAATTAAAAACGTTAAAGGAATGTTCTCGTTAAGTAATGTTTGTAGAAGGATGGCTTTTTAATAAATGCTGATCCGTGCAGAGATCCAAAAATATAAAGCTTTAAAAATAGCTCAAATTTAGTGAAAAACATTGGGCATTATCGGTGCTCGCTAAATCTAAAAACCTTATTAAGAATGTTATGGCAAGCTACACAATAATGACTTGAACACCCCCCACGCCCCCAACCATGCAGTGGGTGGTGCTCCGAATGTCTTCAGCAGTACAAAGCCTGAAAAGTGGCTGTATCATTTCTGAACGTGTGCTTTCAGCACACAGATGTTATTTCAAAGAAAAGAGATGGCAAGAAAACCTTTCCTTTGTAACAACATTTTTTTATACAATTGCAAAACACAGCTAAGGTTACTACCCATAAAAGGTTATAACCTACAGCAGTTCGAAAAACCAAAGTTAAGGTTTAAAGAAGATTCTCGCAAGAAAACAAGCACAACCGAATTCCCCAAAAAATAATAATTCGGCGTTAAAACCGTCCACCAGTAATGTAATCTTAATTCCCCCTGTATAAGTGCTGCAAAATGCAGACAATAGAAAATAGTTCCCAATATGTAAACTCATTCTGATACATTTTGCCATCATTCACATTAGACATCCTCCAAACAAATGTGCATGTAAAAGGCAGTTAAGATTAACATTAAAAATTTTTTATTTGTTTGGCTTCCCTTTTGTTTAACCATTCTGGTAATATTTAAAATTCTCACTAAATAGAACAAAATCCAGATTCTCAATACACCACCAATTTAAATGGAAGTTGTTAACTGTAATGGCTGTAATGCATACCCTTAACTTTACACATGCAAAATCCGAAATAAGACAAAACATTAACACACTTAAAACAACATTGATCCAATGTAGGCAAGGGATCCAAATTAAGATTGGATATGCAGTAGCTACACGCATCTCCTGTATCTACCAGTGAGCAAGAGCCTCCACTGGTGAACCAGGAGAGAGCATAGAGCGTTTCGCAAATCTAACTTCAGCGTAAGATGCAAACTCAACATTTTGTTCACGATTTATGGCCCCTTATGCTCTATAAGTCACATCGATGTGTCATAATGTTTGTTTATGGATGGTCCCAAAAGTTAAATTCATATAGTTTGTTTGGAATCCGTTGGCCTGGGGAGCCAAACGTTGCTCCTTATAGCTGTGGGTTTCAACCTAACCAGGCTCTTCAAGGCTCCAAGCATGAGCAAAATGGCCCCTGGCTCCCCTCAATGGTTGAGCCCTGTAGGGTGAACTAAGATTACATCATTAGTGGTTTTAAAGTAGAATTTTATTTTTGTCTTGCTGTCTACTTATACTTGTTTTCTTGTGAGAAGCTTCTATAAACCTCATCTTTGGAATGCCCAATATTTGCAGGGTTTACATTTTTTTGAGTATTCACCTCACCTGCTTTGAAAAATGTGTTTCCAAATGCATATTTCATGAGGTATGAAGAGCTGGTGCAGTGTTTGTACACTACCCCCGATCTATGGTGGTAGTCACTGCACATTATTATATATTTGCATAGTGCAAATCTAGCTCAAAAGCAATGGTGTGCCCAACAGGTTATAGAGTAAAAATTTGGTAGTGAGAATTTAACAGGTCATCAAGGATATATTGGTCATAATTATCGTAGTACAATATGCATTTGGGGGTGTGCACAAGTTAGATGTTATCTAGGGTAAACAAGGGTGTTGTTGGAAGAGCCAGGTCTTCTGTTCATTTGTAAACTGAAGGAAACTTTGGGAAGTCTGGATTGCCAGGGGGATTGAATTCCAGGAAGCCCTGATCGTCGTAGCACGAGAAGGAAGGTTTACTAGTTTTCACCTTGGTAGGCAGTCTATTTTCCAGCTGGTGATGCTGTTACTGCGAGAGACCTGTGTGCAGCGCACGGTTTTTGTTCGGCTATCCGGTACGTTGACATACTTGTGGTGGTTACCTTGTAAATGAGGCAAGCCGGTTTTGAACCAGATCCTCAATAGGCTAAGTAGCCAGAGTAATTTGGGAAGGGGGCATGATGTGATAACATTTCCTGGAGCTGGTGATGTTGTGAGCTATGGCATGGTGGGCCACCTCAAAGGCAACCAGGTGAGCAGATTGGGGAGGACACTGTCCGGAGGGCGTTGCAGCATCACTAAGGTGTGCACCACAGTTTGGAAGTCCTGGGACAGGGTGGAAGGACTGGATTTTGTGGAGTTACAGATCTGATACCAAGCTGTTTGAGCCTTTTTCGCGATGTGCTGTTGGAAAGGTAAATTGCTATCCACCATGAAGTGTAGAGATTTTGCAGAGTGGGTGAGGTGAGCGTTGAATCTGGCCAAATGCATTTTGTCCAGCCACCTTTTGGGTGGGTTCCTGCTTGGAGGGATGGCCTTGCAGTTCAAATTCGGTCTTAGTGAGGTTAAGCATAAAGTAGGCTTTTCCCATCCATGTTTGAGAGTTTAGAGGATGGAACCCTGAAGTACTCCACTGGTGCTGGGGCAGCATACAGACCTGAGGGAGTCCATTTAGAGCCTGAGTCTGCCAGATAGGTAGGATATGAAACATTTGACAGTGTCAGAGAGCCTACCCTGTGTGCAAGGAGGTGGCTAGTAGTGTGTAATGGTGGTCCGTCTCGAAAGCAGTCGAGAAGTCCACAGGACTAGCGAGCACTATTCTGCATTGTCGATAATCTTAAAGGCGTGATTGCCTACCTGGATGGTGGGTTTTCATTGCTGCATTTGGTGCGGAGCATAGGTTGACGAGACTGGAGGAGATTGAGGTGCCTTTTTTTTTTTTTTTTTTTTTTTTAGAAAGCAGCTGGTAAGCCGTTACCTCGAGGACTTTTCCGATAAATTAGAGATTTGTGATCAGCCAGTAGTTTGCCAAGGTTTCCAGGTTGGTGAGTGACTTTTTTCAGGTGTGCTAAAGCTCTGTATAGTAACATTGAAGAGAGTCAGATAAGAGGAACATTACAACCAGGAAAGGCAACGTTGTCTCATGCTACAGATCATTTAGGAAACCTCCTTCTGACATTTTCTAGTTTTGTTCCCTTCGGTCCACAAAAGCGCAAGAATACAATTTGATGTCAAAGCTGTGAGCTTAGGGGAACGTCTGCGAAATCTTTCAACATCTGGTTTGACTAAGATTCTTTACATGTGAGACGCGACCAATATGCACACTGGAAGGATGGAGTTATGACTCATGCTTTTATTCATTAATGTGGGGCTATGTGTACAGGGCTGATGAGCACAAAGATGCCACCTCTGGGCTCCAGGTAGTCATTAGTGGGCTGGGACGGATTAGTAGTACACACAGATACTCCGGGCCAGCTCCTTAAAGGGAGTAGGGTTTCTTCAATATACATTTAAGGTAGTAGTACAGTAAACAGGGTACACCATTCGAGAACCGTTGGCTAGAATCACATATGCAGTCCTTGTATGTTGCTTGTCACAAACTGTGATTCATGAGTGTGTGCCTAGCCCATGTTGCCCATTCTCCTACCCACAAGTCCCAATGTGTACATTTGGTGCAAAGTAATTCTTGTAAGAAATCCGAGTGCAGATGGATGTAAAATAGGAATGGACGGGCTCGGTTGGGTACTTTTTTATGCACAGTCCTTTTTGTTTCCATGCATATTATGGTTCGTGCAGGACATTTCACAGTAATTACTGCTACCCATAAACATGCTTCACCTTAAAAGAACAAAATGTACGGACATAATGTGAACGAATTGATCCTGTATTCTCCGGCTGACCGCAGAGGAAGATTGTACCTTGTACAGCATTACACGCTTCAAATAAGGACTTGCTGCCAGACCACAGGACGGTCCGCAGCCTAGTGCAGCAGATGTTCGTACATAAGCTTCTTCTTAAGAAGCTATGCCTGCCACAGGGGAAAGGCAGACACGGAGTAAGACTGGAGAGCGAAGAACCACATTCAGATGAGGCCCGCCATGTAATGCAAGACCAGGGTAAAGCCAAATTAAGGGGAAAAGACATAATGCAGAAGTGAAGCTGTGGGCTGGTGTGGCAAGTGGTGAATACGATTGCATGATGCTGCAGCGGAAAATACATTACTGCTGTTTTGCGGGTCTCCAGTCCAAAAACGACTCGACCTCCAAATGTACAGGAATAATACACATACGCACACGCGCACGCAGGATTCTGATGTATGAGGATAAAATGACGACACCACACTGCTAACCCTTGCTCATGCATAAGAATCTGGATGGGTGATCCTGGATTGCTTAAGCTCTTGCTAACAAGAGCACTGGCACTTTATGTGGAAGCAATGGTTTTTATTTTGTATATAGTCATCAGAGCATAGATGTGGGTTTTAGATATTTTAAGATGGGATCAAATGCATGTTTTTTTGAGCGCCTTGAGGATGGGGGGCGGGGGGGGAATCAAGTCCCCTCTTCATTTCAGTGGCCAACCCTTTCAGCAACAGCTAAGGGATGAAATCGCTCTGAGGAGTGCACATACTCCAATATGTGTATTCTTGACAGGGTTTCTGTATTGTTAAACGGTTTTCCTAAAAGGCACACCAGTTCAAAGTTACCAGCTACAGGAGATCATCTTTCATTCCTGTGAAGTTTTGATCCCCAATTATTCACGTACCCTCTTTATTTACTGTGATTTGTAGGTTTCCTTCATGGTTGTCAGGCGTTTGGTGTGAGCAGATTTTGATCATGATGGACCACAGCTTGTGTGTTATCTTTTGCCATCTACCACAGACTCCCCAGGTGATCTTCTCTTGCACCTTGCATGACTCTGTAATTCCAGATGAGTGGTCTGATATCGAATAATAGAAGATTGTGGTGCAATTTGCCTGGTCTCTGATTGGTGTCAAAATGAAGTGAACTTCAAGGTTTTTATGGTTCTTGAGTTGGCTCTTTCTGCCTTGCAGTAGCCCTAGTTGGGTCCTGCATGCAAGCGTTGACTGGTGCTCTAGAATCAAGCCCCCTTTGTTCAATCAACCACATGAATACAAATGACACCTTCTTTAAACCAACAGTACCATTGCACCGTTTTAGTGCAGCTACTGAATCGTGTGCAAGTGATCTTGGTTCTAAAATATATTTGTAAGGCATTTCTGTGATAAATTACATAGTCAGCAATAGGGACTGTCTGAAGTTGAACTCCTGATTGGATGAGCACTTTTAGAGATGCTTTGAACTTTTGCTGCCGTTAAACGAAACGTCACCACTTTCCAAAAACGAGCTCCACTTTCAAACACTTTTGGAAAGTTTTCTGAGATTGTATCGAAGGGAGCGGAGGTCACCAGTTCTAGGGACGGCTTCCAGACTTGTGGTTCTCATTTCAGTTTCTCATAGGGCGATGTTTGTTCTCATGTAGAGTGTTGCAAAGAAAAATCCCTTTGTGAAAAAAACATTTTCTCGCCATGAGCATCAAATAAAAATGATACAGAAAGTTGTGTAGTTAAAACTGTAAGTGCCAAAAATATCCCCATAAAGTTGCAACAAATATTTTCATTAAATAATTTCAACCTGACTTCCTGAAGGTGGACCTAGTCCACTACCATGTGTCAAAAAACAATATGTAGAATGGTGACCGAAAGGAAACATCTAATTCTGCACACATTCTCACGTACAGACCAAACCACAAGGCATATTCGCACCAAACCTTCGCAAAGACCTCTCGTCTGGTGTGAGTCACGTTTCTTTGGGATTTTGGCGCGAAACCATCTAGTGGTTAGTTTAAAATCTGGCCAAGAATAGCCAGTGACCTTTTAGGAATATCTGGGGATTTCTGGACTATTCATACACACAGACATGAGAGGCAGGTGCACCAGGCATGGGGTCTGTGAACACAGTACATGAATGCAAGAGGCAAATTCTTTTTGCAAGGTACAATTGATGCCCGGAGACCTTGTTCTGGGTCTGTAAACACCAGTGCTGCAAATATCTTTAAAAAGGAGGGGTTGGTACCCTGACCCTCCATGGAAGGGTTGGGTAGACCAAAGGGGCACGGTGGGCACCAAAAAGCCAAACAAACTGTCATTTTGTCCAGAGTCCACGGATGCCCTAGCTAGGAGGGCTACAGTGAAAGGTGGCCCATGTCTATATGTATGTTTCATAGATTTCTGCGCCGCCTTAGACACAGTTAACCATTCCAAGTTGTGGCAAAGGTTGGGAATCTTGAGTTGTCCATCCTTTCTTCTCCATATTATTATACTACTGCAGCAAGACACAAAAGTTAAAATGAAACTTGATGGTAGAGGGCATTGCACGGATTTGATCGGCACTACACAGGGCGTCAATTCTGGTTGCCTATTTTCCCCAATTCTATTTAATCTATACATTGCTGATCTTCCCCTATGGAGGCAATCAGTTCCACATTGATTGCCACCCTAGCTTGGGACCTACTCAGCTTACCTCCTTTTTATATACGCTGATGATTTGGTGGTCCTTAGCCATACCTACTACTGGGAAGAAGATTCTATGGAAATGTAACTATTCCAAGTCAAAAGCTGTGTTATATTCATCCCGTAGGGTTTGTAAACTTCACTTCAAAATAGACCAACGGAGAATTGATTATGTATTGAATTATACATATATGGGTCTGGAATGATATCATATAGGGCTTCCACACAAGGTAGTTGTTGCTAAAAAGAGAAAGGCGATACAGCTAATGGCATTGCTCTCAAGTTATTGCAGACAATCAGCAGGTTACAGTTGGACAGGCATTAGGAAGCTCCGCATACAGTGCTTGTGTCCTGCCATATTGTACGGATTAGACAACCTTACACTACCCGACTAGGACTGCTAAATTTTATCGAAGGCTGTTTCTGGAAAGTTATCTTAAATTTAGCCCAATCAGTGCCCATGGCCTTTTTAAGATTGGAGATGGGCCTGACCCCTCTTGTCAACGGCAGTGAAAAGATAAGGCAAATTGTATCTCAAACCTGCTCATTATGTCCAGTACTTGAACTCTTAAAGGATTATCAAGATAAAGAAATTAAAAGGGGCCAATTTTGCTGTGGTGAGTATGACTATTTTGGATCTAATAATTTGGGCCCCGGCCAAAAGCATTGATGATGAGAAAGTAAACTTCCCTATCCTCAAGAACCGGTGCAATAAAAAGTTGTTATGGGATTGTAATCTAAATTTCATCCATTTGCAAGTTGGCGTCATACTCTAATTTGGGAGGAATATCTTATTTTTATCCATTGCCACAAAAATAATGAATGCAATGCCCTGATCTTAAGATTTGGAATTTAATATTGAGATTGGTGCGCAATCAATTACCAGCTGTGCTATCTGTTACACGTGCCCGACTGGGCCGCATATGTACAAACGGATAATGTAGAATCTGCTTTTGGGAAACACCCGCCATGTAATGTCTGGCTGTAGAAAATGTGGGTCGATTTATAGGACTAATTTGTAATAGTTTGTAAGAAATTATGAGGTCCTAAAGAGTAAAGATTTTGGTACTACTGTTTAAATTCTGGCTTGACATCGTTGCCCATGGCACTATATAGAATATGGGTTACGGTACAAAATATATTGAGAATAGCGGAGGAAAACAATATCACTGCATTATGATTGTGTATACTATGTCTAATTTGACATTTTATGAAATATATGCTACACTTTGTATAGGCGCTATACAAAAAACTATCATTGGGTATTGGCTGTGCTTCTTACATGGTAAGATTTGATATTTTGTTATTAATGTTATCATTTATGTATTCAGTTTGTATTTATAAACTGACAAAATGTTTGATCATGTGAAAAGTTCCTTGTGAGCGAAACACGTTAAATGAAAAGAAAAAAAAATTCCAGCATTCACATTCTACAGTGACCTCATTCGCTCTGACTTGCACATACAAAGCATTTACTTATCCAGGCATACAGAGAATTTCCTACACATGTGACCAACTCACAACATGCACTTAACCCATGTTCTGATGGGACTGGCACACTTGGTCCCAATTACCCCCCCACCCCCCGCTGCCAGCACTACCTGCTCTGTTCACCTGCATGACCTGAATTTATCATGCCTAGTAAGACCGTCTGTCTTGTTTTCCCCTTCCATGCATGGTTGCGCTTTGAAACCCTTGTGTATAAGCGCATAGTAGATAAACAATCAATTGACAGTGGGTATTAATCCTTTGTGAGCTTTACAGCTTTAATGTTGCGCTTGCAACAAAAACTTGTAAGACAAGGATATATAGCAACACAAGGATGAGGGACCTGAAATTGACTTGCTTTTGTGGACCCACTGAGAGGTCTATTTATTGAATGATGACGGGCGACAGGGGAGCTAGGAATGTTTAGTTACTGTATATATGGCGGGCATAGTGGATGGAGGAGAACGAGAGGTGCGTTAAGGAATCTAAAATGTGCAGTGTGTTAGTAAGAGATGTCTAGGTGTGGTGTTGCACGATGCAACAAGGGCTGTAGGTAATCTTTTATGACCAGTCTGGCAGCTGTCTGGGAGGAGCCGGTGATGTTTAGCAATAGTCACCGCCTGTTGGGTCCCAAGTGTTGCTTAACATGTATAACTAAAGGATGAATTGTGTTGGAGCCTTGCATTGATATATTCACGGTACAATGCTGCAAAATGAAAGCGGCGCCTTTCCAAAGCAGTGCCCGCTTGATGAGAATACAGAAAGGCAGCAATCAGTCAAGGCAGAGGATTGGACAAATGTGCAAAAATGCATGTTGCGTGTGACCTTATTAGGTTATCAGACATTTTGAACAACTAGACCCTTGGGTCTTTTTCAGTGTGATCCTAGAACTTGTAAATGCCGCAGAATGAGACGTTCCACCCTCTGTAATGGTGAGCTTTCCGTTTTATTCCTAGGTAGTAGTGGGGAGCGAAATGTATCTTCATTTTAAAGCCACACATACGTTTTACCTAGTGGGACTACTGTTAGTAGGCCAAACGATCGTTTTATTTGACTTGACTTGGTTCACCTTTGCACTGCTAACAGTGAGTTATTCTCGCTGTCGTGCAGCCCGCCCTCTGCTCACAAAAGTGAAGGTTTTGTAAGGAGTGAAAATGTTTAACACTATTTGTGTTCTTCTCTTTGGTTCTGCAGCGGATCCCACAGTGAAGGACCTGATTGGGGGATTCACGGCCCTGCATTATGCGGCCATGCATGGCCGGGCACGGATCGCACGCTTGATGCTGGAGTCTGAGTATAGGGGTGACATTATCAACGCCAAGAGCAATGATGGGTGGACTCCCTTGCACGTGGCCGCCCATTATGGCCGAGACTCTTTTGTTCGGCTCCTGCTGGAGTTCAAGGCAGAGGTGGACCCACTCAGTGACAAAGGCACAACCCCGCTGCAGCTTGCCATCATCCGCGAGCGTTCCAGCTGCGTCAAGATCTTGCTGGACCACAACGCCAACATAGACATCCAGAACGGCTTCCTTCTACGCTACGCTGTGATCAAAAGCAACCACTCGTACTGTCGCATGTTCCTCCAGAGAGGCGCAGACACAAACCTGGGCCGCCTGGAAGATGGACAAACGCCCTTACATCTGTCTGCGCTTAGGGACGACGTGCTCTGTGCGCGCATGTTGTACAATTATGGGGCCGATACGAACACACGAAACTATGAGGGACAGGCCCCCTTGGCAGTTTCTTTAAGCATTTCCGCAGCAAGCCGGCCTTGTTTGGAGTTTCTACAAGAAGTTACAAGTAAGCTTGGTGTAAAAGCCACCTGTGCTATTATTTGTCTAAGTGCCAAGGTAACCCGGCAGGGCTGCACATTCCATGCTACTGCAATGCACGTGTTCTGATGTGATTCTTTATTTAGGAGGAATACTTTTTCAGATCACACTCTACAAGATGGGATGTATGTTCCAGTATTGGTCAATCAATTGTTTGTCATTCAAGGGATGTGAACCAAAAGTGCGAGTGTGTCTTGCGTCTACTTGCAACACTGAGCTTGATGCAGGTGAAACCTGTTTTTGTTTTTCACGCTAGGTTGGGCATGTCAGATATGTGTTTCAATGTTTTACACATTATTTTGGCATGCACGTAATTTAGTAAATGGGAGAATAGGCACGCCAACAAATCGCCGCAAATGGAAACTAGAAGACTGCAAAATTGGTGGTTGTATATTTTGGTATTCTGGAGCTTGTCTCAAGTTCAAAAGGAAGTGCTACCTCGCAAAAATCCGCATGAGCCTTCTATCCTGTTCTCTCTCCAAGGCCACAGTATTTGTTTTGATAAGAGCCACTTTGAATTCTCCATCTTTCAGTCCTGTCCTCCTTACAAAACTTGTTTTGTTCCATGCTGGTTTTGCAACTGGCAGATTTGTGTCTGGTCAGCACAGCCACTGTTAATTGTCTAGTGCCTGGTCATAGAGGAGGAGTGTAGGCTGTGCCTGCCATGCACTGAAAGGCGGTTCAGAGCAGGTGGTCAAGGTTTTCACACATCCTTCCACTTCAACCCCGCCCCCCCGCTCCTCCGCTCCTCCCCAAGCCCCAACAAACCCTATCAAGCTGTAGGGTTCTGGTGAAAATGATTATAAAAAGGTTTGCTTGTGTAATCGAATATAATAATTCAATAAACACTATTATTTGTCAGGGGCATATCATTGTGCCTTTTAGGCCATAGATGGATGGCCTTTAGCATAGGGAGTGAGGATTTACTGAACAAGTTTGAATTCTTGTCCTCCTATGAACCTGCCTTTGCTGATTTAGTGTAGGTCGGTTAAATGGGTACATCCCCAAATTTGGCATGGGTGATGACTTTACATTTTATTGTACCCGAGTGGCATGAGCTCTGGAATCCTTGAGCCAAACTTCCCCTCTCAAATAGTAGCTATATATATATATATATATATATATATATATATATCGCCATTATCCCATTAGTATGGCCTTAAAGCACTTGTGGTGGGAACACCGTCGGAGGACCGAATTCCTATATATGAGAAAGATTGTCAGAGAGGTTTTTAAGGGGCTTGTCCATTTGGCCGAGGCAGGGATTTGGTGGGATGGCAGAGCCCCAGTAAATTGTCCAGGCATGTGGATGGGCGCTGAGAGGAGGTTGGGAGTGAGCGTGAGTGCAAGAGGCTCGTTGTGTCCAGCTACACTGAATTCTTTGTCATAGGGCATAGCTGCATTCTGATGGCAGAGGTGTGTTGTGCTTTGTGTTGGTCCGGTGAACCCCCAGTCCACCCCTTGCACACAATCACAGATCGGCACCTGGGCCTCCTTGCACGCTGACTGGAACGCTCTTGTTACCATTACACAAAACCTTATAATCTGATCTTGGCATGTTTGTGACCACTGGAAAGTTTTGGGACATATGGTCTGGTCATGAAACGGGCACCGGGGTCATGGCCAAACCCATGCCACAGGTGAACACCTAGAAGACATGTCGACGGTCTATCTTGAGGTGCGCTTACCTGGACTTTGGGGATAGGAAATGTAATGCACTTAGATTGATTTTGGGGGCTAAGAATGGTGATGCTCTGAGATGGATTTGGGAGTATGGAACATAACACACTTAAATGGGGGTTTTGGAGGGGGAGAAATGCGCAATAGGTCATAAGGGAGAACCGGACCTGTGCGCCTAAAGCCCTTTATGACAGACTGTTGGTTGCACCAAGGTGATTTGGGAATGCCCTTTCTGTGCTTTAGCATGGCAGTATGGCTTGTCACTGTTCCGGGGCCTAGGTGCTGGACCTGCCAATTTGACATTAGCCTACCTTCAATACCTGCAGGGACAAGCCATGGGGCTGAGCCTGGATATGATAGTGGCCTGGCACTGCAGCTAGAAGAAAGCACATGCGGGTTAACACGTGTGGTTTACGTAAAGCATTACGCCTACAAGGTTCAGGTCGCCCATGACGCTCCATGATATTTTTAAGTAACCCCCTTTATTCTTAAAACTGCTTAAGGTTAGCAATTGGAACACACAGTAGTTAAATGCAGGTATACTTGCTATCGCGATTATTATCTGACTTGGTTAGCGTCTGTAGAACATGAGACATGTCATGGCAATGGCTAGTTAATTGTCTATTGCGCTCGGAGAATCCTTTTAGCCTGGTTAGCATTCCAAAAGGGAGCACATCACTCGGGCTAGGAAAGAAGCGCACTAGCTACTGGTAAAAGAACACATACTCTTTAAAACACTGGCCATCACGCACAGGTGCCTCTCCACCGATGCCCCGCCTTACCTATCAGAAAGATTCACTATCAACCCTTCAAATGGACCCATTAGAGCACACCTGACCAACCTGATCTACGTCCCAGCCTTCCAAAGAACCAAAGCTGGAGGATCCAGATTTCAACACCTGGCTCCCAAAAATTGCAGGCCCTACCCACCACACTTAGAAACGAAAGTTCCTGCACAGCCTTCTGCAAAATGTTGAAAACCACACTGTTCCGCTAGAACTAACCAACATGTATAGTTACGCTGTCAACTGTAACCTTAGCGACAGCTCAATGTGCCTGCTCTATACGTCCTATGCCTGTCCTCCTTACTGCCTAAAGTTGGTTGATGTGTCTGCCTGCCAAGTCAATAAGCTGTAACAGCGTCTACCCCCAACTAGTAGATGCTTTAGGACAACTAGTGTATCGCCCTGGCATAATTGGGGGTAGCTTGCCCATAGTCCCAGTAAACCGAACACCATGACAACGAAGATAAGCTCTATGTGAGTTTGCGGTATGTATAAACGCACCACTTCGGTGGACATCTTCCACAGGCACGGCTTTCTTACAATGCATTCTAGAATGCAGCTGTGACTAGAACCAATTTGGTGTAGCTGGTCACATAACCTTTGCACTAAAACACCAACTCCTCT
The DNA here is from genome assembly GCF_040938575.1 of Ambystoma mexicanum. Lineage (NCBI taxonomy): Eukaryota > Metazoa > Chordata > Amphibia > Caudata > Ambystomatidae > Ambystoma > Ambystoma mexicanum. The sequence continues at coordinate 1,403,074,645 of NC_090934.1, read as the reverse complement.
GCCATTAGAATACAGCGACAACCTACGTCAAATTCGGTCTAGCCGAGTACAAATAGTCTGCTGCACTTGCGCTCTGTCGTAACCACCACTCAGCACCCGCCTGTATGCCTGACCTCTTGGGCTGCTAACTGGAGCCTTGCCAGCCCTCCTAAGTCCTAATCTCGGCCAAATGCACACACTTAAATTAAGTCTCCTCTTAGAAATGTTCCCATACCTGAACTATGGTCCCAGAGGGCATTCCTACCACAAATTAGTTTTGGTCATGGTCATCAGGGATCCAGAAGGACGGCTTTGGGAAAATGTTACAGGAAATCTGAGTGGGAGATGCTCGGTGGACTGGGTGCTGCAGAGCAGGAAGGGAGGATTCAAAGGGAGAAAAGGGGGGGGGAAGATGGAGGGGGTCAGCTGTTGATAACTTGAGCAGTGATGGAGTGGTGGCGGTCAATGGCACTGTTGTCTGAAAAGGCATTGCAGAGTGCCTGGGATTGTGGAGGCGGGACAGGACTAGCTTGGAATCCTGAATTCTGCAAGGAACTTAGGGAGTTCCCTGCTAGGGTTATTGGAATTTGCTATTCAGCTCCCATAGAAAGATCGTCTGGCTTTCCTGGTTTCCATCCTATACACTCTGGTCTGTCTGTCTGGCTTAGCGGGCTCTGTTAAGGGGTCTAAGGTTGGACCACCAGGTGCGTTCCAGACGATGTTTAAGGGTTTTGAGGGAGGAGTTAAACCACTTGGGAATGCAGCCTGTTCTCTGGGAGACTGATCTCATAGGGGTGTACGGGGTAAGGACGCTAGAGAGACAATGGCCAAAAAGGCAATAATGTGAGGACCCTCATCGAGGGTGAGGACCGCGAAGGAGTGTTGAGCGAGTTGGCCAGGTTCGGATTCATGATGACCTTGTTCTAAAGAATTACTTGGGAAGGCTGACTAGGACTGGAGGCACGTGAGAGTATGGGTTAGGGGGGTAGTGATGTGGGAGTCATCAGTCCAACTGAAGGGACATTGGAGGTAAGGTGTTAATCAGGCCGGTGTAGCTGAATAGAGGGTCAAGAGTGTATCCTGCTATGTGGGTGGGGTGTGAGATCAGTTGGGACAAGTAGTGCTTCCATTTTGTCAAGGAGTGGGCGGGTCATGGGTTTTGATGTAATATGAAACCAGATGTTGAGAGCCACTAGCAAGGTGAGTGAAGGGTTGGGTATGAGGATGGCTGAGACTGAGTCACTAACAGTCTGCAAAATTCCCTTTGCCGCCAGCGTGTCCGTAGAGGAGTAGTAAACTGTGAGCGAAGGAGGAGTGAGTTGGAATTTCACCAGTAGAGACTCGCAATCAGGGTTTTTTCTCAATTTGTAAGAAGTTTTGTCTGTAGAGGATGGCTAGTTCTCCGGCTCTGCCCCATCTGTTATGCACAGCTGTGCATCCAGGAGGGAAAGCTTCTGTGCAATGGGTTCAAAGTCCTCAGCGAACCAGGTTTCAGTGATAAAGGGGAGATCTGGGTTTTCATCCTAGATAAAGTCAAGTAGCCTGCTTTGTTTTTGGCTACAGATCTGGCATGATGAGGCTGCAAGAGAGCTGGTTGGTTGCCGAATGGAGGAAGTGTTTAGGTGGGTGGCTATGAGGGGAGAAGGAGCAAGGAGGGCGAGTTTCTTAGAGGGGTCCTAGGGAAAAGGTGGCAGTGGGACGAGGAGTGTGGCATGTAGGGGGTGATGGGACCATCGGGGGAAGAGTGCTCGAGAGGGGTGGCTCATTGAAGGGGGGGGGAGGAGGGGGGAAGGAGGGATGTTGGAATAGGATATGCACGGCTTGGGGGTGGGAGGGAGTGGAAGATAGGGTTGTCCAGGGGGTTTGGGATGCGCGATTGTTACTGGGGGGAAGTGGGCGACGGGGAGGGTTGCAGTGGCACAGGGTGAGGGAGTTAGTAGGGGTGTTACATAGAGGACGGGTTGGATGGAGGGGGGAGCGAAAGGGCGGGGATTGGGAGGGAATAGAGTAGGGGATAGAGGCGTCCTGTGGAAGGGGATGCCTCTGTGCTTAGGGAGGAATTTCGGTGCCAGAGGGGGTCGGGGGCTGAGTGGTTTGGGTTGTGAAATAGGTGTTTGCTAAAGCAGCCTATGCTCTGCTCAGGGAAGGTAATGGCAGTGATGGAGGAGGCAAAAAGGGGGGGTGGAGACGGGAGAGGTGGGGAGGTTTGGATCAATGGGTGAGAGGGGAGTGTGTGTTGAAGGTGCTTGGGGGCTGTGAAAGAAGGGTGCCAGGAGGAGGGGGATCTTTTTTTGGGGTGCAGCCCTATTCTGGGAGTTGGTGGGCATGGCAGAAGATGCCATCAGCTGCTTCAGTAAGGGGGGGTTGTGTAAGGACTGGTCGTCTGTATGAGTGGTTACGTCTTGAGAGGGTGTGAAGTGTAGCCAGGTGTCGAAGCAGATGCAGTACCTGCAGGGCAGCGTATAATAACATACACCGTGCCAGAACATGCAGACTCAGTTTAAATGATATGCAATGCCCGAAAAGGAAACCTGAAACGAAAATGTATGTAGTATCTGAAAATACAAATTCAAAATGTATGCAGTGCCTTAAATTAGCCTAAATACAAAGTATGCAGGGTCTAGTAATTCAGTCTAATTCGAGGCATGTGCAGAAGCTGAATGATGCAGTCTAAATAAATTAAAAATGTATGCAGTGCCTGGGACAGCCTAAATTCAAGATGTAAGCACGGCCTAATAATGCAGTCTAAATTTGAAACGTGTGCACCATCTGAAAATGCAGTCTAAATTCAAATGAATGCAAAACCTGAAATGCAGTCAAATACAAAATGTGTGCAGTACCTGACAGCCTAAATATAGAATCTAAGCAGTCCCAGCCTAAATTGAAATGTAAGCAGGGCCTAAAAATGCAGTTTAAATTCGGAAAATGTGCGCACCCGAAAATGCAGTCTAAAATTAAATGAAAGCAGTACTAGGAAAGGGATGCTGGCAATAAGGCCACACTGATGTTATGGGAGGGGTGCGCTGCTATACGACGATTACTGGGGTGGCTGCTACTCCAGTCAAACTCTGGGGGTTAGTGGTGTTTGACTTGAGGTAAAGTGGCTTGGGTTCATCTAGCGGGGAAGGGTTTTGTCTGAATGGTATTAAAGGAATTGGTAGGGCACAGTGCAAGGGGAGTCCAAGGCCGAGAGAACCAAAACCAAGCGAACCAAGCGACGTAAAGCAGTAAAATGCGGTTTTAAAGTTCTCCGCCGTAGTGGAGTGAAAATAGCTGCACACTGACTGAAAACTTATGCAGTGCGTTAAGGCTGTCACAAACGTTCATTCGCACCATGTCGTAGACTTTCGCTGGATAAAACTGACTGGCTTCAGGGGAGCAGATGATCCTATTCCCTGCCATCCCACTCCTGAGTCTGGTTGCTCTTCTACTGCTGGAGAGCCTCGTTACGGCTCACCTTCCTCTTCCCCCACATGAAGTCGAGGAAAGGAGATTTTCATGAGTTCACGTCTTCACTTAAAGGAGTGTGCTCTCTGTTATAAACATTCAACGTGTACATTGACGAGGTACACTCCTACGCTGTGGAAAGAAGCGAAGACGGCTTCTAGTCAAGTTTTCAGACTTGCTGATCCCATTCCAGCAAATTTCTAATGGGAAAGAAAAACCTGAACTATTCGGGCTGATTTCAACAGTTGCTTGCTTGGTCTGATCCATGAGGAGTGGTGGTCAGGTGATGCTCCCGGATGTAGACTCCAGATTGAGCCAAGCTTTTCAGCCCATACCTTTGAACATGCTGTTTGATGTCAGCCTGTTACACAACAGAATATATTCCTTGAAAAATATACAGCCTCTACAGTCACTGTCAAATGCATTTCCGTATATTTAATCAAATGCGATTTGAAAACTACTTACCCGAGTCCTACTATTTATTCGAACATTTATGTGTTCGTCCCCATAAGAAGGGTGAGCATTTTACTGGAGAGTTAGCCATCCAGACAAAACATAACCTTTCATGACCTTTTGACACCCACCCACCCACCTTGTTCAACACGCTTACTTAATTTGCCAGAGGATGTTTTTTACCACTACTCTTTTGTAAGCAATGAAAGACCCAGAGTCCTTGGGCTTCAGGGACCGCAACCTAAGTGTTATTTTCCCTCTCTGCTACCTCCAACCCCTCCCCCCACCCCCCCTACCTGCTGAAAGGATTTTCATAGACCCCAAGAATTGACTTCATGAAGATCAATCCACACCTTGGTTGCAGGGCATCTCTGTATTTGCTTGATGCTTCCAGTGGTGAATGCGGCAGAATAGGTAAGAGGTAAGGATGCTGTTAGGAATGTAAATGGGTACATGATGACTTGCAACAGAACACAAAGCAGTGTCCACACAGTACATGTGAACATACACGGTCAGGTAGTTGGAGTTTGAGGACCGTGGATCTCTGTGCTATTTAAAAGGTTTCTTCAGGTGCTTGCTTCCATTGTAATCAGATTGATGCCTGTTACCTGTATATGGGATTTCAAAAGGACAGAGCTCCTGCAATCCAAGTGTTAGGAATGCGTTTTCTGTTGTCTGAAATCCTATTGTTATTCTTAGGCGCTGGCTAGGTGACATCCTGTTTCATAAGGTCGGGATTGCTAATATTCAGTACATAGGAGATTCCACACTTTCTTTCTGTTTATAGTAGTTGTTGATTTTATTCTTGTGACCCGTTCTCTGGATGACATGGACCTTGTGGAAGCCCACATAGAACTATTCAAATTTGCAAGGAAGCTCAAATTGGAGAAAAAAAAATTGCAAAACAGATGAACTGGCAAACCTGAATACTAGAGAATCCAATAATCAGTACCATTGACCTGGAAAACCTGGACCACACACACTTATTGGTGAACCTGGATGTAGAAAATTCAGATACCAGCATCACCAAATCTGCTGTTATCAAGGACCTCAACATCCAGGAATCTAACCTTGACATACCGGAATTATGAAAGAAATCCAATTTTACCCCAACTCTGTATGGGGACAATGCTAGTGACATCTTACAGCTGGCAGTCACTAAGGACTTACATACACTAGAAGACAGAACCAGAGACAGCAAGCACCGCACAACAGGAAACTTGAAACCTGAGGAAGCAATGGTTCTAAAATCTCTGAAAGAAAACAAGACTATAATTATTAAAGAAGCAGATAAAGGTGGCAACATAGTCATACTGGACAAGGCAGACTACATCAAAATGGCGAATAAACATTTGCTAACACCAGGATGCTAAATCAGAATACCCAACAATGACAATCGTACAACAAGCAATCGAACTAATCACCAAATGGCACAGGAGAGGCCTGATTACTGATGAAGAACGTGAGTATCTAAAACCAAAACACCCTCGATTACCTATGATATATTTCCTACCAAAGGCACTTGAAAATACTAAGCATGTTGCTTTTTTACAAACCTGAAGAATGTACAAACTAAGATGTATGTCACATGAGTGTCAACCAATGTAATCCAGAGAACGGGTTACAAGAATAAAAACAACTACTATAAACAGAAAGAAAGTGTGGAATCTCCTATGTACTGAATATTAGCAAACCCGACCTTATGAAACAGGATATCACCTAGCCAGCGCCTAAGTATAACCATAGGACTTCAGACACAACAGACAACATATGTGAAAATATACTCTTCATATGTAATCATGCTTTGCTACAAGAGAAATATGCAGTTTATTACAGCAAAGTAACATTTTAATATAAAAGGTGATTGGTAGTGACTTCTGCAAAAGTCCAGATTCTTAAACATATACGGATCACTGAAATCCAATTTTCTAGAATTTATTTTTAAAAAAAACAAATGAGCAAAATCGCAAAGTTGTTCAGTGCGAGTCAGTTGTAAGCTATGACAATACTAAAAGCAGAACTGAGTCAGCATGTGGTAGTTGTGCTTGATCGGTTTCCTATGGGCCAATTGTATCTAATACATTAATTACAAACTGACAATCTCACAATTATACGTGAAAGGAGCCATCGAAATCTGGATTCAGCAGATGTGGTCACTGTTATGCAGACTGTGACCTCGGCCAAGGAAGGCGTCTCAAGGATTCGGGATGATGTTGCCAGAGTGAAGAAAGATACATTTCCTGCTGGGCTACACTGCAGCTACATTGGTTGCAGGGATTGCAGCCTCAGTGACCAAAGTGATGCAGACGGTGGCACAATGGTGCAAAAGAGGTTTGGCGTTATTCTTTGGTAGTCGTGGGTCACGGATTCTACTTGCTGCCAGTGCTTCAGGTTCTGGGGAGTTGCTTCTACAAAGATCTTTGTGTTATTTGATTGATTGGGCTAGTTCTAGTAACAAAGGTATGTGCAGATATTCCTTTCTATACAGTTCTTCACAGCTAGATGCGCATCCAGCATCCAATCTTTTACAAAGCAGCCACTCAATCGGGCATTGTCACCATATTCAGACTTTCCAAGCTTTCCTCTCAGATAATCAGGGTGTGGATTCAGTACAGAATCCCAGACCAACAGTCTGCATCTGTTCATGGCTGTCCTGAGCGCCAAACTTGGAAGTCCCATAAAAGTGATGACCTGTAACAGCCATGTCATGCCATGCTTATGAGTTACACAAATCCTTGTGGAGTCTCCCTGGACTTACAAACCCAAGTCGGAATTTTAATGTGGACCTGCATGGAACAACCCTCTGTTCTCAACACAAAATGGCTGCAATAGCATGCCGCCTTCTAAATAACACAGAGCTGCCACCAGCCCATGAGTTTTGCAAGGAGCTGGGCAACCTGCTCTGGGAAAATGGCCACAGGCTACCTTTTTAAGGCACCCTGATCTGGAAATTTTGGATACTCCCAGACATAGCACTGAGCTACTCCCCCACTAAGGCACTGGAGGGATTCACATGTGGATAATGTTATTGAATCAGTATGGCAAAGCAAAAATATCAGGGGTCTCACTGAGTCAGAGATTAGGACTTTCATCATAGTACCCTTTTATTTTTGTGCTTGTCATAATTTCATTTTTTTAATCGGGAGTGCGAGAAGGCTACATCAGACCGTTGCTTCCAAACAATCTTTGATCATTTGTACAGTCTGTCATAACCTGCGTGAATCCTCCATCGGAGTCCGCCATGTCCCAACCCCTCCGTCAGACGTTCTTCTACTGAAAGAATCTTCAATGTTTGACCAAGGCAGCAGTGGAGCATGTTCCTCTGTCTAAAATGGGACATCGATCGCAGATCGGATAGTTCAGTGTTCCCAAAAAAGACTGATGTTTCACAGATTTCTAATTCTTTTTAATTTTTAAAAAATTTATTTTTTATCTAATGCTTTTGATTAAGTTCTTCAGGGAAGACTAGTTCAAGATGGTCAAAATGGCCCAGGTTGAGGCTCTCGAATAGGGCCGCGTGATATTTCGAGTTTTGGAGCTCTATAGATATATTTTCGAAAGTGATATACGATTAGACAATTTCATTAACGTGGAGATGTATGTATAAATCTGTCACCCAAAAAATTGGATGCCAAATTAGCATGACAAAATGTCAATGCCTACTTCAGTGCGTATCCTACTTGCATTTCTTTGTTAGTATTGCCATTATTGTTGAGATGTCCTTTTGAGTCAATTGCAATTTTAGGATAAGCATAACTGGACATTAATGTTAGTTGTGTTTTGTATTTACTTTTCAGTAATATTACTGGTGGCGTCTCACATGTAGTTGGCTTACAACTGAGCATTTTACCCACTTAAACAATATTGAGATGTATATCGTATATCGCCATTCATCCCAAAAATATAGAGCAATGACTTTTGGTCCATATCGTTCAGCTCTACCCTGGAAGAAAGATTGCAAGTGTCACTGTACCTATAGGACACTTTTCACATACCTTAATACCGCAATCGTCTTTGTTTTTTTCTATCATCTTATACTGATACTAACACACTATTGGTCCAGGGATCTACGGTTTATGGTGTCCTATTTTTCCCTATCTCCATGTCTTGCTAGATTCGAGGAGCGGGTCTTGGAGAAGCGAGGGTTGACATGTTGTATCCTTAATTCCATGTTTTTTCAAAGCTTTAAAAGCCTATCTTGGCAACGTCCACGCACCTCCAGTTTACTGGGGGCCCAAAGGCGTGAATGGTGGTTGCAGAGGAGTCTGTGCTCTCATGAGAGCTCTGTTGCAGGTAGAGCCTGTGGTTTACTGTTCTCCTTGCCCTGATGCTTTGCCCATCTTGGATAATCCCTTGCTGTATGATCCTTCATTCCATTGCCAGATCGCAAGCTTTCTATGCCTAGATCTTGAAGATGAGGTATCGGAATTGGGAATTTTCAGATTTTTCTGGTTTTCTGTTCAGCATCCGTTTACCAAGTCAGTATCTGTGTGTAGATTGGTTGTTTCCAATAAATGCTTTGATAAGGCTGTTGACCATTGGCTTGACACTACTATAGTGCTTGTTAATTTCTTTCTTTATCTTAAGCTTTGGTACTGTTGGAGGCTATTTGGCTGCCCTTGTTTATTTAAAAAGACTGGTGTAGAGGGTTCAGATAAAAATAAATTCCTTCGATCTCTAGTTATTCGATTTTAAGGGGGTAGTTCAATATAGTTACTGAGAACCATTTGTGGGTCCTTCTCTTGGGACCCCAATTTAATACTTCCTTTCTTGATGGCTACTCCATTTGAGAAACTTAATACTTGTCTCTTATATCATCACACCTATAGGTGACATTTCTTGTGGCAATCCCCTGAGCCAGTCCAGTTTCTCAACTTTTAAGTGCTATAAAGCGCTCCCAAACGAAAGCTAATGGTGGTGCTGAGAAGTTGGGGGAAAGAAATACAAAAATGAGAACGGTAATAAGCATTTAACCTAAACCAAACAATATACAATAATATATGAAAGATTATCTTGGAGAATATACCCTAAGTTCAGAAACTGGTAAAAGTAGCAATAACCTAATGAAAATATGAATGCTTTTTTTTAAGACTTAGGAAACTAAGAAACTAGTGAGACGATTGAGATGGATTAATAATTCTGATCAGTTTTGTGTTCTTTTGCTTTTTTTGCGTTTTCAATTGGTGAATGTTACTCTTGGAATGAGACATTGTTGCCCAAAGTGGTTTTTGAATTTCATTTAAGGCAGTTGCTTTTCCACCCCATCGTCTTTTCAAGACTGAGAGCTATCATAGGTAAGACCTGAGGGTCTTTATTTTTGTTCTAAAGACCTGGCCATTTAGGCAAGATGATCAACAGTTTGTTGGCTTTGCTATCATAAAGAGAAACCTGTGTAAAAAATAAATTACTTGATGGATTGTGTTACGTATAAACATGTGCTATGATCTGGCACAACAGGAAATTCCTGCTGGATTATGGGCTCATTCTACCAGAAGCATGAACCCCTTCTGCTTTTCAGAGTGGTGCTTTGTTGCTAAATGTTTTTCAGACTCCACTTTGGGTTTCTTAGTATTATATTCACAAAGCATTACTGCTTGGACTTTTTGTCTGCAGTAGATCTGGCAATGGCTGCTGTTTTGCAAAGCGTCCCTCAGTACGGTTGATTTCTTGTATTCATTTTTCTGTGTTTAGTTGGGTGTGGGAATATTTCTCAACATGAGATATGTATGTGGGACAAATATCAGTTAGAGGAAATGTACCTTTGCCATGAGATTTCTGAAGAATTTGCTATTCTGGCCACCTCATCAACCCGCCATTACTCTCCAGCAGAATACTCTCCGCTGTTCTGCTGTTCCTCAGCAGCTGTGACCGGGTAAAATGAGGTGCAGCTGAAGTCTTATTGAAGGTGCAGCACTACTGCTGAACCTTGTGAATATTAGGTCGGCCTACGCTTGCAGAATATTTCAAATGATAAGGAGCATTATAGAAGGTAAATAACTTGTTCTTCTCATTGAAAGGCCACCCTGGTACTTTGGAGATGTACTTGGAACCTTTTTTTAAAACTAGCTGAAGAATGTAGGTTGTCTTTCCTCCTCCTTACACATAAGCACATGTGCAATGCTCACGTTTGAGGTCTAGTGTTGTAGGAACGACCAATTCTTGCGGTAATCCCGTTTTAAAAGTAATGTAGATATTGGATGCAAACCATGACCGTGCCACAAACCCTTAGCGTTGTGCAAGAGTCTGATAATGCACAAAAGAAGGAACAATTAGTTTGGCCTTGTATTAAATTTACAATACTTAAAATTCCATAACTTTGCTTCTCTTAGTACTACCTAGAGATCACTTGCATGCACTATTCCCAGTAGGCAGTTTGTCTGGGAATCCTTATGCATTGAAGTTGTGGCCAAATAATCTGGAGGAAAGTACTCTGGTCTCTTGAGGCATCATGTGGATGTCGCACCAATTGTCATTTTACTTTTCTGAAATACTTTTAAGACCAGATCTATCCTGTGCAGCTACAGGAGGAGGGACCAGAAGTCTGCCAGTTAACACCGGCAAAGAAAGAGGCCTTTTGTCAATCAGAAAGTGGAAGGGGGCATTTGACCAGGGCAAGTAAAGGCCCTCTTTGGTAATTCCTGTGACTGTTGTGACCAAGTTAGCTCCCTGCTTATGTGCAAATTCGAGGCACATTGTAACTGGTGATTTTAGTGCCCAAGATCTGTCGTCGTATAATCCCTTTGTGTGGTGCTTGTTCCCTCATGATTTACATCCCTTTGTTTGTTTTTGTGGCGACTGAAACATTATATTTACAACCACCATGTGAAATTGTCCAAAAGCTGCAGACCTTGGGACCGAATGCTCACTGAGGTATGGTTTATAACAAGATGATATTAATCATTCTTCTCACCTCAGAAGTATCTCTTTATGCTGAATGTCATATTGTAGCATGTTGATGTCGGATGTACCCATTTACTTTCCTGTTTTGCTCCTTTTAGCAGACTCTTTTTTGTTGTTGTCAAGGCTATGGTTTATTAGCTCTGTTATACTGACTTGTGCCCCTTGGGGACGTGGGAGGGGAGATAGTCCTTTTGGGACTCTAAAATAAAATGCCGAAACAGTAAAGAGACCATCTAGGACTCAAGGAAAGGGCACTTTAAGAAATGTAACTGGACGGTTAATGGCGGTGGTGATGTAGAAGGGGTGTGTGGCACACCTGTTAAGTCAGTGACATTCATTGGCCTATGATTTCCATTGTTGCACCCTGATTTTCAAAAGGTGTGCACCACTCTCTTGCCTTATACCACTGCTTGGTTGCTAAGATGTGCACATTTAGAGCTTTAGATATTGCAAGTGACCATGCAAAGTTGGTGTTGTGTCAAAGGTTTAAAAAAGGTAGGAAAGCCATGGCCATGATGGCAGTGTTATCCTAAGATTGTGTTGACTGGCAGGCAAAGGCTTAAGCCACTAGGTTGAAAGACATCGGTCCATGTGTGTTTGGTTGGAACTAAACTTAATGCAAAAATGCAATATGTTGTTATGCCATGTATATCAGGAATGACTGATTGGGGCATATTTTTTTTTATTCATTATTATTATTTTTTTTCATTCAATCTGTTTCTAAAATTGTGATTTATCAATGTTCATGTTGTTAGGCATCCTTTTCTGTTTAAATAAATTCCATAGGCTGACCTTTTTGGCACCTAGTGGGAGAGTGTTTACAAGATCATATAGAACATTGATCACATCTCAAAACCAATAAATCCTCTCAAAAATGCAACAATTTGGATTTTTTGATAACAATGAATGTTGAAGATACGCCTAGAAGCCGCCCACAGACCGGGTTACCAGAGGCAGTGGGTGACCTTTTAACCGGTAGATGCCTTCTGTCTTGCTGGATTGATAGTGACTTTATCGTGCCCCCCGTTCAAGCTCAGTGTATCCTCCCAGTGAGGACATGCATATTGAGATTGTAGCTATTAAGACACTTTGTTTAGAGAACCTCTGCCAAAGCAGACCGGAGGCCATGTCGCTACACCCAGACTGCACAGAAACTCTAGGCAAATGGCGTCTGTGTCAATCTTCACATTTATTTCCCCAAACGGGTGTTTGCCAATGCGATGTACACGTTCACAAACCATATTTGATAAAAGGCATCATGTTTTTCAATAATTTATAATTAATGAAACACAATTGTATTACTAGATTGAGAATTAAATAATGAATATAAATTGTTTGCAATCTAAGTAACATGTAATTCAAAAAGGAGTTAAAAAAAATATATGCACTTAATAATATACTACTTATATCCCTGGCGTAGTGTAGCAGATGGTGAGCATTCTGCCTTCAGCACGGTTTGTTTGCACCACTGTGAGGCTGCTTCAGAGCACTCGGTAGCGGTTGCATGGTAGATGCTTTAAATATTAAGTTATTTGATATTTCTATTGCACCTAATGGCCTCAAAGCGCTGTGGTGGATGAATGCCCTTCAGAAGACCGTAGTCTCAGCAGTTATGTAAATGAAAGGAGCGGTACAATGTGTGCATGCATTTGTTGCAAATCTTTGATGAGCAAAGAATGACTAGGTTTAAAGCAATTGATTTTAGTCATGCAGCGGCATAAGTTAGACTGCTGTGTCAGTGGCTATATGACAGCTGCACCGTATTTTACAAGGGGACTCGGCTGTATTCAATAGGATGCTGCATGGGAGAGGGTGATGTAAGAAGCCTGTCAAGCCTCAAGGCAACTGTCTACAGTTCAGGGCTCTGCATTATGTGCAGGATATCTGCCACGATGGATAACATGCAGTCGACATGCAAATCACATGCACAAGTATAAGATAAAACACAGACACAGATGCCACCAGAGTACGCCCTCCTGTCTGTAACCTTTTTTTTTTTTGAGTAGAAAATACTAAGTTGGTTTCAAGCGTGGTAGTGATGAAGCATAGTCACCAATGGAACATCAAGCTCGCCCTCCCTGACCACCTCCTGGAGTACCTAGTCCTCTAGAGAGAAACCACACGCTAATCCCCCTCGCTCATCCATTTACCAGAGTCCTCTCGGGGTCCGATACCCTGCATGGGTTCTGACTGCCTAGCCCGTATTGCTAGGCGAGGTAGGGGAACCTGACGGAGAGGCGGAATACAAGCTTATGTTTAGGAGAGCCTGCTTTGGAAAATACCAAAACGTGCAGGACAGCTTGAGTTAAGAAGTCATGAGTAGTTTATATTCAGCTAACAGTTGTGCTCTTTTGACTAGAGAGTTCTCCTGGGAGAGCCTGATTTTTATTCAGTCTCATTCGCTGGTTCTTGACGATCGGCCAGGTCTAAAGTGAGTCATTACGAAGGCTGATGGATGGGTTGTGTAGGTTGGGGGAGGGAATGGGGAGTTGAAAATTTGTACAGTGAAAGGAGTCATGATTGGATTGTTTGTCGCGCTGGGCAAGTTGCTCACATTACTTTTGCAAGGAAGGCTGATGGATAGGTTGTGTGAAGGGGGGGGGGGAGATGCAGAGAATGAGGTAGAGTGGATGCGGCTGGTGAGGGGGTTGAGTTTGTGTTGGGAGGTGCCCTCCCCCATATGAGTTGATTTGGCCACATGAATTACGAGTAGAAGTACTGCGCCAGAACAGAGGTTTCTGTTCGACTTGTAGAGAGTACGCTTTTGCTGTAAGTATTCAGGTCCTTTGTTGTTGAAGGTTTGATGCGTGATGCAAATTGCCTTGAAGGAAGCTTGTCAACCGATCAGAAGCCAGTGGAGAACCCTGAGGGAGAGGTGTATTCTGTAGGACCTAAAGCAAGGGGGCATCTAGCTGCGGTGTTTGGCACTCAGTTTTCTCAGCTGCGAGGCGGGAGCTCGTAAGTTTAGTGCGTTGGCATAGCCTAGATGTGAAATGATTATTGCAACAATAGAGGTGTGTGGATGCCGCAAAGTATGCATGTGTGGAGGAAACTGCTTTTTACCACTGAGCGGATGGGATAGGGCAGTCTGGTCTGATTCCATAATGCACCCAAGACTTGTTATTGTTTTGGTGGTGGTGGGGCCTAGAGAGGCTGGCCAGGTTGTGGGTTGAGGGAAAGTAGATTTCCCACATAGGTTGATCTCGGTTTTGCCTGGGTTGCACAGAAGGTTGTAGGCCGACATTCACAGTTTGATCTCATAAAGGCAGGTTGTGAGATCGAGAGGTAGGGGAAGGGATATTTAAGATTTTGAAGATGTTTGGTGTTGTAGCTGTAGTATGTTAAACCGCAAACTCGAATGGGAGCTGACAGCGTGCTCAGGTAGAGGTTAAAGAGGAGAGGGGAGAGAGGGGCATTTTGTGGCACGCCATGGAGGACTGGAAGAGTGGCAAGAACTGAGGCAAATGTACAATTTGAGATCTGTTGGAGAGGAAGGGGATATCAATTTCAGAGCTATCTCTCTGATGACTAGACTCTTGGTGAGTATTGTAAGGCACTCATGGTGGCAACAGTAAAGACAAACACAAGTGGTTTGTGTCGGAAAAGGTGGAGGGGGGTTAGAGCTGCAGTGTCATAAGGAGGAGAAAAATGGAAGGGTACAAGGTGGTTCTGTTACAGGGGTCAAGATGGTGGTGGGATGAGATTTTAGAAAAGACAGAGGTGTCTCCACAGGGCTTCTTTGTTTAAGCGTACTGAAAGAGACTCAAAAAGGGATTGAATGTGGTGGGGTGAGTTGACCGAGCATGCATGGGCATTAAGTACAGCAAGGTTGGTTGTGGGGATTTGTGAGAAACCAGAGGATAGTCTCACTCCTCGGCCCCTTGGATCCTCTACACAGGTGGCCCGGGAAAGACCCATAGCTATTGGATCCCGACCCTGGGGGCAGAGAAACGAGGGAGGATCACCTGAGTGGCGGGTTGAGTACGAGTGGGGTAATCTTGGGCGAGACATGGTACCCCCTTTTTGCTACGGACAACCAAGCCCACCCTGCCCCAACCTTTTAACAGCTATTATACGTTTTCTTCCCTTATTTCTCTACCACTGACAATTGCTAAAATGAACAGAATTCTAAACCAACCACAGTGTGCTGTATTAGGTCATTTGTAAAGAATAGTGACTTCTTACATGTGCAAAAGCTACAAAATTTAAGCTGTGAATTTCACTAAACTGTGAAAGCCAAAAACATTGTGTTTTCTTTTGAAGTATGGCATTTGAAGCTTGGGGAAGGGAACCCTGACCTTTTGACAAAGAACAGTTTACTGCAAGGCCGTTTGAATTATATGACTTGAAACTTGGGGAAGGACACCCAGAGTCCTAACTTGGGGAAGGAGACCCTGAGAGCTGAAAAGACTAATTGCTTTCCAACTCTAAGAAAGGGAACATTGAGACTTTACTTTGTTGAACTGTTTTATACTTGGGGAAGAGAGCTGAAGGAAGCTACAAGCTGGAAGAAGCTCAGGACTTTGTGTTAAACACTGCTTTTTATTTGGTTGCTGACATCCCTACACATTGCATGGTTATAGTTGGGAGGACAAGCATAGGTTTTGGACACAGATTCTTAAGTTCAACTCTTTGAGTCAGACTTTGCTTAGTTTTTGTTGGGTAGGGAATTCCCACCTTAGCATATGGCAAGTTAGGCTTTTCTCCATCCTGACATGTAAGTCAATAAAGTTGATTATTTTGAAGCTGGAATCTGTTGTCTGTGTCCTCCTTCATGATGCCTTCACAGTTTGCAGATTCTTTTCATGTAGTGGATTTTTGGGCTTTGCGTACTTCTGCGCAGTAGAGTTTGAGCTGGGAGGTGTAGGCAAGTCTGTTAGATGGAGATGGGTTACATGCCAGTTACGCTTCAGGATATAGTTCAAAGTTTTCTGCTTTTTGAGGGCTATGAACCATCTGGGTGAATGACAATTTCTGCTTGAGGAGGATCTGATGGGCGAGATGGAGTTAACTGCTTCGGACATCCAGAGATCGAAGTTGGAGATGGTGACAAGGGGAAAGAGAAAGGGTGGTCTGTGAGGTAACTGGTACCTCTGCCAGATCAGGGGTAGGTTTGATTACTTTCCAGAGTTGAGATTGGGTTAGTGGTCCATGGACTGCCGAACAGGGAAGGGGGAGGGGGGGGAATGGGATAGCGGGGGGAGGGGTGGGAGTACCCCGAGGATAGAATGAAGATGTCAGAATAGTCTGACCATATGAGCGGGCTTGGTGGGCATGTGGTCAGGGCATCCAAAGATTGTATCTAGGGTGTGACCAGCAGGGTGGGTTGGGACTGAGATTAGCTTTGTTAGCTGTAGAGTTACCAGTTTGTCCAGTAGTGATCAGGGTTAATGGGCATATCATACCAAATGTTGAAGTGGCCAATACAGTTATGAGGGGGTGGGAGACCATGATGGCTGTAACAGTTGCTTGGGATTCCGCAAAGCTTGTATTGTATCTGTGTAGTCGGTATATAAGTAAGAAGCTGTTTGTGTAGATGAGGCGGAGAGCAGGAATTTGACCAAGAGGTATTTGCAGTCTACGTTAGGGGGTGGGTAGTCCATGTGCAAGGCTGAGAGGCTTTGCGGAGGATGGCAATGCTTGCCTGCTTTTGAACAATTTGATTATAGCCCAATGGGAAGGCTTCATGTGCGATCGTGAGGAAATCTTGGGAGAACCCGGTTTAATTGCTCAAAAGGATGTCTGGGCATTCTGTTAAGATTAGTTCAAATATATTATGAGGATTTTTTCTTTAATGGAAGGCTTATGTGAGCGAGGCGGGGGTGGCTTAGTGTGCAGGTTGCTGGGACACCGAAGGTCTGTAGAGGGAGAGTCTGTGGTGCTAGTCCGAGGTGGTAGGTCTGTTTTGGAGCTGGAGCACCAATTGGGTGTGGAAGGAGAAGTGCTTGGCTTGCAGGCTTGGAGGGCTGCTTAGCTGGGTTGCAAGGTGTGGGGAGAGGGTATAGGTGTAGGTTTTTAGTATGTCTTGGAGAGTGGTGGGGGCGTTTGGCTACATGGGTATTGTACAGGAAGCAAGGTGTCTATTGCTTCTGTTTTCTGAGGGTCCTGGAGGTGTAAAAGTAGGTGGGATGGCCGAGTGTGGGCTGGAGGCAACAATTGCTTGCAAGATGCTTAGTGATGCAAGACAAGTGTCTGATTGGGTTGGCCATAGTGACGTTGGGGGAGTAATGCTAATTGGAGTGAGGGGAGAGAATGTGTTTTATGATGGGTGGACCAGGTCGGTGGGAGCGGGGATGGATGGTGATCAATAAGATGCTGGAAGGTGGGGGTCATATCGGGGGGGGGATTGAGTGGGCAGATACTGTACCCACCGACTAGCTAAGAGCCAGGGATGAGTGGGAGGAGTCAGGAGTTGACTGAGAAGTAACAGCCGAGGTGCTTGTAAGGATATTGGAGAAGCAGTATGAGCTGTGATGACGGCATCCTCCTTGGATGGGAGGTGGGAGTATTCTATTGGAAGAGGTGGCATGTTCAGAGTGGAAGTTGCATATTATGTTATGTGGGTTGAAGGTTAGAGATGTCGGAGGGAATGGAGATTGGGTGGGCGGTGAACATAGGGTTGTTGAAAGGGGTGGGTAGGTGGTGCAAGGAGTAGGAGAATGAGTTGGTGTTGGAGGTGGGGCGGGGAGTGTGCCTGATGAGCGATGGATGAGGGTCGAGCGGGCGGGAGGGAGGGAATTGGGTAGGAGGCAGGGGTGTTCAGGGAAGATATTGATTGCCCTTGGGAAGGGTGGAATTGTAAGTTTTCGGCAGGGTGATTGAGTCTTAGTCGAGAGGTTAGAAGGGGGATGTAAGATTGTTGCTCGAATTTCATGAATAACAATAGTCGGTGGAATGGGTCGGAAGTGTTTGATAGTCAAGGGAGCTTGGGTTCTGTAAGCAGGAGAGAGTAGGTTTGTTGGAGGGTTGTGTGTTGGGTTCCATTATAGATTGACTGGGTGTGAGTTGAAGGAGGTTGTGTTAATCAGGGAAGAGCGGGAGTCAAAGCAGCTCTAAGGTGGTAGTCTGTGTTCCCGGATGCCGTGAGAGGGAAAGGGTAAGTCTATGGAGAGGGTAAGGGTGATCGTTAAGGGATAGATTTGGGGTGCTACTCGTTTCTTCTCTTGAATGCTGGGGTATGAGGGGTTTAAGAGGGAGTAAGGACTGTGTCTGACCAGGCGATCACTGACCTTTTTTGGTGTGCCATTTGTAACCTTGTATTTTGGAGCTGCTGGCTATTGTTGGATGCTGAATGAATGATACTAGCCTTATAGAATGGGTCCAAGTCACTATTTGGAATCTCAAGAGGTAGAGATTGAGACCAGAGCTGCCCTAGTGGACTCTGTTCAGCGGTGCGCTCAGCGCAGTTCTTGATGGAAAAAATTCAAAGTTAAACTTAGGGTGGCCAAGTTCAAAGTGACAGTCTCACAGTGGTCAGAATCAGTGTTCAGTTTCACAGTGGCAAAATGCAAAGTTAAAGCCTCGCAGCAGCTACGTTCTAAGTGACAGGAGTCCCACAGTGGTAAAAATCGAAGTTTGAATCCTCATAGCAGTTACATTTAAAGTGTGAGAATCCCAGTGGCAAAAATCAAGTGGCAGGATTCAAAATTAGAACTCATCAGCTACATTTAAACTAATGTCAAAATGTAACCGTGGCAAAGTCTTGCGGTGGAACAATGTAAAAGTGGCAACATACAAGAGTGGCAGAATCTCAGTGGCAGAATTCAAGATGGTAAAGGCTCACTTTGGGAAACTTCTATGTGGCGAAATGCCAAGGTGGCATGGTTTATCGGTGGCAAAATGCAGAAGTGGCGAAATCTCACACTAGCAAAACTAAAATGCAAGAATGACCAAATTCAAAGTGGCAGAACCTCACTGGCAAAAATCTGTTTTAAAAAATCACATTGGGAAAATTCAAGTGGCAAAATGGAAGTGTGCCAAAAGCCTTCAATGGCAACCTTTTCAGCGTATTAAGTTGTCCTTTGCCATCTTCTTCGCATTTCCCTGGGTTGGTGGGGCTGGAGGGCAGTGCTGGGCGTCAAGCAAGCAAGGAAATTGACTTTATCCACTGCCCTTCGCTGGCTGCCGGGGCAAGGCTGCCCATGGATGCAAAAAAATGCAAATAAATGGATGGTCCAAGAAGAGTGCTGTGCTTGGTCTGGTCTTGTCCAGCAGCACCAATCGGGGTCTATAGTGGGTGGGTTGGTGGGCAGGAGGTCGCAGGGTCAGGAAGTGTGTGAGAAGGGGATGTAGGGAATGGATATTGAGGCCCAGAGGTCAGGTGGTGGGTGGCAATTTATGGGGGTTTAAGGTCCTAAGTCATTGACTCACCTGTGGCTGGTGTCCATGCTCCAGCATGGTTGTAAGCCAAATAAAAGGCAAAGGTAGGGGAGATAAGTGTGGTTCTGCAACCCCGGGATACATACGAACAGCAGATCTTGGATACTACAATGTTTTTCAACTACCGCCCCGTTTCTTTACTCCCTTTTTTATGAAAATGTTGGAAGCTGTGGTCACTCTTCGGCTTAGGTCCTTTTTGAAAGATCATCAGATTCTAGATGCGTCTCAACTGGGTGTTCTCCCTTTCTTGGGTAACACATCAGTGCTGGTTTCAGTACTAGATGACCTAACTGATAAGAGATCAAGGCAGAGTCGCAGGTCTCCTTCTACTAGACCTGTCCGCCGCCTTTGATACCCTTGATCATGCCATCCTTTAAACTGGATTACAAAACCTTGATATAACTGTCAGGGTCTTTGCAGAATTCCTGAAAATATTCATTTAATCAATCTATCTTTCCATCTTCTTTTAGATCGGCTGCAGTGGCAGTTTCTTGTGATGCCCTTCGGGGCTCTTCACTTTCTACCCTCCTTTTTAACATTTATGTACAGCCACTCGCCTGTCTTATTTGTTTTTGTTTTTTCTCATACACAGATGACAAACTGATCCTATTTCGGCTTAACCTTGAGCGTGATGGCACTGCCAGTCAGTCGGCTGAAATCTTAACTGGAAGCAGTGAGCAACTGAGTCTAACCTGGCTGAAGTTAAATGGGGGGGAAAAACGGAGGACCTAGTGGTGGGGCCTCTCTTTATCCTCGTTTTGGACACAGGACTACTGCTCATCAGATATAGGTCTCTTAGCCATCCTTTCTAATGAAGTAAAAAACCTGGGGGTTAAGATTTCTGCCTCTTTCTTTTGAGATCCATGTTAGTGCTATCTGTAGAGTTGGTTTCCTGAAATTGAAACAATTGAAAAAGATACTACCCTATATTCCTTCTTGCTTCCATGTATCGGTCATCACTGCCATGATTAATATAAGCCTTGACTATTGCAGTGCTGTTTTACATGCCTATCCAGCGTATTTAGTAAAACGGACTGCAGGTGTTGCAAAATGCTGCAGTCGGTCTGGCCAAGGGAATTTCCTACCACATTGCGGTATCATCAGCTCGGCGTGACTTACACTGGCTGCCGGTTAAAGCTTGCATCCAGTTCGTCACTTTGTGCTATCCACTGTGCTTATTGAGGCGAAGGTTGCCTAGCACTAAAGGAAAAAAGGGTTCCTTACTTCCTTGGTCACCTTGTGCGCTCTGCCTCCTCGTTTCTTCTAAAAGTTCCAACTTACAGTCTGGCGCGTTGTGGCAGTCGGGCCTTCTCAGTGGCTCGCCCTAATTTGTGGAACTCGTTTCCCCTTTCTTTCTGTAAGATTCAGGATTTCCATCTTTTTAAGAAACATCTGAAAATGTACCTATTCGCCTAACTTCTGCAATCCTTCCATCTGCATCTTAGAGCCCAGATGCCAATGGTTGCGCTATTCAAATGCTTGATTGATTGAGAAAGGTAGGCCTTCAGTGCATTCCGTTCAAGCCGTAAGTGTTATGCAGATCTTGAGGGGGAGGAGCCCGTAAAATTTGTTTTCCACCCAGAAAACACATATATGCAAATTAATAACTAGTAGGTTGCTTGCGCCTTAGGTCTGATATGTTTTTTTTATACTGAACGAGTCACCACCGTAGTGGTCTTAAAGTTAAGAGTCCTTGTCTGTAGGTGACTGAATTGTGACCCACGCCTAGGGTGTCAATACAGACCGTGGTTTTTGGGATTAAATGAAATGAAGAAAAGCAGGTAAGCAGAGCAGGGTAGAAAGAAGGCTGGCGGACATGACTCACAATGGTTGGATGAGATATATAAAACTGTGGTCGCTGGGATGAATAGAAACATGGAATTTGTCACACAAGTAACCTAAAGCAACATTTGCGCTCCTTAAAATTGTTTATAAGGTAAAATGACATGTCATGGGATCAGTGGTAGGTGCCCCACTCTGCACACTCTCCAGCACCTCAACTCTCTTGACTCCTACCACTGACCACCACATAATTATCAGTCCCATTAAAGGTGCCTGGGCAACAAGGGGTTTGTAATTTCAGGTTGAAAGTAGTACCCAGAATGTTTTGCAGTTGAATGGAATTCTGGGAATCACCCTGAACAGCGATAGTTAGCTACGCCTACTTGACACACCTGCCAGACATTCTGAAGTTGTCACCTCATGGCATCCTGAAATCCTGCGCTTTGATTTGGAGCTTACCTGCATTTTGAGGGAAGACTCCCTAGCTGCAGCATTATTCAGAGAACGAAAAGGACGAAGCCTGTTACCTGAAATCTCTCAACCAGCCATATATAAGCCTACTAAAGAGAAATCCAGATTAGTTTAGGCAAGCAATGACTTGACATTCGTCACGCTATTTTGGGGGCATTCTAATCTTTACTGGGAACTCAATTGGGATTGCAACTCTAACTCTAGTTTTTGCAGCAAGACCTATGTACTTATTTGAAAATATGCCTGGACTCTAGTTTGAGAAAGCAATCTGGAATAATAATTTTCTCAGCACTTCCTTATAAAGCTGAATGTCGTAAAGGAACTTTGACTTGAACCCAAGCTGGTGAGCTGCATCACTTCCCGCCTGGAGCTTGTGCAGGTCATGACCTCCTAGTTTAATCAAGGAAAGAGAAACCAACTTTTCTTATCTTGGATCCCTCGAGCCTCCCAAGAGACTGACGAGAACATTGAAATAATGTGATTGTGACTGAGTAATGCAAGATATTGTACGGGTGCAAGGCGTTTCCTGGACCTGAGTCGGGCAGCGTATCTCCAGAACATGTTGCAGTAATACATGGTCTCATTCTACAATAGTCTGAGAAACCCTCAGTCTCCCGAGTGCCTATCTCCTGTGGGGCACCCTCAGGACTGTTCTGAGTTTGGTGCTCTGGGAATCCACTTTGAGATGTTGTGAAATCCACAGTGCTCCTGGAAGGTCAACTTGCTGGGTAAGGCATGACGGATGTTAAATAATTGAAGGGCCTATACTAAAAACAATTGCATTATGTAGTTAACTTTTTTCAGTTCCTGCTAATGAGCAGTTTTTGTGGACTAAATCGTTTTTTTTGTTGCAACATATGAATGATTTTAAGAGACAAAACTGTGTTTGATAAAGAGCTGGCTCCGATTCACCTAATTATAATCAAGAAAATGTTAACCTATGCAGTATTCTTTGGCAAGTCAAGCAACTATGTTCTCATTATTTACTTTTATGAACAGTGAGTAGGGAAAAATGCTGTTCATGGCTAGCTCAAGGTCACCACATTACTGCTGCTGCTTTAGATAAGATGCTTATTTTTTTTATTTTAAGTCATGCAAAGCCTATTTATTTACAGTCTTTTGCATGTGCCAATATGTCACTTTTCAGCCCCTTCTGACTATTGAGGGGATTGCGTGCTCCATATCTAGGTGTGACTTGCAAGGGGGCGGGAGGGGGGCTAAAGACGGAGAGTATTTAAAGTATAATCTCACTATGTTACGAATGCTGGGCACGAGGAGGTGGGAGTAATTGAAGCCTGCGTTGGTTAAAACAAGAGGGCAGAATAGAAGCAAAGATGAGGAGTACATGAAGAATGGGACTGATTTAAAGATGGGGAGCTGGCGGGAGTGGATGTAAAAATGGGGAGAGTGGAAGAAGGGGGCAGAGGAGAGGAAATAAGTTAAGGTAGGTGGAAGCACCTGGGATGCAGGGACGTAATCTTTGGTAGAAACATGAGGAATGGAAATAAGGGTGTGAAGTAGTCTATGGGGGAAGCACAATGAATTGGGAGAATGTCAGAGTTCTCCATGTCAGACTGCATTCCCTGCTCCGACAAAGGTTTCCAAACAGTTTCCTGCATTATTGTGAATAGTTGTATCGGTAAATCCTCTGCTCCTCGGAAATTTAGGTCGTAAATACTTGCCTAACACCACTCTGTTGAATGCAGTGTTAAATCCTAGTAGCCTTTCTAGTGTCATTGTCTACAAGATTTGACGCGGTGAGTTAATAGTTTTTGCTTGCAAAGTTGCAAATACACTAAATATTATATTGTTTTAATTGTGAGCGCATTCAGTATTATAATTGGGTGCACACATGACATTTTCTTGTGGCTCTGGAGAAGGGACGTTTTTAATAGCTTAGACCCCGAGAGGGGCAGGGATTGAGGAATACATGCAAAGGAGTTTCTGCGTACTCTAAGGGCTCTAGGTGCTTCATAGACACGTCTGTAAGCATATGCACTTTTTTCCGAAATTGATTCAACCATTCATTTAATGTAGTGGGGACCAGGCCCACGCCCTCACCCTCTCACCCCCCATCTCCCACTCCTACCCCACATACACATGTACACAAAGTATATGTAATTGTTTGATTTTGACACACAAGTGCACACTTTTAAAAAGCCGTATTAAGCGGCTAAGCGGATGTTGTCTGGTGTGTGTCTGCTAGGAAGGGGTTTGTTTATTGCTAACGCTGTTTCCTTTTGTCGTCGGAAGGTTAAAATGGTTTTGAACGATTGATCTGTACTGTAGACCAACGGCCAAAGTAACGAGCTGAGCAAAGACCACTCGACTGCCGTTGGAGGATGTCTGACCCCTTATTACACATATTCCCCACTGAACACTTGCCATTTCTAGTAATCTACCATAAACACGAAATTATGCATTAAAGCCACATTTTGTAACTGTTGCTAAATGTCGTCCAGGTTCTCTGCATCCACACCGTGTGGGTGACTTTCCCGCGTAAAAGTCTATATTATAAAACGTATGAACAGTATGGGTTTGACGGTGCAGATTTGCACTAGTTACTAGCCATGACTAGTGATAGTTGACACTTTGTGGTGGCGTGCTGTGTGTATAGAATGAAGATTGGGAGCAACTTCTTTGAAAAAAGGTTTATCGCTAGCAAATGGCTTGCAACTTGAAATTTTGCTCCATGGGTTTGATTTAATAAAAAAACATCCAATAGGAAAAGCATGTTGCCTAAGAGCAACTGCTTAGAATTGCTGGAATTGTCAATGAATAAATAAATCTAACCAGGTTGAGGATATTTTATTGCCTGAGTAAGCTATGTGTGCCAGTGAAATATTTGTTTGGTTCTAACTACCTTAAGAAGCATTATAGCTACCTTAAGAAAAATCATAACAGTAAGTGCACAGCAACTAGTGGGGTCCTGCGCTTAGTGTTCTATGTAAACACTTGTTGCCAGCTGTTTGTTAAAAGCCTCAAACGTGGTCGCCTACATGGACCAGCAGTTTTCCCCTTTTAGAGTTGGAACCTAAATTAATGTTTTCATCACAGATAAGGTGGACAGTGCTGTTCTTGCTATGCAGGAGACAAGGAAGGTACTCGACCAGAGAATCACTAACAACCAAAAATAAGAAAATCAAAAGGATTGTGATTGAATTATGAACTATTGAATTCCTAGATGGGAACGAGGCTGTGGAAAACACAAAGCTGTGTTTTCCGTCAGGCAAACGGATGAGCAAAGCTTCCTGCAACCTACCCTAGGCATTAAAGTACTAAACCTGATAGAGTGAAGGTGTACTGTACTGTACAGATTGCATCCAGTCCCAAGTATGCAAAAGGGAGCTCTAATGCAAGAGCTGATATTCCCCACTAAAGATAAGATTATTGAACTGATCAGCAACCGGAGTAAACTACACTCTGAGAAGAGGTCTGATGTTTGCCTTGGCCGGACCTCTGGATCCCACAAACAATTTAACGACCTAATGTACAGTATGTACATGTGGCATCGATAGACCACCTCGACCCACATTTTAGATTCCCTCACCCCCAACGGCTACAGCGTACAACATGTGACAGGGAGGGCTCTCCATCATCCACAAAACGTCCTCGCTGTGCACCAGACTGGATGTAGCTGCTGCCAACTTCTTTAAAGCACTCAAGTGGTAGTTTGCCAGCTCATCCACTAAAACATTCACCTTCAACATCTACAGCTCTTCCAAAGACAGCACTTCCTTAATTGACAGCTTTACTAAGCTAGTTCACACGTGCCAGTATCTTCCTTTTGCGTCTTCAACCACAAGGCAGTAGGTCCTCTAAGATTAGGAAGTAGGTATTGCTTCGCCTAGTAGATAAACTGAACTTCACCAAGGCTATATACCATATACTAGAGATCATCGTCACTGCCTTGCTGACCCTCCCATTACAATATGTATATACCAATTGATTGGTCTCATTACCATTCTTTTACCATCTGTTTCACGCCAATCATCCACAACCTACGCTCCCTGACATTCAACCTCTTCGAAGAGTTCTTTATAGAACTACTTCTTGATGACCACCTCACCTCTCTGTCTCATGATCCGAGAACAAGGACTCCATGCCTTATGTAAAGCTCCCTGAAGAGCGAAATCATCATACATTGGCCAGAGAAACAACCATCCTTCACACAATCTGCCCCAGGTATGTGCAAGAAATTAATATCAGCAGAAGATTCTCACAAAAACATGAGAAGCCTGGCACACATCCAAAACCTGATCGAACTTAAACAACTTTACGAATTTTGGACTGACCACAGGCCACTATTCACCACAGCAAAATAAATCTACTATCAGAAGACCAAAGTGGAATTTGACAATGAAAGCAAAACTCCCCTCATGGCACATCAAACCTCTCACAGACCCTCCAATCCCTTATCCCATCGGGAAATCCACCAACAACAACTTATTTATTGACCAGCTCAGCAAGATTCTCCAAAACTGATGCTGACCACATTACACATGCACCACACCACTCACTTATCCCACCACGAGAAATTACATGGACCACCCTATGACCTCCATTCGTGGAGAATCTAACATTCAAGCATCCCTCAAATTACCTCATGCTCTTGAAGACATGCCAACCTCCATCTTCAAGACACTCACTTCAGAAGCACTCTATCCATTGCTGGCTATTGTCAATGCGACCCTAAAAACCATACAAGGCCTACAGTCCTAAAAATAATGTCCAACACCAACCCCCCGACATCAGCAACTATGCCCCATCACACATGGTCCTTTCCTTGGTAAGATCTTTTAAAGAGATGTAACCACTCAGATTATCCCATTGACACTAAAAAATCCCTACAGACCTACCAATCTGCCTACGGGCCCAGACTGAGACTGGCACCATCCAAATGGTAGACCACGCTCTCTGTATCCTTGATGTGCACCCCCCCTGCCCTCTGGTACTCCTAACCATCTGCAGCTTTCGACAGTGGATTATCAAGCCTCATTGGCATATCGCCCCCCTCTAGCCTGCACTTGAAGAAGGATCAGCAGACCCTACTCTTTAAAAAAAACATATTTCACTAATCATGGATTGCTCCACCTAACTGTGATGCTCACCCTCTGGAGCTGCCTCTGCCACTCTATATCCAAGCTCATTTGCTACCCCTGAACTCTTGCAACCCCAATGTCCATCCTCTGCGCACAACACTTCCTTGCTTCCTAGCTAGGTTAATCCTTTATAAATCCCATACTTACCACAGAACCACAGGGCGATTGGGGAGACTGTCCTCCAGTGGTTTGCCCTCATACCTAGAATACCACCATCAATTTGTCCAGATAAGTACCTCCAGACCACTCCTTTTGAACCCCCACTTGCCACTTGTAGAGGCTCACAAGGAGCCATCCTCTCACCCTTGATCTTGAACTTCTACATGGAATCCTTGGGTTTCCTCCTCGCAAACCTCAACATCCACCGATACATAGGTGGTGCTCTGTCTCAAAATCTTTCTACAAGGGGATCCACCAGCTTAGGCCTGTCTCGCCATATTACAAACCTGGATGCCCAGCGCATAATCTCAAACTGAGCCCTGAAAGAAACTGTATTCCTCTTCTACAAAATGCTGAATACACCCACATCCAGACCTGTCTGATGTTTTCACCCTGGAGCTGAGAACATGCACCTAAGTCCCTGCAAATCCACATTGAGCGTGATCTCTCCTTCAAAATGTACGCAGCTTTTATAAAGCCCTCTGGGCTTTCTTTGCTATCTATTGCAGAAAATCAAGCCTTCATTCTAGGTGATGAGTTCTGATCCATGGTGCAAACCCTTGTCCTTTCTCACTTAGGCGGTGGAAACTCTCTGGTTACTGCCCTACCCAATTCCACCCTGGCACCAAAGATCAGAGTCTTCCATTCCGCAGCTTACCTCATCAAACGCCTCAGAAAATGGGACCACATTATGCCCCCAATCATTGAACTACGTTGGTTTCCGCTGCAAGCACATGACTGCTTCATGATTAGCTGCATCACTTACACATTTGCATGTTTCCTCCATCTACTTGACTGCCAAGGTCACCTTCCCTGGAAGCCAGGACCTAGCCAGATTAGAGCTACAAAAATGAAAACACACAGGCATGTTTGGTCTATGCCATCAGGCTGTGACCTCATACCTGTCCACATGAGTCTCTGATCCACCCTCATCCAAGTCCGAAAGGTGCTTGGGTCCTCTTCACTTATTACCTACTTCATGTAGTGTAGAACCCCAAGGTTCCCCCTCGTGCAGCCGTCTGACCCCCCCCACCTCCTCCCTAATTACTGATCCTATTGCTTGACTGTTAGAGTATTTGTGTCTGTTAGTTACATGATATCCCGATAGTAAACAAAATGTAATATCCAACAGTAAAACTAAATATATAAATGTTTGAAAAAGAAAATGTAGATTAGCATTTCCTGTGTCAAGTGAAGACTAGATAGACATAATAAACTTAGCAGCTACGAACACAATTTCAAAATGTATGCCAACATCAAGTCCAATCCAAATAATTTGCATTTGATAAAACTATATGTTGACTAAAAGGCAGCTTTAAAAACACAAAAGCATCAGAAACCAGAGAAATCATTTTATTCCTAGATCTTCTGTAGAGGACCGAGGAATAAGCAATAAGTGGGTCTCTACTGCCTCTATAAAGAATAGGCATTTGTCAGAGGAATCTTTACAACTTTTAAAGGGAAATGCAGCTAATTGTTAAATATTAAACCTACATTTGGCAAACAATCATCATTTACAGTGATTAATTAACCCTCTGAAAGAAGATTCACAGCCCCAGGCTGATTTGTAAAACAAATTAGGGATGCTTTTAAGGGCCGCCAGCACTGCCAGTTATTAAATGTGCCATCTCCCATTCCTCGTATGCAACTTTGACAGTTTTGCAAGTTTCTGCAGGGCAAAGCTGTATGTAAGTTCAATACATGCATAACGTTGAGATTCTTTTGATCAGACTTTTATTTTCATCCAAATGCCATTTCCCAAAGACTCTCCAAGCAGAACTGGCTTGACCACATAGTGTATATCTATGGAGAACTAAATTAGGTGTTGTGTTTATACTTGTATTTATTGAAGTTATATAGCCCTTTAATCCAAAGTGCTTACATAGCCAGAACAAAGGAGCTTGAAGCAAACTTTGCATAAAATCGGATACTGCACCAACTCAAATTGTCCGAGAACTATAGGACTATTTTTAGGCAGGACGTAATATTAAAATAAACAATTTTTTTTACCCCACAC
Organism: Ambystoma mexicanum; assembly: GCF_040938575.1. NCBI lineage: Eukaryota > Metazoa > Chordata > Amphibia > Caudata > Ambystomatidae > Ambystoma > Ambystoma mexicanum. The sequence goes on along the minus strand of NC_090934.1, from coordinate 1,403,045,956 downwards.
AAGAGGCTTAATTGGTACATGTTACCAGAGCTTTGTCCCATATAAAATGCACACATAACAGGAGCTCTCTGCTCTTCATTTGATGGAGGAATTTTATCATCCATCCATGGTCATTGTGACAAATAGTTGCCCTGGTCTTCGGCTCGCGGAAAACCCACTGTGCTATAATGGGTTAGACCAAGACCATTAGCCGCAAACCTAAATCCTAGATAATGAAAATATTAAATTTGACGGTTGCTCCCCCATTGACTCTCAAATGAACTTTATAGAACTTTTCTGAGATAAATCATGCAAAGTTCTTTTCTTCATTGGCCACAAGTTTCCTTTTGTTAGAAAATCATCCCACTACATGGCCTTTTTTTTTAATAGCAATAAGCATTTCGATAAGGATGACATCTACCTAAAGTAGGAACCCTATTTTGGAGCACCATATACTTTAATTTCTGCCAGTAATTAACAGCATTATGGCAATATCGAGCCAGAATCTATTAGTGCATTCACTTCCTTGACCAAGCGTAACTCGTGCTGTATTGTTGTGAGGCGCCAATGCCTTCAACCTTTTGGACTTTCCAGAGTTTAACTATGCTGACTGTTCTGTTGAGTTTTCTTTTTTAAATCGATAAAAACTGGAAAAAGGGCGTTTTCTTTAGCACCATAGATTTCAGAATCAACACAATGTTAAAAGAAATCTGCTTTATTCCGTTGTTTTTCTGAAAACTCCCTTGCATCACAGTAATTCAATTCTGATCTGTGGCCCTTTCTTCCAATGCAGCAAGAAGTACCTTTCCAGAAGCTTTGGCTTTCTGTGAATTTAAAGTGGTAGCCAACTCAAGTCTGGGAAACCCTGAAACCCTCATCCACATAGTTGAGGGACGAGGATGCAACTGCTAATCTACACAGTATTTTATGCACATCAAAGCCAGAATAGAGATTCTCCAAGTTGGTATGCCACACCTTGGCTGGCCGGAATTGCTACATCCGATACAGAAGTCTTTTGTTAAGGATACTGTGGTTACTGATTTTATGCTTCCCTTTTACTCCTTACTGTAGGGATCTGTAATCCAGTTTGTTTGGCAAGGTCGTCCTTGCTCAGTGATTTGTTAACTTTCAACTTTGTATTCAAATACTCTTTGGCTTCCGTACATTTCTTACTAAATCATGAGTTCCATCTGTCAGTGAGATTTGCTGGGGATCCAAACCCACCACACAAAGCTTGGCAAATATTTTCCACATAAAGGTACTACCAGGTCGTTCTTGGTCCCCACAATTTTATCAAAACTGGATCCTGATTGCTTTTAAGCCTTGCCGCAAAATTCTAATTGTATGCAATCGACCAGCAAGTCCTATTTATCAAGACAGGACCTCATTACGAGTAACCCGGTCTTGGAAAAAATGGTGGTAAAATAACTGGTACTGCCAGCTCTGGCATTTTTTCCGCACTGGGTTCCTCAGAGTCTGCCGGTAGGGGCAGTCTGGCAGGCCTGATCTGCCAGTAGTTCAGGCCCATGCTGGCTTTGAAATCACTGAAGCACACATTATAAAGTGCTTCTTCTCCCTGTGCTACGAGGATGGGGGCATACACTGTACTCTGACTCTACAGACGTCCCTGCAGTTAGCAGATGCACTGCCAGAACACGTCTCCTTCTTGGAGGGAAGCGCCCTAGGCTCTTTTAGTCTTGTTTAGGCTTTTGCTCGCATCAGCCGAAGATCTCGAAGGTGGATGAGTGAGTGATGCCATAGCTAGTGGTAGGCCTGTTTACTTGCTGGAGTTGTGCACTTGGTATCCTTACGCGATCTACTTGTGAGTTGAAGTGGCTGTTCAGCCTAGTCTTCTGATAGGAAGACAGAGGAGAATCTGGAATGTAGACATAATCTCCCTTCCAAGGGATTGTGGGATCACTGCTGTGATGCCATAACTCAAGGAAAACTGGATGCAGAGGAGAGGTATTTTCTGGCAACAGTTTGATGGATCACTACCACCCTCCGCCCCTAAGTGGGTTGAAGTTACGGCAGAGGGACAAAGATGTTGCATGGGCAGGACTGTGGAGTGTATTGAAGCAGCTCTGGGGAATAACTGGGTCTAGGGCCGTGATGAGGTGCACTGGGGCCCATGGGCGTGCTGTGCATTACAAAAATGCATAATAATGACTCCTATTCAACCTTCCGCCCTCCCTGATCCCCATGAGCCACAATGAGTGCAAAAAGAGGTCAATGCAAGGTGACACTGACTGTATTGTGATAGTTCGGCTGAGCGTCTACCTTGCTTAACTATGTCCTGCTCGATTGATGGCCTGTGAATATAACCAGAGGAGTCGCTGTGGGAATAGGATCAGAATTTATAAATATGTGCATCGATCTTTGCACCATCTATGTTTGTGATCAGAAAGTATTTCTATTAAAAAAGGTCATCAAGTGAATAATGTCAAAATGGGTCTCAAATGCCAACCGAGCAGCCATTAAAGGAAAGGACGTTCTGGAATCCTTGTTGTTGATTCTAGCAGTATGGACAAAGAGAACATGTTTTTTGTTTTCACCAAATAGCACTGTTACATGGAGCCACTATAGCTTTGAGGGTTAAGGTCCATAGTTGAGGTAACCGTTTTGTCACAACTACACGGTTGGGTTGACCTACTGGCTGCGCTGCACTGTATAACTATGCTATAACCTGATCTATCCACTGGAATACCCAACCTTCCCACTTTCCGCATTATGGTCACGTGCCTAAAATGTCAGGCAATGCCCTTAAATTGGTCTGTTCTTTGGCAGATTTCTGACCATTGTATCTAGTATGAAAAAGGTTTTCTCCATTTCTTGTTGTATAATTAGTTTTCTTTTTCTTACAGGGCAACCCAGGAATTTACAAGATCTGTGCCGAATAAAAATTCGTCAGTACATAGGCCTTCAAAGCCTGAAGCTGCTTGATGAACTACCCATTGCCAAGGTCATGAAAGACTACTTAAAACACAAATTTGATGACATCTGACTGTGCCAGCAGACGTTTTCTAGGAGGGACATGATATGGAGTGATATTGCAAAGGAACAACGCCGATGGTGGACTTGCACAAAAGTATATCCTATGCAATTTCTGATTTGGTTCGAAGTCAGAAAGCAGATATACAGTTTCTATTTTTTCCTGTTTTTTTTTAAGAACGCTTGCTAGAAGGGCTTAATTTTGGTTTACTGGTCCAAGGTTTCTAATGTGTAAGCTTCCATGGCTCATTGGTGGGGTTCTGTTCAGTTAAAATATAAGCTAACTTGTCTAAAGAGGCAAAGAAGGGGAAAGGAATCACAAGCATGTCTGCTTTTTTTTCTACATAAAATTAAACTTGAAGAAGAAACAACAAGATTTTCAATTCTACGCCAGAGATTTTTTTTCATTTCACAGTGAGTAATCTCTAGAAAGGCTAGCAGGCAACATATGACACGTCCCGCTTTATAGGGTTGTTTTGTGGGGTAGCAGCAACTCTGCAGGGGGCTGCAAGGTTTCCTAATCTCTTGTTGTACTGTAATTGGCCGCGCAATGATTTCTAGCAAGGTTCCAAGCTGGTCAGTCATTCGACTCGGCCTCTGAAGTTTCAGCATGGTGGATTTTGTGTCTACAATCTGTTTATTGTTGCTGTGAGCCAGGAAATCCAGGACTCTTGGCAGTTAAACTAGAACTAACCCAGTCTGATATTGCTGTTTAAGTTTGTGCTTCAAGGCAATGTTTTGACTTCCTTCTAAGCTCTCCCGTTTAGAAAGATTTTTCAGGGAGCCAAGATGGGCCTTCTCCAAAAGAAAGGCCGAAACCGCGTTCTTCAGCCCTATGTGATGACATGCAAGGTCTCCATAAGAAGGCACTGGTGTTGTGCGTAGTGCAAGTTGGGTGTGGGAGGGGGCTGCGTTTGTGCATGCTACGAGTTACAAGCCAGTTGTTCAGCACACGCACAATCAATACATGCACAAATTGAGCATGAAGGTGCACACCCAGGAACCCATCTAGTCCAATGCCTTGGCATCCTGGAGATCAGCGTATGACTGTGCTGAGCTACCCTTTCCCTCCTGCCACTATTCCAATCCCAGCGTTCCCAGGGCGGGGAAGATGCTGTACACTTTGGTATATTCCCGCCTTCTTGCTTGAGTTTTGGTCATCCTTATCGCTTTTGTACTAATTTTAATTAGGGCTGGAAAGGAAAGCCGTGGCATTGCCGAAAATTGTGTGTGTATATATATATATATATATATATATATATATATGTGTGTGTGTACGCCTGAGGGAGGCTGGTTCTGCTTGCAACCACAATCTACGTTTGCTCTCACCCTCCACATGCGGGCAACAGAACCAATGCTGAACTGTTATTCCAGTGCTCAATAGTTTTGCAGGGAGTGTGGAGCTGTGCAGCATTTACCTTGCTCACCAGACCCACCAGACATGCCCTTTTTGATAGTACAGAACCAATGTGGTGTAAAGTGTGCCTCACAGATTTTCAATCTGGGTTTTGTCAATCTGCCTCAATGACTGGACTAGCAATAGCAAGATTAGATGGGTCATTTCATTTGAAGAGGTCTACAAGAGTCTACTTGTGGTGTGTGATTGATTGTTTATAGTTTACATTCTTATCATAAATACCTTTTTTATGGAATAATTCACGTGGGGTGGAAGTCGGCCTTCAATGATTTATAATGGGCAATATCTTGTTGGTGTCCAAGAGAGCTGTATCGCTACCTTAGTGTTTCAATATATTTAATGCCTTGAAGGGATGTATTTCATCAACATCTGTTGACTTTTAAACAGAAACCTGTGATTCCCGAGGATGGCTCGAGAATGTGAACTAACATCCTCAAGTCATTGTGTGACATTCATCCTCTAAAACGAACGCCTGAGACCTTTGCATCGCCAGATGTTTTGGACTGTGACACCCATGACCCCTTACCATTGACTGTGTGCTAGGGCTGGGAAGTTCAAGTCCAAAACATCTGGAGATCCAGCGGTTGCAGAACACTGCTCTAAAATTATGTATCTCCGTTTAAACGTACTTGCACATGCCTAGCCATGTGTTTTTGTATGAAGTATTAAAAGCTGAAGTATGAAGACCCAGCCTTTCAAATTAGGTTTAGGGTATTTCTAAATGGGGGTTTGTAGGCCATCACCTGACAAATAGTGAGTTAACTAAATAGCAGCACAGCCTGTAGCAAGAAAATCGGTTGCATTGATCAGCACCAAGAAGTGAGCCAATTTAGATCTTAACACAAAATATCCTCATTTTAAATGTTTCTTCTACCAACCACTGGCTATGATTTTCCACTCGTATTTGGGTGTCTTCCTTTTCCGTGGACCGTTCTTTAACCTGATCAGCATAAACCATTTGCTACACTTCTTTTAGTTCGCAAAGAATTTCTTAAGCAGAAATGAAAGGGAACACTATAGTTTTTGAAACGATTTAGCAGGTTTATGCAAATTTGTGCGTTCACAGCCACTTAATTTGTAGTTCTTTCAAGGAATCGTTGTGCTTGCACTTTAGTATTCCTTTCTTTATTTTCATGGACCTCTGGGTGTAAGAATTTCAGACTGCTACACTTTTTTTTAGACTGTTTTGTGCATGGTACGGAAATGCAGTGTCCTTTTAAGAGCATTATCCTACCACCATGTGGCATTTCATTGAAACATTTGGCTTAATTGTTCGCCTTCATGGGTACGTATCTCCATCACCATTATCAATTTTTAGCTTCTTATAATTTGCATAATCAAAGTCTGGCAACTATTGTGGCTTGTTTCAGGTAATGGGAATGTCCCTGTGACCTAAGTTGACTTTCTAAATGTTCACCTCTTTTAGCCCATATTACGATCTTGATATTTATTTTGTTCCCTAATGCACTTTGGCTTTCCTTGCCTTTGTTGGTTACGCAAATGTTGCAGGCCTTCTGCTGCTCCTTGTATTCCAGAAGCCTCGCAGATCCTCAGACTCTAATGGAAATGTGTGTAAGAATGGGAAAAGGTGAGGGAAAAAAAGTTACAACCTCATAGTTGTCAGGTGTGTGTATTTCTCTCTGGTTTGTTTTGACCTTTTTAAATGTTTTTTCCTTCATGTAGTCCCCTTCCTAAAATGGGCCTCAATTGATGTGACCCCCGTGTCACACTAGCAGCTTTGGAGAGAAAAAGGATCAGGTTTCCTCTAGACAAATTATCTCCTTGCATCCACCATCTAATAGAGTATCAGTTTGCTTTTTTGCTAGATTATACAGCTTCCGAAATCTGGGGAACTGAACCATATTTGCTAGTCCTACAAAATCCTTTTAGAAGGTATATTCGCTGAGGACCTGGACTTTAGCCAATGACAATTCAAACTACAGCAACTAAAGATTTATCAAACTCTTTATCCGAAATATCCTTGATTTGTGCTCACCCATTTGTTTTTCTTTTTATGAAAACTAGTTGCCTTCTAGTTTCTACACGGTTGTGTAATTCATTGACTTTGCACACTTGTGTAAATTGGAATAAACAATGCTGGCACACACAATCACGTAACTGGTTGTGGCATAGTATTTTTAGCTCTAAATTGCTTAACATGCATATTTCTCCATTCATAAAAGTTGTTTAATCTATTGGTGGCACGCAATCGCACGTTCCAAAAGTTGTTTTTAAGTTATTGGGAGTACATTGTTCACATCTACAGGGTTTTCTAAGCTGTTGACGGGATAATGAAGGATTTGGAACCGTCCTGAATCCCACACAGCTGTGTTTTGTTAGAGCGTAGTTTACCCCACAAGGCTATTTGGTATTGACTGCACACGCAGTTGCACCTCTTTCTTGGTTGCATAAGGCATTGAGGGCACACAGTTTTATACTCCCAAGGTTGTCTAAGGCATTGGCAAAGTAAAACCTTTCATCACAATATGTTGCTTAAGGCCAGGGCTATCTCCAATGCACACCTTAGCAGGTAACTGACATCTTGTGTTTTTCATATTAATTATTGCCTCACTTCTTTGGGTTAATATACAGCAGTTTTTTTTGTTTTTTTCTGTGTAGTGTTACTTATTCTATTGCACATTACGCTTACTAAAAAAACGTGGCACTAGCGAAGTAGACGTAGATTAGAGGCTCTCCACAGTTAAAGTTGGAAAAAAAGAGATTGAATTAGTGTACAAGGATTAAAGATCATTTTTGAAACTATTGTACACTCTCCCTTGGCAAATGCACCATTGAAAGTCAAATTTTCTATTTTGTAATCAATAAATTGGGGCAATACCTTGCTAGCTGATTCTGTCCCTTTTTAAACCCACGCATGATGGAAATGTATGTTTCTCTGGATCATTTCATGCCCATCTTAGTTCTTGCCTTTCGTGGCCTTGTTTCAAATGTGACTACGCCAGAAGCTGTCGAGCAAGTCCTAGAGGTATTCTTTTTATGTTTATGCAAAATGTCAGTTTACAGAGCTTAATGTCTTGTGTGTTGCCCGGTGTATCGCTAGGTCTGCTGCTTGCAAATCAAGCATTAATATGCAGGCCTCTTCCATAGTGTTCGAGTCAATCACTTGGAGCAGTGCTCTGCATTTTCTTGAACCCTGTCACAGTGCAGTTTTGAAACTGGCTGTTCAGGATAGTTAACAATGAGGGAAGAGGAAATAGCAGGGGGTCTTGGGGCATGATTGCCATAGTGTCCCTAAATGAAGCACCTTGATTTGAATGCCTGTTTAAATATCCAAACAAGCAGCAATGGAGCTCCGTGGTGAGTTCATAGTAAATAAATAGAAAAAGTCCTGTGCTTTTTTTTTTTTCGGTGTCCTGTTGCGAAAATCACGCTCAAAAGCCAAAAATTCACTGTTTGGCTGGTTGACCTTTTTTTCTGTATTGTATTCTGTAGACAGCCCCTTCTACTCCCAAGGTGTGTGTGACCATTTGTTTGTTCGGGCAGCTCTCAGACATTCGTACCCTTTTATGCTTCTCTTCTTGGAAGTAATGTCCCTGCAATTTCATCATTTTCCTTTTGTCCCCTTCCTGGATCACCTTGCTATCTCTACTGTGTTTGAATTTACCTATCCCGCTCCCACAATTGTTTGAGGCCAGAGTAGAATGCCTCTGTTAATGAGCACTACCAAACTAATGTGGAGGGATAAGAGTGTGAAGTGCATGGTTAAGTGCTGTGCAATCAGACTGCCACTAAAGACATCTACTGCATTAATATCCAAAAACGCACATCTTGAGCCATTTGACAAACTGCCTCGGTTTTCTGATCTGGTTAATTTCTGACCAGAGTCGTTCCCGAGCAGGAAACCATACTTGGATTTGCTTGTCTGCTAGCATCAATCCGAGCCCGCTATGAGACGTTTATGTGCTACTGGCAAGTGCAACCGAGAGCTCCTCAATGCACATTGTTTGGGGGGGAGGGGATTTCCTCTCCCAAAGTTGGGGGTAGAGGGGAGCACTTGACTCCTAAAAGTAAAAATGGATTCTATTTGGTTAAAACAGAAAGGTCCTGCTGTCCCATTGCCCTCTGCTGAATGCTGTCTTTTTCAGATCCTGCAGTCTTGTGCTTTAAGGCCGTGCTGAGATTTGCATTTGTGTTCTTGTGACAGGTGCCCTGATGCAGATCTGTGCTCAAATCGGTGCTCGACTTTTGTTTTCATTTGTTGAGTTTACCAATTTTTCTTTCTGGAGACTGATCTAATGTGCCAGTGCAGCTGAAAACAGGTTGCTAATTTTAGTGACTTGTAGATATCGCTGATCACAGATACTTGTTGATTGGTCTTATGCAACTCAAAGAATTGGGTTTATTTTCTCTTGGGTGTTCTTTCCATAATAGGTTTGTTCCTATTTGAAACCTTTGGCACCTGTTAGATCTTCCTACCCCCCACTTCGAATAACCTACTGCAGTACCTATTTACAACACAGTTGTCTCTTGCCCTGGGCAAAAAATGTAGACTTGAGTTTATATGGACCAATTTTGTTGTTTAATTATTGCACGCCTTTTGTTAAATTTTTCACGTGAAAAAGGGACTAAATGCATTGTTTTTAATTGGTCTAAATTTGGAAACCAAAACAGTGCAAGATCAACATGTTCCAGCGTCCATTGGGCCATGTCATGTGCCCTATACAGAGCACGCCCGCAACAGCCTGCTCGCAGCACACTGGACACTGCAGAGTTCTGCTTATATGTTTGTGCAGTGCTGTGGGAGTAGGTAGGAGACTTTAAGGGGTGGTAGTCTTTCGAAGTGTGGATAGGTCTTGGGGGAAATCAAAATGGGCCGTACGAGTTTGAGGGGATTCCCGATATAGAAGAAAAAGCAGACCACCCAACCGTGCCCCAGTCTTGCAAAAAGGTGGTGTAGGGCTAAGACGGTTTGACCAAAATAGAAAGGTTAGGGGGAGACCTCCGAGTTGTCCTCCATTCCCCCTACAAAGAAAAAAAAGCACTATAAGGTAGCATGCAGTGCATGCAGTGCATGCAGAAAAGAACACAAGTTATGTAGAGGGCATGGTGTTAATTGAGTGCCATTACTGATGGGCAGCCTTTCACAAACAGCCCAAGGGTGTGGGTAATGCTATGTTGCCTGATGAAAAACGCGTTTAGCAAGTTGGTCTGATTGCTATGGTTCTTCCATGTAGAAAGAAAGTCTCTCTGGCTGGACTTTAAAACTGCTGTGTGTGTGTTTCTATTATTCCATTTGTGAGATTTGATCTTCTGGGACCTGACCTTAACCATCTGCAAATTCTTTTGTAAACCACCCATAGACAAGCCTATCCACCTTTTGTGAAATGCTTCTTCTATTTAGGTATGACTTTTTTTTTTATTTAATGTTATTTAATGATCCAAAATCGATTTGGATGTGAATGATTTGCAAAGTGACCACAGGCCGTTTCAACAGTTAACCTCGTTTTATTTATTCTCGGATCTTTGGTCTGGGATGTGTAAATATATGAAAAAAAAGAAACTGATGGCAACCAATAACTGGATGTTTTGCTGCATCCTAGTTTATATTCCTTTTATAACTGAAACAAGTCGTGCTATTTCCTAAGGACCTTTTCCCTGTAGCATTTCTCTGGTTTACTGTTACGCCATCCTATGGAGCGGCACTCGCTGCACAGCAAAGCTGCACACAACGGAGGTGGCATGCAGTAGTCACAGAATATCACTGCATTGTTGCTTCCTTCTGGCCCCTCCCCTGAAGGTGAATTACACAGGAAATGTGCCACCCAGTTGGAGAATGTTTCTCTGCCATAGAGCTCATGTCCCACGCTAAGGTCAATACATCGTCCAGCCCTCTATTCTTCTTTGCGTCCCACTACTTGTCATCTTCCAGTCAGACCGAGAAATGACGGTCTACAGTTATCGTTTACAAAGACATTGTGAGGACTGAAGGAGCGACTCCCTGCTGAGCTGGAACAATGTGTGATTCCCTCTCTGCCAATGCCCCCAGACTTGTTCAACCTCTGCCATGATGCTGTTTGAGCCTGCTGGCAACTGTTGCATTGTCTACATTCCTACCCTGGGCCAAGGAACGATTAGCTCTACAAGGATTGAGCAGTCAGAAGTCTTGATCCTGTTGCTGGTCACAGGCCACTTGGCGCTACCACTGAGCCAGCCGTCACCTCATACATACCTTATTTCTTAAAGGCAGCAAAGATCCAAAGCCAGGTGGACCATCCTGGTTATAACATAAGATGCTTCTTCCCTATAAGAGGAGAAACCTAGTTGTGTATATATTTGTTTATAAATGTACAGCAGAGTAAGAGCAATTTTTAGATTATTTAAATGCCATAATTTTAAGCTATTCAAAAAGTATGAAACTCTCTGAATAGATTGAAGTACCGTGGGTGCTTTTGTTGTTTTTCTATATCATTCCTTGCACCACACATGTATGTTTGGATTTCACTGATGTGGTCTACAATAGGATACCAATCCCTCTCTGACGAAGGCTGTAGAACGTGGTCTCAGATATGTGTTTGCCAACTCACTGCCTGCCGCTAGTATACAAAGTATTGTTGCAGGCAGGAGGTCGGTCTAAGTGACTTTCCCAGGTCATGTACCCGAATCCTGCTTCAGTACAATAGGTTCTGCTGCTTTCGGCGTGACAGCTTCGCTTCACAGGTCTCAAAAAGCACCAAAATTGAAGTTACCCAGCCATTAAAATAAAACGCTTGTTTGAGGTTTCTAAATGGTAATAAAACCCTTTCTCCTTGCTTGATTCTCTTCCTGATAAGGCACACAGGCATGAAAGTACCTAAAACTAAGGGTGCGCCAAATGTAATTTGCTGTGTTGGTCTTATTGATGTGAAGCTGGAAAGGCATACTTCCGGAGTTGCCCCTGTATCTTGCGTAATTTGGCCAGTGGTGGTATTCTGTCTTTGATAGCAGGAGAGAATGACACTTGTATGACCCTGCTAGTTTGTGTGGCTGCCGTTTTGCCGTTTACATGTAGACATTTCCTTCCACAGATGTTGAAAGTGTTCATCGAAAATGTGCAAAGGGACAGGCCATGAGGCATTGATTATTACAACTGGGCAAGTCGATATTCATTCAAATTCGAAGAACAGAACTTTGGTTCAGGAATCCATGCAATGCTATATTCAATTCCCTTTCAAACAAAAATGTCACCTTTCATCGCCTGCTGTAAGCTAGCTTCGTTATTACCGTTATTGGGTACAGTTTAAACTCACCTTGTTAATGTCTGTGCCCCGTGTTTTCTTGTGACCTGGTGTGCAAGCCATGGCCAAGAGATCATGGTTGTAGCAATGGATGTTTTCTGTTGGTGCTCACACCTTCAACAGACCTGATTTGTTGTGCGAGGTTTGACGAATGCAAAGAAAATGGGACATTTCTAACTTTTGATAACATCTGGATAGTGGACCTTTTCACGTGCCTGTAAGGTTTTCAACTCCCGTTTTTGGTTATTCGCATAATGTATTTGGTTCACCTTTTGTAATGTACATTTGCTTTGTCTTCGTTTTTGGATTTTTACAACAAAAAAAAAAAACCTGGAAAACCTATTTGTCTCTGTCTCTTATTTCTTGTGATTAATTTCAAACTCTACTATTCAATGCAAAGGGTGTTATAGAGCACTGTACACGCCAGAAGGTTAACATATTTCTTTGTGATTAACTTGTGAGAATTACATAACCAGGTTTATCATGGTTTTGTGTAGCGCTCAAAGTTAACCATAAGTTTCTCTTTAGTTGTGTCCTGGAAAGAGGGGACCAATGGGAGAATCGCATGTTCTTAAATGTGTTGAAAGCGCCTGCTCTTATACATTAATTCCATATGGTCTGGATCTGCTGAGGAAGGTGGTTGCGGAATCTGTAGGCACGAAAAACAAACGCCTGTCTTCTGGTGTGTGGAAAGAAAGTCACTTTAGTGTCCACTGTACTACTCCTAGTCTCCTTTCCTCCAGGCACATGGGCCATTCAACCCTGAGGCTTTGAGACATACAAACATTTATTGTCCTTGTATTTTACGAGAATAATAAAATGCTGGGTGAATGTGTGGCTACCCTCCCGCCTCCCTGCCCCCCCCATCCCCACACCCCCCACCCCACACCCCCTACCCCCCCCTCTGCTTTGCCCTTCAGCTGTACCTTACTAATGGCCGCTGGAAAGGCTCATCTGCCAATAGTATCTGATGGAACATGCTGCTTTCTAGAGACCTGAGGATTGACAGTACAGGTGTGGAGTCCTTTGGGGGGAGCTAGCTTTTGAACTGTGTAACGCTGCACAATGCATGGACATTCCATTGAGTGGTTGTAGGTTTGGTTGCCTTTATGCTGTTTGCTACAGCTTCAAAGTTATATCTGACTTGAGGCATGAACATATTTGATTATGGCCTTGCAGTTGTCCATGAAATGTAACGTTCTTTCAGCCTCAACAAGGGTGACAGAAGGAAAGAAAAGCGATTGCTTGATTCATGTGGAATTAGAACATTGCCTTCAGAACAAAAGAAGAGTGTGTTCAGAAAAGCATGTTCTCATTATGAAAACCAGCGAGTGCCATGCTGCTAAGAGAGCCTGGAATCATTATGGAAACCAGTGAGTGCTATGCTGCTAAGCGAGCCTGGAATCATTGTGGCAACCAGTGAGTGCTACGCTCCTAAGAGAGCCTGGAATCATTATGGAAACCAGTGAGTGCTACGCTGCTGAGATAGCCTGGAATCATTATGGAAACCAGTGAGTGCCATGCTGCTGAGATAGCCTGGAATCATTATGGAAACCAGTGAGTGCTATGCTGCTAAGAGAGCCTGGAATCATTATGGAAACCAGTGAGTGCTATGCTGCTAAGAGAGCCTGGAATAATTGTGGCAACCAGTGAGTGCTACGCTGCTAAGAGAGCCTGGAATCATTATGGAAACCAGTGAGTGCCATGCTGCTGAGATAGCCTGGAATCATTATGGAAACCAGTGAGTGCTATGCTGCTAAGAGAGCCTGGAATTATTATGTAAACCAGTGAGTGCTATGCTGCTAAGAGAGCCTGGAATTATTGTGGCAACCAGTGAGTGCTACGCTGCTGAGATACCCTGGAATCATTATGGAAACCAGTGAGTGCTATGCTGCTAAGAGAGCCTGGAATCATTATGGAAACCAGTGAGTGCTATGCTGCTAAGCGAGCTTGGAATCATTAAGGAAACCAGTGAGTGCTATGCTGCTAAGTGAGCCTGGAATTATTGTGGCAACCAGTGAGTGCTACACTGCTGAGATAGCCTGGAATCATTATCGAAACCAGTGAGTGCTATGCTGCTAAGAGAGCCTGGAATTATTATGGAAACCAGTGAGTGCTATGCTGCTAAGAGAGCCTGGAATTATTGTGGCAACCAGTGAGTGCTACGCTGCTGAGATAGCCTGGAATCATTATGGAAACCAGTGAGTGCCATACGGCTGAGATAGCCTGGAATCATTATGGGAACCAGTGAGTGCTACGCTGCTAAGAGAGCCTGGAATCATTATGGAAACCAGAGACTGCTATGCTGCTAAGCGAGCCTGGAATCATTAAGGAAACCAGTGAGTGCCATGCTGCTGAGATAGCCTGGAATTCGTCTGATCTCCAAGCTGAAGTGACAGCTACGATATTTTCCTTGAAACCAGTTTAATGTCGATATAGCCATGAGAAAAAAAGGTTGATGACTAAGAGCTCCCATTGCAGTTTACCGCGGGGCATGGGCTAGTTGAAGGGGTATGTGACACAAGCCTTCAAAGTGAACTCTTCTATTGTGGCCTGAATGATTCATGTTGCCCTATGACAAACCTGGATGTCCTAAGGTGAGCTTCTCTGGGCTCTTAAGAAAATGGATTGATAGTAGGGGCGAAGATGGTGGCTCCCCTGGAACAGGAGAGTTCCCACACCACCTGTTTTTCTGGGGGGTGGGGATGGGGGTTAGGAAGATGACCTGTAGGAAGAATGGGCACTTATCGGATCCGAGAGCCTGAACTTGGCTCGCCACCAGGGGACTGTTTGGATCAGTGAGCAAGTCATTTCCTACTATTTCAGAAGTGTCCAGTGAATGAGGGAGAAGGGTTGGAAAGGCCTAAGCCGACTCCCCTTTCCATTAAATATTCAAGGCATCTTCAGAGAACTTGGTTTCTTGTCCTCCTGCGATGTAAACGGTGTGCGCTGCCTTTTGAGGAGAGTGGTGAAAATATCTACTTGAAGTTGACCCCATAGGTGGAACATGCTGGCTAGAACTTGTGTGAAGGTAGACTGCCCAAGAAGTCTACCTAGTGATTCAAAGAGCCTGGGTGATGGAGGGGATCCAGGGCCCAGTCCCACATTTTCACGGACAAATCCAGAAGTGCAGAGGGAGGTAGATTTAGCCTTAGCCTGTTTAATAGAATGCGGCAGTGGTGGTGCTGGCTATTTTTGGCTCCAGGGAGGCAGGGGGGGGGGGTACACTCCATGGATGTGTTTAGCCCAGAAGTGCCACAGGAAGAAACTATTATTGTTACTTGCTGGTTCAAAGAGGTTAACATGTACCCTGTAAAGTGCATGGATAACGAGGTGCAAAGAAATATGTATTATAAAAATATTCCTGTTTTATAGATAGGATTTTGAAGTGGGAGTATTTTACTCCCTATCTGGAGCACTCACTACACCACAGACGATTGGAGTTGCTTTTTTGGAGTGATGTAAAGATTCTTTGATAGTGTATGGCATGTGACCAAAAAGGCCCCTAGAAACGGGCGGGTCTTTCGCATCTTGAGGCAAGTGAAAGCTACAGCCAAGATACATGAGGCCATCATACCGAAGAGTCACTGAACCATCATGCTGATATGGTCATCTGGTTGAGGAAATCTGAAACTGTCTTTAGTAGAGGATTCGTGAGCTGATAATGCGTTCCAGCGGCAGCATAAAATTTGGTCCCACAAGACTGTCAATGGCTACTTTCTGAGGTGCACCACAATGAAAAGAAAATCCAGAAGAAGCTGCAACAGCCTGGTTGCCCACAAAGGGCCCAAAACCAGCCGGTCATCCAGCGGTAGAAAGGCGAGGATCATATGCCATTGCTGCCATCATTTTTGTGAAGACACACGGGGCAGCACTGCTGCTGAATCACCACAGCCGCTGGTTGTCCAAGGAAAAACAAACGCAGCGCAGATCATGGTCCCAAATGAGAACTTGGAGGTAAGCCTCCTTCAAGTCCACTGCACACAGCCAATATCCCTCCCGAAGTGCAGACTGATCTGCATGTTCCTATTGTTCTTTCTTTAGGCAAGTGCAGAGCATAAAGATTGATGGTGGTGCTTCGGCACTATGATGAAGCAAGAAAAAAAACTGCCTGGGGAACGGGCTCTGAACCCTTAATTTGGGGATGATAAAGATTCTTCTCCAAGATGGAGAGAGCGGGTTTGTAATAAGCCCTGATTCGGCACTGCCAACACCCATGGGTCGGAGGTTATGGTCTTGAAAGCCTGTTTAAGAATGGCTGTGCACCCCACCCCTCCCAATGCACTGGCGAGTGGTATAAATCCCTGGCAGATGCTGTCTCTTACATTGGAGGATGGAGACTGAAGTAGATGACTAGCCTTACGATCATGGCAGCCCTGAGGCCTTGAGAAGGAAGGCGATCCGAGCTCCTAGTGAGCGGTACCCAAAAGGGGCATGGAAGAAGATTTGGTAAGCACTAACAAAGATTTTGCTGTTTTGGTGCTGGTCCTTTTCTTATTAAGCTCCTACTCTGTGGAACGTGTCGATTGTGAGTAGAAGAAAAATGTAGTGATGGGAAGCAAATCTTGTCAGCATTCCTCAGCGCCTGGGGGAAGTGGGGGGAGGTATACTGCGTCTGTAGTATTAACTTGATGGGCAGCAGAGTCCATGCTGTTTTGTTCAGTCACTAGTGCGTCTGCAAAGCCTACTCTAAAGTGAGCCACCTGGCAGGTAGCAGAGGACAGCGCTGCTGTTGCCTGCAAGGCAAGACGCGGGTGGCAAAGCAAGCCTGAACTGACAGGGATGTCGGACCGCCACTTGTGCATCCCGATGGGAAGCCGGCTGACGAAGTTAGTCAGCGAGTGGAAAAAGATCACCGACAGATGGGTTCTGGACGCTCTTGCCCAAGGACCCACCCTGGAGTTTCAACGCAGCTGTCTGCGGATCCCTCTGGTTACCGCTCAGGAAGAGCCCATCCCTCAGCTCCTGGAAGACTTGCTCGGACAACTGGAAAAAAGGAGACTTCTTGACATTGTTGGACCTGGAGGACGCTTACTTCCACGTCACCATTCACAAGAAACATTTGAGGTTTGTATGTTTTGTGGTGCAGGGACAGCACTACCAGTTCAAGACTCTACCTTTCGACTTGCAGACGGCCCCCAGAGTGTTCACATACTGCCTGGCACTGGTGGCGGCCCATCTACATCTACACAGCATAAATGTATACTCGTATCTGGGCAATTGGCTGATTCATGCCCGCTCACGGGAGCTGGCCGACGGACGCACACAGACGACCGTCCAGCTACTGACAGAACTGGTATTCTCCATCACCTATCCAAAGTCCTGCTTAACACCATCACAGCACACGCTGTTCTAGGTGCCAGACTCAATAGTGTCTTTCCAGCGTCACCCTTGGATGAGAGGGTAGCAGCCATTCAAGGAAAGGTGCATCGACTGTCGATGAAGACGGCTACGGTGCGGGCCATCAAGTTGTTACTCGGCATGATGTTGTCCTGCATCTACCCCTTCCGGCTCTGCAGGTTGCAAATGTGACCCCCTTCAGGAATTCCTGGATGCCTGCTGGATACATGTGTTCGGAAACTTCACAGACAAGATCTCTCTCACCGACGAGTTCCGTTGGGTGATAGGAAAGTGGGGCAAGGCATAGGATTTCAAAACCCCCCATACAGGAGACTGCCACCACGGACGACTCCCTGGAAGGTTGGGGAGCGCACACCGGACATCTGCACATCAGAGACCTGCAGCTGCTGGAGAAGGATCTTCATATCAAAATCCTTGAGTTATGGGCAGTGTTCTGGGCCGTCAACTCATTCCTACTGTCTCTGAAAGGCAAGGTGTTGAGGATCTTCACTGACAACACCCCCACCATGTTCTACATCAGGAAGGAGGTGGGCTCTTGATCCCCGGTGCTCTCCAAAGAAGCGCAAGACTTGTGGGCTTTGCCGTCGGCCATGGGATGTTCCTCATCCCTCTCCACCTGGCGGGAGTCAAGAACTTCATCGCAGACTCCCTCAGCAGGGAACTGCGCTCCTGCCAGGAGTGGGAGCTTAATTAGGATTATTGTGGGGGGAGTGACAAACTTTTGGACTGGAAAGGCGCTGGTTGGATTTGATAGTCCAGTATTTGTTTGTAGGTAGTTTGCACAAGAAAATAGATGGTCCAGGTTGTTGGTGTGTTAAACATGAGATTTATAGGTTTATTCCTTGTTATAATCAGCACCAATGAAAGACATCATTGGATGTAAATGTAATATTCATAACATGATGATATGTTACACAGCCGACGCGCGTTTCAACCTAAGTCTTTTTCAATGCCAATTGGGTTTGGTGGTTGAGTTTCCAGGTGGAATGGGCTGGTCCTCCCAAGTGTGGGTGCCAGAGGGCTGAATAGCCGTACTTGGCCGGGTTCGGCAATGCTGTTGTGTGGAGTCGTGGATCGGCTATAGCCCTCTGGCACCCACACTTGGGAGGACCAGCCCATTCCACCTGGAAACTCAACCACCAAACCCAATTGGCCTTGAAAAAGACTTAGGTTGAAACGCGCGTCGGCTGTGTAACATATCATCATGTTATGAATATTACATTTACATCCAATGATGTCTTTCATTGGTGCTGATTATAACAAGGAATAAACCTATAAATCTCATGTTTAACACACCAACAACCTGGACCATCTATTTTCTTGTGCAAACTACCTACAAACAAATACTGGACTATCAAATCCAACCAGCGCCTTTCCAGTCCAAAAGTTTGTCACTCCCCCCACAATCTTTCTAGACAGTAGGAACCTCGGAGTTGGTTCCTTGACAAACTATGACTCTGGCTGCAGGTCTAATTCAACTAACAACCAAATAAAGGGTGCGCAGGAGAGAGGGAGTCCCGCCACAAACTCCACTCTTCCAAAAAACACTTAATTAGGATTAGGTGGACCGCCTATTCGTCAAATGGCACAGGCCACAGATAGATCGGTTTGCGACAGCAGCAAATTCCAAGTGCCAGATGTTTGCCAGCAGGTTCCACCAACCTAAGAGCCTAGGGGACGCATTATCCTTCGTGTGGGAAGAGCTGTTCCTGTATGCGTTCCCCCCCCCCCCATTCCCTCTCCTGCTACGAGTCATCAACACTCATACAGTGTCCATGGAAGATGATGCTCATTGCCCTGGCGCGGCTGAGGCAGATTTGCTATCCAACCTGCCGAGCATGTCGGCGTCACTTCAGTCAAGCTGCCAGTGGCTCTGGATGTTTGCACCAGAGAAAGGGGTGCAATCCTTCATCACGAAGCTGGATCGCTGAACCTGAGGGCTTGGCTCCTGCAGATCTAGAGTTTGGAGGATAGAAGTTGACTGCAGGGAGGTCCTCGCCAAGGACAGGGCGTTGTCACATTAGAAGTGCTATGCTCACAAGTGTAATAATTTTGCTACGTAGTGCTGGTCTCAAAAGATTACCCCTCTGAGGTTCACAACCCCACAGATCTTTCTATACTTGCTATCCTTGGTCAAGGCCGGACTGGCGCACACCTCTATTAAGGTACATCTGGCGGCTATCTCCTGATACACCAGGAAGATTTTCACTTTGGTCCCACCGACTTGTCAAGGAATTTCTCAAAGGACTTTTTTTCGATCTTTCCCGCTGGTGAAGGCTCCTGCCCCGGCGTGGGAACTCAACGTGGTTCTGATGAGGCTCATGCAGCCCCCCTCCAAGCCTATGCATCAGGCACCACCCAAGTTCCTCTTGTAGAAAAAGGCTTTCCTTGTAGCCATCACCTCTGCCAGGTGCTATACTGCAAGAAGCCATAACGGTCTTTCCACGAATCGAGGGTGGTGCTGTGTACGCACCCCTCTTTCATGCTGAAGGTTCCATTGGAATTCCCCCTCAACAAGCCTGTTACTTGTTTTCTTCCAAAAACGATGTCACTGGCAGAAAGGGCCTTGCATTCGCTGGACGTTGCTCGTGCCCTGAAGTTCTCCGTGACACGCATGAAGAGTTTTCGGAAGACCTCACAACTGTTTGTGAACTTGAGTCCTGTGACCCTGGGAAGGCTTGTCCAAGGCTTCCATTTCAAGGTGGATCTGGCATGGATTCACACGCAAACCCTCCCTCTGTGGCTCTTCTTGGTCACACTGCCACTTTACATGCTTACTAAATCTGAAGATGGCTGCTAGAGGAGGGGCTTAGGGAGACGACTTCCATTGGATGGGGGCAGTATAACCCAGAGGACAGTGAGTGGTTTAGAGGAAAAATACAGTTTATAAGTGAAAGTGAAACTGTTTTTTCTTTTACCAAGGATTCCCAGCCTGATGACGGGGAATATTCATGAGCATGTGTATCCATGCCAGACCCATGCCGGAGAACAGTTACAGGTAATAACTTAAACCTTCCCCAACTGTACAGAGCTCACCTGTCTCCACTAACCCCACCCCTTCCATTCTCACTCGGATGAAAGTTGATCAGAAATGCACTGCCCTGGTGTGAGGTTTCTCGCTTTGAATTGGCCTGCTCCTTTGATGCCTGGGTTCCGGACAGCTGCCTGTTGTGTGACTGTCTCTGGAGGAGGGTGTTACCTACCCTTATAAAGAGATGAAATAAGAGGCATGGACATTCAGGTTCTTGGCCTGTCGCTGTGGCAGGATCAACCCATCTGGCCAGATTACACATCACATTCCACAGCTGACCTGGCTCATAGAAGCTGACAAGTGTAATATCAAATTTGGATGTGGCTGCAATCATTAGGCACGGGGCCATGCACTATGCCTTAACTCAGGCTCCAGCATGGGCTATTTATGATCATAGTTTGGCAGATGTGTGCATATCGTAAATGCAGCCCTTGCGCTTCTGAGACTTGACTATCACTGCAGCTATCAAATGGGCAACAGTAACCTCTGAACCTGCACTGTGCCATGGATGCAAGAGGTCAGATACACACTATGCTTTTGGCATGGAGCTTATGAAGGGGGGGGGGGCATGATCAGCAAATTACCCTTTCAGAATTCGAATTACCTGCATAATGGTATTAATTAATACAAATAAAATAAAAACCTTGCACACCCTTGCAGCGAGCAGAGCATTAGCATTTGCCTGTTGAAGGCAGTGGTTTGAATTTAAATAACTTTGCCAACACCTTGTTGGTCTTACTGAGGACAGAACATGCCAAGCTAGGGGAGATGGCCTGGAGAATAGAGTTGCTGCTGCCAAGACAGAATGTCTGGGGAATTTAAGTGAGACATATCTACACTGTGGACAGGGTGCATTAATGTACATCGACCCTCTTGTTTTATAATATGAGAGGAATTAGATTTTGCCCATATTTCTTTAACTTCCACAGGAACATGCCCAACCTCGCAGTGGACATTATTAGGCAGCATCTGGTAGTGGAATTTCTTGAACATCCATTTGTCCTGTTACCCTCTAACAAAGAACCCTCACTGATCTCCTTGTTTGCATTGTTCTCTGTGTTGCTCCAGTCTGTAGGTGTGAACGGTTTGAGGTGCAGAAAGTAGTTGGGGTAGGGAAGTGTCAGTTCTACCTGGATAGGAGAGGGTGGAAGCAGTGGTAAAGAATCAAGAAAGAGCTTCCTAAGGGGGAATACTTGGCAGAGCTATAATTGGAGGAGGCAATGTAGCTAGAAACAGAGGTCTTGGCGTGGGCAGATGGTGGTGCCAAAGGCATCTCCTTTTTCAACCATTTAAAGTATGCCTTCATGGGGTCTGAGTGCATACGTTTTTGGAACTTCATGACGTAGTTGTCCTCCTAGAAGGTTGCAGGGGTCCACTGAGTCTGGTTGCAATTATGGCAGTCACGGCTAGGTACCACATACAGCAGAGTTGAGGACGTGCATGACACCGAAAGAGTGACAGCCAGGTAGAAGCCGGCCAATAAACGTGAGTGAAGAAGGAGCAGTTGCAGCACATCCAATGGTAGAGATTAATCAGCCTGAAATAGTCCCCTACAACACCTTGGTGCACAAACGTATCCTCGTTCAGAAGAACCCCAAGCAGGTCTGGTATTGGCCATCAAATAACAATCTCGTCTGAATGGCCTCTTTTGGTCCTCCTCTTCCAGGGAGCCTCAAGTGTGTACCAATAGAAGACGTAAACCCTACTAAGGGAACCTTGGGGACACGCCTGTCAATGGATTTTCTTGATTAAATCTAGGAAGTGAGCACCTAGAACTGGTAATCTGTGGTTTCAATCACCCTACTATCGTCTACTTTCAATTCAACTCCTTTTGTTTGTACGACAAGTGCAGGTTTTTAGAGAGTTTTGGTTTAGTGGGGGTCCATTGGGGGGCGTGGGAGTATGGGGGAGCACTACCCCATTAAATATATATATATATATATATATATATATATATATATATATATATATATATATATAGTGTGCGTCCAACAGGTTTTGCAATACAGTTTGACGAGGTAGGTGTGGTGGTTTAAACCTCAAACGAACAGCAGAACCTTCCTAAACCCCAAGAAGGAGCATCTTGCATGTAGGTAAGAGTCCCACCTATGATCTGACATGAGTCACTTGAGAAACCGGGCGTGCGGGTCAGAGACTGCAAAGCGGTGGTCACACGAGGAGCATGAAAAACACTTGTTTGCTTGTGGCATAGACTGAGGTTGCCAGATTAGAAAGGGTTGCTGCAAGGAGGAAAGAATGAAAAGGAAACAACCAAGGGCAAAAGGAGCAGGACGAAGCCTGTGTTGCCACTAGTGACCAGCCCTGTCGCTGCATAGAAACCGACGACGTGGAGAGCGGTGTTTGGCTAGGCACAGCCAGGACTGTGCATACACCATGCTTTGCATAACAGAAGTTCAATGCATTTTTGGTGCTACCCAAAAAAGTTTACTGGCCCCGTCACTGTAAAATGAATGTTTTTATAAGTATGGCGGAAAGGGGACTGGGTATAGGAGTTATCAGGGGTTTTCACAAGAAGTGCAGCCCTTTTGACAGGCGTTTTGTGTTCACAGTATCAGAAAACAAATCAGACTGGCAGTTTTCATACCAACGTGAAGCAGATATTAGGAAAGGTTACTCGTGACACATGGGTATCTCACCCCTGTTCATAACCTCAGGAATATTCTGCTCAGTAGTTTGAACCCATAATATATATATATATATATATATTTTTATAACTGTCATTACTTCCCTTCTAGTACTGAAGCACGCGTTCATGTTATCATTTTTATTTATTTGCATTTTTAAAGCACTCGCACAGCCCGGGGGCATCGAGGCGCTGTTACAGGAATATATCTTAGTTGCGTATTTAGAACACGCTTAATACCCAGAGGTTTCTAAGCGCGGACCCGGGGATCGAACCTGTGTTGCTTCGTGACGTCTTGTTTCCAAGGCGAGCACGTTGCCGCTGAGCTATCCTCCCGGTACTCATGTGGTTGCAATAACTTCTGAACCCTACCATGGCTCTGGAAAGAAACCTTTGCAATGCTGATTACACTCGCTCATAGCGTGACCTGTCCTTCCGGACGCTGAGATTTCCACCTTGAAGTCTTCTAGCGTCACAGATAGTAGGTGACCCTTCAAACGCAGTCGCCGATTGGCTTTAGGAAGCTCCAGAGGTCATCGACTGGGTTTTAAGAAGCTATCTGTGGAAGATATGGAATCTGGATAAAAAGAACAGATGAAAGGAGAATGCTTCCAGCTCATTAAGTTATGGATTCATACAAGACTCCAAACAGAAAGGAAGTGCACTTGCCTGTAGGCATTTGCTGAGGATAATGTTAAGTTGCACACTGCCAGTAGGCTTATACATACATGAAAGGTGATCAACACTCGGCTCACCAGCATCCTCCTTAGCTCTCCTCTCTTCTCTCCTTCTATGCCCCCTCTTGCTCACTACGCTCTGCTGATCTCTTTTTACTCTCTGTCCCCCACCTCCTTATGCTTCTTCTCGTTTCCGCTCCTTCCAGCTCCTTGCCCCCCTACATTGGAACTCCCTTCCTTTCTCTATCTGCTCAATGTCCACCTATTCCTCATTCCGTTCCTCCTTAAAATCACTCCTTATTCACCCCCCTCCCTGACTTCTCTCCCCTTCCTCCTCTTCTTTCTCCTCCCCACTCCATCTTCCTTTTCCTTGTCTCTCCCTTTCTCCACAATGATTTCCACCCTCCCTTGTACTCTCTCTACTCCGTTTTCACTTTCCCTTTTCTCCTTCCCATACCTCTGCTCTTCTCTTCCTTCCCAAATGCAAATTGTTCCACATGCTGCTTTTCAGGTTTGATTCATGTATATTTTATTGCTTCTGTGTTCCATGTTTGATGTTTTCTGGTTGTTATGCTGTAAAGCGCTTTGGAGTAAAGCGCTATATAAACAGTAAAATACACATACACATTCTGGATCATAATCGTCATGTTATAATGATCTGACATTAAACTTCATCAATGTAATCCAAGCTGTAGTGTCTTCATGCTCTAATCCTTAAGTCCCATGAATGGCCAACAGCCCAAAGTATTTTTGGAAAACATATTTGGGGGTGGGGGCAATGTTCCAAGTCCTAGAGAGCATAAAAATGTGGCGGTAAAAGTGGTACTCCATGGTTACGATCACCTTTTTAAACTCCACAGACTTTTATATGGTTTAGTAGCAGGCGAAGCGGAAGAGCGCAATGGACTTAACATGGCCACCTGCTTACCAAATTCCCCAGCATGTATTATTTGATGCTGGTGGTAAATCTCTGAATCTGGCAAAAGCGGGTGGTGTCCATAGGAATCTATGGTAAATGCCTCCCACACCCGTTAATTGCTGTGGCATTGGCACGTTTTCTATCACCTAATGGGAAAGTGAAGAGTAAGGAGGATTCTGCCTATCCTTTTACATCCATCTTTTCCGCTACATGGTAGACGGGTTCAAAACTGCACGAGTGGACATTTTTCCACCAAAATGCAATTTGAGCTAATCCCCTCAGGGCAGTATCTACTTTTGGAAACATGCCTCGCTCGCCCCAAGAATCATGTTCCTGCATAATGAGGTGCCTCGGATTGCAAATGTGTCATAAACGTTTCATATTCCCCATTAATGTCCTTGTACATCTGGAGTAACCTTCAATTTTCACTGTTAAAGGAATCACGTTAATACCTGAAGCTGGTAACCTTTAAAGGCCTAAAAAAATCTTAGGATTGCCTCGTAAATTCCACGTCTGGTGATTGGGAGAGCTGAGCAAGTCGATTACACCCAACAGATGTTCCCAGCATCAATTCAAGGAATGCAAGGATGACTACAATGACATCAGAAAATGTCATAAAACATTCCATAGAGGTAATCTGTCCTTTCAGATCTTGTGATGCTCATCTCTGGATTGATTTATCCTCTTCAATATTTTAGTTCTACTGCCAAAAATGGATCCTTCTGATTGGCATGACGCTGATCTCGGGAGGATAGCTCAGGGGCAACACACGCGCCTTGGAAGCAAGACAACGCGAGTGACACAGGTTCGATTGCCGGGTCTGTGCTTAGAAACCTCTGGGTATTAAGCGTGTTATAAATAACCAATTACAATTACAATCTCCACCCACCTTTCAGTGTTTTTGAAGCAATGTCACACCAAACTCTTTAGTGTCCAGATGAGATTCAAAAATGTCTTTACTATCACATGAGAATAGTCGGCACATACAGAGGATGTCCAACAAAAAACTTAAACTGAAGGTGAATTTTCTTTTCCAAGGTGTGACTAGCACGATGAAGTAGAGCTGACATGTCCACCAAAACATAATTTGCCTTTTTACTTATTTATGGAGGGTTTCTTTTTGAATGGGTTACTTGTCCTTTCCGCAAGATATTTTATTTGAGGCGCAGCGTGTCAGTGATATTCTTCCTGCAGGTTCCACATTGCCATGTTTGAGTATCTTTTTTTTTTTAAATAGTTTCCCTTCTAGCCCAGACCCACTCCCAATCCAAGAAGCACTGACATCCTTGATGCATGTGCTATGCATAGTCTGCCATCTAGTGGATGGTTGGAGTATTTCACTTTTTTTATTTTTATTTGACATATTGTATTAGGCATATACATGGGCCATTCAGTTATAGGATATTTATTTACTTCCCAAAAAGCTCCTGAAAATAGACTGCATCTTTTGATTGTTTTCTGCTGTTCCTTTGGTCGGGTATTTCAGTTGCCGAAAAGGAATGGTGTTGGAACTCTGCAGTAAAGCAGCATCAAAACACAGGCTGGCTTGGAAGACTCTTTATCTAGTGACTGGGCAGATCATATATGTAAGGAATGTAGATAATTTTTTAATCTGCATTTTATTTTTACATCAGTGTTGTGGGTCCTAACTGTGGAAGCACCAGACCAGTCAGGGAAATGACACTTGTACATATACTCTTGAAAGAATCTTCCAGTGAACTGTGGACCATTATCTGTCAACACACTCCTAGGTAATCCTTCCCTTTCAAACACTTCCTCCAGAAATGCCACAATGGACTGTCCTGTGATGTCCTTCATTATCTTAAACTCCGTTCACCTCGAGAACATGTCCACTAGTGCAAAAATAAACCTACCTGTACCTATACCCATGTCAACAGGTCCTAAAATATCCATGGCCAAATCCTGCCAAACTCCCTTTGGACTTTCTGCTCCCCTCACTGGCTGTACCACCGCAGATACGTTCTTCCCTGACTTTGTACACTCAACACATCCTCCAATTACCCTCTCAATCTCACGGTCCAATCCCGGCCACCAATAATCAGCCTTAATCACCTCCTTGGTCTTATATGTCCCAATATGTCCTTGATGCGCAATATCAATACGTTTTCTCCTTAGGCAACTCGGCACAACCAACTTGTCCCACCGATATACCAAACCATCCTTCACGGATAATTCGAACCTTGCCTCCCAGAAAGCTCTTTCTTCACCAGATAATAACCTCTTTTCTGGTCAATTCCCTCTAACGAACGACATAATGCGCTTCCACATGTCATTCAAAGCAAATGCATTGATCCATTCTTCTTTATGAATTGCACCTCCTCCAATGGTAAAGACCATAGACTCAATATCTGCAGAGCCCTCAGCTTTATGCTCATCTTCAACCCTTATTCTCGACGCATGGTCAGCCTGCACATTGTCCTTTCCTGCCACAACCTCTATACTAAACTTGTGACATTGCAGTCTGGTCGCCCAACATGCAACCCTTCTTGATACTTTGTCCAGTCCTTTACTTTCAAATATGGCTTTCAACGGCTTATGGTCTGTTCTCAACACAAAATCTTGACCCCACACAAAGTTTTTCAACTTTTCAATTCCCCAATGACACGCCAACGCCTCTTTTTCTAAGCCAGAATAGTTGAGCTCAGCTCCCCTCAGCATGCGGGAAGCATGTAACACCACCAACTCTGAACTCTCCCTTCCTACTTGTGACATCACCACTCCAATCCCAGTTTCACTAGCATCAACAGACAATATTGTCTTATTCCTTGTGTCATACATGGCCAATGGTTTGGCCATGTCAATTTTTGACTTAATATCATTAAATTCTTTTTCGCACTCTAAGCTCCAATCAAACTCTACACCCTTCCTCAATAATGCCCTCAGCGCAGCAACATTATCAGCATAATTTTCTATGAAGCGGTGATAAAATTCTATTGTCCCCGAGAATGAACGCAGTTCTGCCTTATTCTTAGGAGCTTGCATTCTCTTTATACCATCAACTAGCTCTCTTTGGCTTCAGTCCTTCTTCAGATATTTGATGCCCTAAATATTCCACTACCGGAGTGGAAAAGACACACTTCTCCCCTCTCAAAGTAATACCACGGGCCCTGAATATTTCCAATACTGGTTTCACTTTTTCCTTTAGTTCCTCTTGGGTATTTCCACAGATTAACACATCATCCTGGAAACACCAAACATTGGTAATGCCATTGAATAACCCATCCATCACTTTTTGGAAGACTGAGGAGGCTGAAATTAAACCAAATGGCATGCGTCTAAACTAATAGATACCTTTGTATGTAATAAAAGCTGTCAGTTTGCGTGACTCAACATCTAAGTCAATCTGATGATAGGCACTGGCCATATCCAATTTGGCAAAAAATTTAGCATTCCTGATCCTGCTCAAAAGCTCCCCCATGTTGGAAAGCGGGTGTCGATCAGCTACCACACAACGGTTCAATTCTCTCAGGTCGATGCATACCCTCAACTCCCCACTTGGTTTTTTAACAACTACCGGGGAGATCCATTCAACTGCCTTGGCTGACTCAATAATACCAGCTTTCACCAATTTCTCCAATTCCACACTCACAGCACTACGCATTGATAGCGGCAACGGTCCGAGTTTCGCCGCCACAGGTTTGCTACCATCCTTTAAAACAATTTTATGGACCATACCTTTGAGGCAACCAACACCTTTGTTGAAAACATCAGGATATTCAGCAATCATGTTGTTGGGAATCGCATCCAAACCACTTCTCACAGGTTCTCTGTCTACATTCAATACTTCAATACTTGTTCCTTGCTATTGGGATCTAGCTTGATACATAGACCCCTTTGTTCCTTCCACCCCAACAACGTCTCTCCATTCCTTGTGACATATAGTTTGCCATACGTAACTCTGCCTTTAAATTTGAACCTTGCCGTACAACACCCTAATACCTCAATCCTACTACCATTATAGCCCCCGGGTGTCTTGCCCGATGGGCTCAACTCATCCATCCTTCCACCAACAACGTTCTCATATATGGCCTTCGACATCAAAGTAATTTTTGAGCAAGAATCTGCAAGCATCTTACCCTGGCACCTATTCACTTCAACCCAGGCTGAGGGGTGCTCACACTCATCCACCTCGGTGCACTGAACCATGTTTACAGTGACGATTTCATTATCTGAGCCATCACACTCTTCTGATGAAGGTCCATCAACTTCCTCAACCAGCATTATACTTCTACCCGCACCTATATTGTAATTCATGCAACATTTCTCAAAATGTCCCCATCTTTTACAAATATTGCACTTCGACTTTCTCCCAGGACATATCGGAGAGGTAGATAGGTGGCGAGCACTTCCACACCGAAAGTATAAACGTTCCTCTCTTGTCTGGGCTCCGTTACCACCTTTCCCTTGGTACACCTCAGATTTAGGCGATTTGCCTTTCTGTTTCCTCTGGGCTTTGGTAACGTCTCTTTTCCTGTCACCCTCTCTTAAAACCTCAACCTGTTGCTCAACTTTATCCTTCGTTCCCAACTTTGCGACACACTGTAATGTATGTTCAATCCTTTTTGCTATACCAATTACCTCATCCAGGCAAGGATCATCTTTTAACCAAACTTCTTCCCTAATCTTGTCATTGGAACAGTGTAACATAAATTGGTCCCTAATGTGTTCATCCAAGCTTTCCCCAAATTTACAATTCAGTGACAGATGTCTCAGGGCGGTGATGTAGTCTTCAACTGACTCGCCCTCATGTTGCGATCTCATGCCAAAGTCATAACGTTCCAAGACAGTGCTTATCTTTGACTAGAAATGTTTATCTATTTTTGCCAGTGCTGCATCAAAATCATTCATGCCCTCTTCAGCATCCAATTTATTCACATTAGGTAATGTTTCAAAAATTCGCTGCCCCTCATATCCCAGTCGATGCATAAGCATAGACACCTTCCTCTCCACCGACATGCCGTTCCCACACGTGGCTTTTACATAATGAAGAAAACCCTTCTTCCAGGGTCCCCATTTTATTCTTGGGGGGACCAGGAGATGGCAAGAACATCTGTGGTCCCGGTATACCAGACAAAGCCATGCCTGCCCAATATAGTGTCTAAAAGTACCCACACACTTCGTGGAACAGGAAAAGCACAAATGCAAACAGCGCTACACCCAAATCTCCGTTGCGAGCGCTCACCTCTGTTGAAAGCTACTGTATGCACAGCACTGCAAAATCCAAATGACCGGCGTCAGTCTTCTGACAGGCTCCACAAGCTACGGCTCGTAGTTCAGACTTTCACACGAGCTTGTAGTCCATGCTCTGTGCGGTATGTCCTCCTCAATGATCCTGCTGAGGATCCCTTCCGCACACGTGACGTGCAGGCTTGCCGGATCCTCTCCACTCATTCGTACAAGTTCGTACGATGCTTCCGCGCACGTGATACGGCGTGCACGCGAGGCCACAGGGTCCCTTCCTTGCAATTCCACACGCCTCCTCCCAATAGGGTTGGGACAAGCGCCCCCCCCCCGCTCACACGGGATCGCGTCCGCTAATGTGATGCTGGATGGCACCGCGATCCGATGAGCAGCGTGCTCGGGACCGCTCTCTTCTCCAGACAGGTAGGCTCCACTCGGGGTCGCCACTCAGGGTTGTGCTCGGATCGGCATCCATGGGGCAACGAGCGGGTGTGCCTCCCCGGGCATATAGGTGTGCAAGGCGGTGGGGCAGCCCCCTCCTCACCGGGCCTCGCGGCTTGGGGTCTCAGATCCTCGGGACCGGTCTTGCTGCAACGCGGGTCTGTTAAATGAGCGCCAGCAGTCCTCTTCAGTCCGCCAGCATACCGTATCCGATCCTCGTCGCCAAATGTGGAAGCACCAGACCAGTCAGGGAAATGACATGTAGTTTATTGATAATATACAAGTCACGAAGGTAGAGACCCCCAACCCTCTCACCAGCACAGCATCAACTGAAATGCATCAAGCAATAACATTCCATATGATGCTACAGAACTACATGTCGTGACATTCTTCTCACAGCATTCTCCTAATCTGATCTACATTATCAGACCACACTGAGGTATCATCATAACACTAACCAAAGGAATCATGGAATTTACCCCTTGGAAATATTCTTTCTACTGGATGTTCCTCCCACGGATGCCTCATCTTTGAAAAACTGTTATTGTGCTCGCAGTTTCAGAAACCTTTCGACAGCATAGGGCGCTGTGCGGCATCAGGTCGATGTCCCCTGGCAGCTTCCATCCCCACGCTCAGACGTGACATCGATGGCACCCGTTGCCTCAGTTCTAGTCCCCCCCCCTTTTGCAGAGCCGACTTGAGGATACATAACACGCATCGGTGCTGAAAGAGAGCAAATCTATTAAGAAATGCACCCAGAGTCTGAGGATAGGCTAGGAGGGCGATGAAGAATCAGTGGGAGGAACATCCAGTAGAAAACATTACCAGGGTAAGTCATTTGTTCTTCCTAATGGATTGTGTCCTCCACGAATTACTCATCGTTGATGGACTCCCATGCTCCCATGGCTGTTAGATAGAAGTAGGTGGTACCAGTGGATCTTTTTACTGGTTTATATTGTGCGAAACAGCTTTCCCAAACCTAGCTTCCTGACCTGACAAGGTGTACAGACAGTAATGTTTTGAGAAGATGTATATAGAAGACCAAGTTGCAGCATTACACATTTCCTGCACCTGTACACCTCTTTGCAGAGCCAACGTGGTTGCTGCTTCTCTGGTGGAAGGTTCCCATAGATTTTCAGAGACCTTTTCCACAGCCAAAGAATAACATTCTGAAATACACAGAATGATCCAGCGTGACAAGGTCTGTTTAGTCATGGCTTGACCCAGTCTGTGTCCAGTGTAATCAACAAAAAGTTGATGCCAATCTGGTGATCTAAAAACTCAGAGCCCTTTTTTGGTCAAGTCTGTGTAACCTCTCTTCCTCCTTGGAAGGATGATGAGGTGGGTAAAATGCTGGCAAGGTAATCTGTTGTGTCAGGTGAAATTCGGACAACACCTTGGGAAGGTAGGAGGGACGAACACTCAGGACTACTTCCTCTGTAGTAAATGTAGTGAAAGGAGGAGTACATTAAAGAGCCTGTAGTTCACTCACTCTGTGAGCAGGAGTGTTGGCCGCTAGGAAGAATGTTGTGCATAATCTGAGCAGACAGTAATAGAGAGGTTCAAACGGAGCTCCTGTTAAACATGTTAATACCAAATTTAGACCGCAGGCCGGGACTATGAAAAGTTCCGGCTGGAAAATGTGTCATTTCCTCGAGGAACTGTACAACAATGGGAATTTTAAAAAAAGGGGCTTGCTCTGGCTTTTTTTTTTAACCCCTTAAGTGCTCAGTACGAGTATGCTCATCCTTTTTGTATAGACTTGATTAAAGCTCAGCGGTTAAGGGGTTAAAGATGGATAACGCCACCAGGTAGTGCTTGGCCGTAGCCACCTGCAGCCCCTGATGGGCTAGGTGTAAGAAAAAAGAAAGCACTGCAGGTGTATCACAAGTAAAAGGATCATTATCTTTAGCACTACACCAGCTGCAAAGCTTGTTCCAATAGCAGCAGTATCCTGCTTTTGTTGCTGGTCTTCTGGCCGAACGCAACACCCCCATCACGCCTTCTGGGAGGTCCCAATCTTTGTATGTTAACCTCTCGAAAACCAGGTGTGAAGGTTCAGAGTTCTGGTTTCTGGGTGAAGAAGACTGCCTCCTTGTGAGAGTAGGTCCACTCTCTGGGGAAGACGGAATGGATGACAGATGGATATGTCTAAAAAATCCTGGTACCACGTCCCAATACGGATCAATCAGGATCATGGACTCCTCAAACTTCTTCAACCTCCTGATTACATGAGGAATGACGGGGACTGGTGGGAACGCGCACAGCAGTGGAAATTCCCAGTCCACCATGAAACACATCCCCCAAAGCTCGTCTCTGAGGAAATTTGCTGCAGCAGAACAGGTTGCATTTCCTGTTGATACTGGATGCGAACGGGTTCCACTTTAGGGGTTGCCAAAGGGCAAAGATCTTTACAATGACTTCCTGAGAGAACTCCGACTCGTGGGAGACTCTGCTCAAGTCACAATTCTCACACACCGTGAACCTGTCTTTGGAGTAGACATACTCGAAGAAAAAGTACTGCACCATTGAAAAGAGTTGCTGAGGTGAGTCGAACCGTTCAGAAGTGTGTTGTGTATATGGAAAAAAGGAACTGATGCAACGGGCACAGTGCGTGCTACTTATACCACTGTTGACATGTCCGAGCGCAGGGATTGAAGCTGCTGATGGACATTGACCTGAGGCCACACAGTGCCCTCTGATGTCGAACAGTTTCCAAAACTGCAAGCAGGATGCTGGTATATCACAGATGAGGAATCCGTAGGCGGACACAATCCATTCTAACGAGTGATGCCTGTAGAAGGTTTAGGCCCAAAACATTGAAGACAAAGTAAAAACAGTGTTTTGTGTTTGCCATTAAGTCAAGTAGAGCGATGGTGTTTGTGTTGATGGAGAAGCTAATTGTTGAAACCCAAGCAATCAAATAGGGAAAGAATCAGCAGAGGCAACACTTATTTAAAAACAGCTGCGCAGAAATGTGTCATACTAGTCCCATTCCAACATACTGGCCCTCGGGCACAGAAATCTCAGGGGTTTTTAAACTTTTACAGGATGAGCTTCATACAGAAAAGTCAGTATATTTGATACGTTACCAACACACTTCTTAACGATCCTGAGGGCATAGCTTCGTACGACTACCCGAGCCAGGTGTAATTCTGCTCTACTCACCCATGTGACATTAAACCACCTCCTTTGGAGCAGGTTTCCATTGCACCTAGGACACTTAAACGAGTATCTAGCCTCTTGATTGTTTCCCAGCTGATGGTTGGGGCAATCTGCTTACCATGAACAGGTCGACAGACTACACTGGTTTATTTCTTTATGACATTTGTTATACGCCCACACCCTTGGGTATCGCGGTGTAGGTTACATTGAACTTAACATTTCTGGTTGCATTGGAGGCAAAGTTACACGCATGAAGTCAGACTACAGACATGGATATTCAACATCAGTTTAAAACACTAGGCAGGCATGCATATGCACTAGTCAAGGGCAGTGTTCTAGGGAAAGCTGTTATTTTGAGCTCTACCCTAGGTATTGAAAGCAATAGGTTATCTGCGCAGTAGTGTCAGGAAGGGGAGCGATTCAGCCCTAGTCTCTATTAAAGAGCTAGGTCTTTAGTGATTTTTTGAAGCTTGAGTGCACTGTTGAAGTGAAGTGGTCAGCCTGTTAGTCTGATCGACGACGTTATGACGACGGGAGAGGTTTTATTTGTGGTGGGGTGGTGGTGGATAAGGAGGTGAGAGCAGGTGGTGTAGTGGGGTTAGGGGCAGTGAAGGAGTTTGGGATTAGAGTATCAGGGGAGTAGCAGGGGACTCAAAACCTGAAACGGGTAGGAGGAATACTGGGGAAAAGTGGAGGAGAGGAAAAATGTGTATGGGAAAGGGCGAGGAAATCAAAGGGCTGTGGGGGTCGGCATTGAGGTGGAAAGAGTACAGTGGCGACCCCTGTAAATGAGAGGGAAAGAAAGGAAGAGGGAACCAAAAAAAAATTGGAATGAAGGAAAAGAAAGAGGCCAGGCAAGAAAAGGAAGAAGGGAATACGAACAGTTTTAACATTTAACTCTAGAGCGAACTGTAAATCTCGAGGCCACTAGGTGGCGATCAACCACCACTTTTCCATTAAAAATAATCAATGCATGCAATATAGCGCAATGATCACTTGGGGACAAGCAGTCCTTATGTCGGTCCATCCAGAATGCATAGAACCCTGAATCGCAGAGTCGGCAATCACGTGACTGCCGTCCCGGTTCCTAAAACGGCTAAACCTGTCTTCAAAACATAACGTGGGCCATTTAGGCGGGCAGGCCTGCCCCTCGAGCAAGGATTTACATTATTGTCCACCAGAAATATGTCCACCTGAGGAAAATTAATTCATACATCACTTTTATTGACCCCCAAAACTGCTTTTGACAGAGTTCCGAGGCGCAAACTGGAAGATTTGAGTACACCTAGCTCTCTCTTACGAGCCATAAAAAGCCTTTATCCCAACCAACAATTGTGGGAGAGCGAGATGGAACCTAGCAGGGGGCACAACTGCCCCCCTAAACATCGGATGGGGTGGGATGTGAGGATGATGCAAGGCTGGCCCCCACCTTCTTTTCCATTTACATTAACAAATTAATTGACACACTCCTGAACGTGCAGTCCGATGCCCCAAGATAGGAGCAGGGGAAGATGGGTACCTAGTCAATTTAACGAAGAACATTTCAGAGTAGTGTGATATGTGACATTTATAACACGCCTACACAGAAGCGTTTCAAGGCGCGACGAGGCAAGGGAGGGGAAACGAAGGGAGGACAAGGCAATGATCTTACTAGGCCACGTGACATTGAGATCGTACAAGTGCAGGGAACATTTCACTGCAACCATAATACCGAAAATATTAAATATATATAGGGAAGTGGGGTAAGGGGTCAACATGGGTCGGGATGGGGTTGGGGTTATAGAAAAACAGGGCTCTTGGTGGGGGACTACCCAAATAAAAAAAAAGCAACATTCAATATTTATTCGGTATTTTGGTTACAGTGGAATGTACGACTATGAAATCTGCTTCGGTAATATCACATATAACCGGGAAGAAGCCCTTACTTTTCGCAGGCAATGCGATCTTGGTCTCTACGACTCCCGCTGGCTTGAAAAAACAAGTGGCAGCATTTCAAGAAGGGTGTAAGCCGGGGGGGGGGGGGGGGGGTGGCGATTAATATCGATAAGACCCAATTGATGGTATTCTATCCATCTCATAAAAGATCACTGTAACTAAGTTCTCAAGTATCCTTGTAATGTTTGCGCCCGGCTACCTGCAGGTTTGGTTTTGCGCTATATTAAATAAACAAACTGTGATTACTATCACCATTGAGGGTCGCCTGATTGAACAAGTCGATCATTTAGGTTGTCCAACTTGAGGGCCAGATCCATGTCAGATTTTCAGGATACCCCTAATTAATATCCATGACATAGATTTTTATACAATTATTCTAAGTGTATGCTAGGTCTACTGCAGTCTATGGGTCTGACATCTGGGGCTATATCCAACCTGTTAAATACAGAGAGTGGAAAACAGTTTTTTTTAAAAAGATCACTAACCTCCCCCCAAAGTACACCGAACATGGCAGTACATAGAGAACTGGGTCAAAAGCATATTTCAGATGGAATAGCAACCCGGGTAACCTTCCACTGGGTACGACTATGGGCCTCCCCTCATTTAGGGAAATAAAGAAAGGCGCCACAGGACTTGCTGTCACAGAGTGGAGGCCTGGACTCACCATGGCGCAGACACATTAGATCAGAACTTGACTCGTGGACCAAACCTCAACTTATAGATGGCCACACCAAAGACATAGTACCGGCTGCTTCCGCTACAAGGCTGAAGGAGAAAAGGCTCTATTCAAGCAGCAGCTTATCAGTGCTGCAAAGCGGAACTAGGACACAGTCTACATTGACGTTCTAGTCCCCACCCATCAACAATCCCTCTATTGAGACACAGGTGTGGCACCTTACCCGTCGCGTCATTGCTTCACACTATCTTCGGCTCTATCTTACTAAATACTCTCCTAGACCTCCTCGCTCCTCTGGCACCCACTCCTTGTGTGTAAAGCATTTTGCTAAACAGAGGGCAGGGGGTTGCTCACTTTACTCTGCGGGCTCCCTCCTTTGGAACAGCCTCCCTCTACCAC
This sequence comes from Ambystoma mexicanum, assembly GCF_040938575.1. NCBI lineage: Eukaryota > Metazoa > Chordata > Amphibia > Caudata > Ambystomatidae > Ambystoma > Ambystoma mexicanum. Next base: position 1,403,009,884 of record NC_090934.1, on the reverse strand, counting down.
TACGCCTTGAGCAGGATCTTCTCAAATTCCAGAAGCTCCTTAACACTTTCCTCCTTTCCTCCTCCTTCTCTCCTTCCCTCCTCTGCTAATCCCACAGTTGCTGAATCGGTGTCCTAGCCCTTATGCATTTTTGGGGCTTTGACCCCCGACACCAGTTCTTCACAGCTCCCGTCTATCCACAGCACTTAACATCTGCACTCTCTCTGCTTTGGAGACTCGCACTTACACCTCCTGCGGCCTAGGTCGTGTAGCACTCAACATGCGTAGCACTTCGTCCTTGGCTCACCCACGGGCCCGGACTCCCCAGCACTCCCCCTCTTCCCTTGTCCTTTCCGCACTCGCACGTTCTGAATCCTCACAAGGCATAGTAGGTTCGTCCCCCTCCCTCTCTTCTCCCCCCTCTGCTCTTAAATATTGTGTTGTAATGTTGTAATCTATTTCCCACTCTCCCTCCCTGCTCTGTGGGCGCTTTGAAACAGTATATTCTTATTGTATAAGCGCCTAACAAGCAAACAATAAATAAGTGTATTAATTGCTGCATTCTTGGCATGTAATCGATTCTGATTCAGCCCTACGTGCACGGACACAAAGGAAAGCATAGAGCACTTTCTTTTTTTATGCCCACAGTATAGCCATCTCGGGGCCTTTATCTGAAGCTCCTTTAATTCAAATCTAACATCAGACATGTTTCAGATGCTCTATTATGCAAAATGAGCTTGAATAACCTGCCGTTTCCAAGTTTATCCATAGGGCCGGTTGAGAAAGACACAGTGCCCGGACTGAGACAAATAGGGAAGTAATCACAAGAATGGATAATGTAAAATTCTTAATTCTTATTTGTAGATTAACCCTACTACAAGATTATTTGTAGTGGTCATGGCCAAACATGAGTGATGGTCCATACCAACTAAGTTCATAGGCATTATCCCACGCTACATGAAACACATTTGTGTTGCGGTCCCTAAACAGGCCGCTTTATCGGTTTCATTTTTGTGAGCAATGTAGTTTGAGATTGCGCATTTTCGACATGTACCGACGGGTGTATTGGCACCCATTATTTTCACATTTTAGCAAAGAGCAGCATCATATTGCAAGCCCTGAGGAAGACCATCAATGGTGGAAACATGTATCGGCTGACAATTTATGAATACATATTTCCACTACAGTAATTACTTGTCAGCAAATGTGTTCAAAGGTGATAAACCAGCGATAAACTGCATTAAAAAACGAGTGCGCAGGTGGAGAGTGTGCGACACCCTCGAAATAAATTATCCAACCCACACTTGCTTGTCCGCAAATTAATGTTTACCGTGTAGGCACATATGCACTTTATTTGTAACTGATATGAATTTGCAACATTATGGCAACTATTGTCTGAACTATTTACATTCTGATATTTATTGTTTTTTATCTGGTTTACTTATTTATTGTGTGACTGAATTTTTTTCAGATTGTTTGTTTGATGGATTAATTTCGATAATAAACATGATTGACTGACTAATCTCTGCATACCCAACCCACCCAAAACACACACAACCATCTCTCACCCAGCAATCCGCACGCACTTTACCACACTGCATCATCAACATACAAACAGCACATAAACAACACCTACAGCACACGAGGTCTCATCCGGTTCGATACTCGCGTCTAAGCTCAGCCCACATTGTATACAGAACTGAAGCCGCCAACAGCACACCACTTCTCCCACTCTCCTACTCCCTCTCCACCCGATCAACCCACCGCCCTCCTTTTTGTTTTAGATCCTCCAGCGCGCCTGGGGACCAATTCCGTTTGTGATGGTGCGCTATATAAATACCTTTAACATAACATTATCTTCCAACATCCTAATGGGCACCAGCATGCTCGCCAGCCAATTGCGAACTGTACCGCGCCACATGTTAGCCTGCCTGTGGTTCCTACGTCATTGCCACGATAAAGGCTGCTGTTCAGCGCCGTCGGAGACTCTGGTGTGCCCACGGACATACATTAAAATGTCTCCAGCTACCACACTACCAAGGTGGGGGAAATTCAGACAGAGACGGAATAACATACTCGATGTGGACTCCTCAATAAGGGACGGTTCTTAAAGTGACCCATTTGGTGTATTCCAGTGGTCTAGGACTAGGTCCCCTCCTACATGTCTTTTGAATGCCTCCTCTGATCCTAAGAGTAAAGCAATGTCACCAAAGCACCTGGGATACTCAAACGGGCTGCAGAAGGTGATAAGAATATCAATCTGCAGCTAGGACCGAGGCTTTAGCAGACACTTTGGGGGGGGTGAAACAAAAACCGAGCATCAGTGCCATCTGCTAAACAAATCCACAACCTCACTGGCACTGCATCACATGACCTAAACATTGTACATTCTCCCTTAATGTCTTTTCTCCCTACTTCCTCCTTTCCATTTAATTGTTAATCTTCACCTTCCCTGAAGATCTGTGCTCCACAGCCTCCACACTTTTTCTCTCCTTTAACTCTCTCTGCCGCATCTTGTTCTGCTGCCTCATGGTCTTCTCCAACCTCCTCCATTATTGTTCCCAAGGATAGGTCAGTGGCAACGCGCTTTCCTTGGAAGCAAGACGACACGGAGCAACACAGGTTCGATGACCGGGTCCGCGCTTAGAAACCTCTGGGTATTACGCGCGTTATAAATAACCTATCATATCACCTTGCGCTAGCCCCTTCTTTCTGCTCTCCCTTTCCCTGCATATTCTGCTTTACCACTTCTATCTCCCACTTTAGACACTTCTCTCTTTGCTCCATCACCTCCTTGCCACGCCAATCTGCCACCTCCCTCTCGTTCGACCTCCCACAACCACTGTTGACCACTTCATTCGTTTTGACGTTTGTTATAGCGCCTTTCACAATAATGATGGGTCCAACGTTGGTTGAACACCCTGGAAGGGACCGTAGTCTGAAAGTTTGGGAGAATAGGGAGGTGCTATTATGCATGTCAGTTCAGCCCGTAAAGTTATGTGACGGTGGCCAAGTCCCTGCTAGTCACCCATGTATGAATGATGTGTGGATGGCGCAGCGGAGGTAAACTGTGATCTAAACAGAGTGGATTGTGTTTATATAGATAAAGAGTTTTGTTGCAAGCTACATTTTGAATTTTTGTTCTTAAAAGTAGCTTTATTCTTATGGCCAAGGTGTTGTCCAATAGTATTATTTTGTTATATGTGAGTGCAGGGTGTGTGGAGTGAGCTCGTCCCTTCCACTAGGGTGCGGTGTGCAAGAGGAGAAATTGAATTAGCTTGTCCAACAACAATGTCTACTTCCTGGGTTTCATCTGTATACAAGGAGCAGTACTACGTTTCAAAGGCGATCCAAGTGCTAGATGAAGGCATGATACTCGCCCTCGGAGAGGCTCAGAGTGAGAGATTGCCATCCCTAGTTCATTCTGGTGCAAAACAAGGTCCCCATTTCAAGATTTCATGCACCGTCATGGACCACCCTCCTCTTCTTTAGAGTTACATGCAGTGCCTAGCATGAGCAAGGGGTGCGAGGTGCCTGGTTGTTCTCCTACGGGATGATCAGTGTGTTTTTCCAAAGGTGCATTTTAAGTGCGATGCATTGCCAACCCTCCAAGCCCTTATGAGTGAAATACCTGGCCCACTGTCAGGATTCGTTGTAACGCTCACCTGGTATCCACAGGGACTTCACCCAGCCTGTTCTGACCTCTTACGACCTCGAACCCTTCCCTGCAGGCTATTCGACTGGAGACTGGGCCTGAAACACAGGATTGGTAGAGTTTAAATCCCTATTGTCTCTGTGGGCTTGAACCCCTTCTTCCCCGGGGTCCAACCCTTCCCTTTGATCCACAGCTCACCTTGTTTTCTTGGATATTGTGCTCTCCATCCTGCTTTCAGCGCAGGGGCGCGTCGATTGATGCAGGCTCATTGCTGCCTCGTTACTTCACTGGCAAGAGTCCGACAGGTAAGTAAAATGAGTCTTTTGAACAGTTCTCTAACTTCGTTCCTTTCCTTCCTTAGATGATGGCCGGCATCCGGGGATGGCGGCGTGCTGCTGAGATGAGTAGCGCTGAAGGTGAGTGAGAGCGCGATGCACCCCTTTCGTATTTGTATTGAACTGAGTTCTTTTTCTGTCTCTTTTAGGTGCAGTAACATTTTCAGCGTGGATGTCGGTTATGGAGAACAAATGCGGTGAGTAAGTGCGGTATGCGGGGCCTCTAGATGTTTCCACGCTAACCTGGAGTGTCTTTTCCCTCTTGCAGATGGATGAGAAGTTCCGGAGACAGAGTTCCCCCAGACCGGCTGGGATTCAGGTAAGCGTTTGAAGCTTGTACAGTATTTAAAAATAAGCGAAGATTTTCAGAATGCTTACTAATGCCTTTTTTCAGTTCTTTTCCCTTTTCGTTAGGAAGTGGTGTGCCGGAATGGGAATGACCCCGCCGAAGATGCCTGCAGAACAGAAGGAGCGATGGTTGATGGGCAGAAGCGTCGTAAGGTAAGGCTGTTCCTAATGGTGTTCTTGTTCTTGCAGGAGCTGAGCGCAGAAGAAAGACGCAGGCCTAGTGGAGACTGATCTGAACACGGTGAGTGTCACGCTGCAGGTGCAGAAAACCCAAAGCATGTGTCTCAGCCTGGGCATGGCTTAAATAGTCTCTGGGTATTCCAGGTGTCTCTGGGCTGAACCACACCCAAAAGACTAGACTGCACATGCAGTTCTGGGAACCGAAATATGTGGGGGCATCCATCTTGTCCCTATCAATGCACTACAAGTCCATTCCCCAATGTTATCCTATGGGAGTGATTGAGTCTGGTGCCACAAGTGCCAAGTCTGACTCCAAGTGGGTCTTTGGAGGGATGGAGAGGCCCTTGAGGGCCATGTAGGTGATCGTGGCCTGGCTTCAGCCTGACATCTTGGAAGGCTGGGGACATGAGGGGCAGGAATCATGACAGCACTCCCCCCCCCAAGGCCCCTCTCAAGCTGGCTCTTCTGTCTGGTCCTGGTTTGGTTGGATGGTTTTGATGAAATCGTTTAAGCAAGCGATGTGCATGGATGTACCCAAAAGGCTCCCATGTCCCGTCTTGTGGACCATACCCCTTCCAGTCTACTAAGTAGTATAATTTGGATCTGACGTACTTTGAATCTAGGATGTCGTTGACTTCGAATTCTGGCTCCCCGGTGACTACTACTGGCTGCGGTGGCGTTGCTACCCGGGTCCCAGGTTGAACAGGTTTAAGGAGAGACACGTGGAACACAGGATGAATCTGCATGTTTGACGGCAAATCTAGTCTGACTGCCACAGGATTTATCACAGAGGTGACGGTGAATGGACCCAGGTATCTTGGACAGAAAGTTCGGGTTCCTTTAATGGACACGTGTTTAGACGCCAGCCAGACTTTGTCTCTCACTTGGTAGTTGGGGGCCTTTGCTCGGTGTTGATCAGCAAACTTCTTTTGGTGATTCTTAGCTTGAAGTAGGTGTTCAGCTGCCCTTTTAAAGGTTTGAGAAATGGTTGTGTGCAAGGTTTTGACTGCTGGCATTTCCAGGGTTGTAGGAACGTCCAACTCAGAAGTACGTGGGTGCCTGCCATACATGGTATAAAAGGGTGTCTGCCCAGTGCTGGTGTGTAGGGAATTATTATAAGCATATTCAGCTATCCATAATAGGTTGAACCAGCTTCCTTCAGCTTGGTGTAACATGCAACGCAGATACTGCTCGAGCGTCTGATTTGTCCTCTCAGTTTGACCATCCGTTTGGGGATGGTGACTGGTGGATAGTCGGATGTCGATGTGGGCCATAGAGCAGCATTTTCTGCAGAAATTAGATCCAAACTGAGTACCTCGGTCTGAGACCAAAACTGAAGGAAACCCATGGAGCCGTACGATGCTTTCAAGAAATACCTTTGCCAGAGTGGAAGCATTTGGGAGCCCCTTAAGAGGAATGAAATGTGTCATTTTTGAAAATAGGTCCACGACCACAAGAATAGTGTTAAACTCTTGACTGGGTGGTAAATCAGTAATAAAATCGAGGGACAACGTGTGCCAGGGTGCTGGTGGCATTTCCAATGGTTGTAATAGCCCAGCCGGTTTCTGCTTTGATGACTTGTTTTGAGCACACACTCCACAAGATAGGATGAATTGGATAATGTCTTTACGCCACGTGGGCCACCAATAATTTTGTTTTAGCTTGGCTAGGGTTTTAGCGATTCCGAGGTGGCCCTCGATCAAGGAATCATGATAACCGGACATGACTTGTACTCGTACTTCTTGGTTTGGTAAGAATAAATGATTCCTGAAGAAGGGCAACTGATCTTTTATCATGTAATGTTCTCCTTGCGCACTCCACGCTTGTAATTGCTCCGGACTCATCAGGTTTTGGATTTCTTCATGTAATTCTTTCTGAGGTATGGTTGCTGTGATTCCTAGGAGCTTGTCACTCGGGATGATTGCTTATTGGGTCAGGGGTCTGATACCCATGCTCTTCCACCCCCAAACGGGAAAGGGCATCGGCCTTCCCGTTTTTCATCCCTTGTCAAAATGTAATCACGTAGTCATATTCAGCAAAAAAAGAGCCCAACGTAGTTGTCGTGAGGATTGGGTCTTTGCCGTTTTTAGGTTCTGGAGGTTCTGGTGGTCAGTTATTAGGGTGATTGTGTGTCTGGCGCCCAAGAGGTAGTGCCACCATGCCTTAAAGGCTGGTTTAATGGCCAGGAGTTTGAAGTGGGAGAATGGAAAACCAGGCTCCCGTCCTTCGCCTCTCGCGCTTGGCCTAGAGGGTCACGACCCAAACACCCGCCACGAGAAGAGTTTGTCCATTTACCAGACGACCAGATACCCTGGTACAGGAACATACGGATGTGTCCATCTGCTTGCCCAGCAGCCCGCACTGGCCATGCCGACACCTGCGGCACGGATCAACTAGACTAAAATCTACACGTCGTTAGAGATGCCATGACGACCTAGACAACGGGAAGCACATCTGTACAAATATACACACTGGACATTCCCACACCAACCTACACGAAGAATATACTCAGTGCTATGACGTAGGCGACAGGCATATTCACGGATGTGCATCTTTATTATTTTTATATAGGCTTTCAGAATGCAGAAACGCAAGACGCGTCATGAACTTTTTACTAGCTTGCTCACGCTTCTCTTTGAAACCAGTTACCGCCATGAGAAGTATAATGAAGACAATACTGGTTATGGAATTATATGCTCCTATAACCTAAAGCACCTGTGCACCAAACGGACAACTTATGCACCAGGCCCAAGTAGGCCTCAAACAAGAGCTCCCGTGGACATCAACAAGGCAAGAGTCAGTTGCTGATCCTGCAGAATGAGCTCGGCGAAGCAACCAGCCAAGGTCGCAATGTTGCAAACCCACGTTCCAAGAGCAAATCATCAAAGGCACGATGTTGCAACCTCGCACTCCGCGCACCAACGTTAAAGTCAAACCGACAAATTAAACCAGACGCGCAGTAGAAAAACAATATTAATTGTGCAGAATTATGCCTCTTTCACGGTCCCTCCCCACGTGACCAAGCCGAACCTGACGAGATGCCAAACCCGGGAGAACAGAGGCGTCTGGATCCCTCGCTACGAGACACTGGCAGATACACTTGAAAGGCTCAATGGACATCTGCAACAGTGGGAACGGTACCCCGTCTAGCTATGAATAAGTCCTCACATTGTCTGCATGTACCCATAGTGAAACATTGTTGCAACTTACAGGTACACCGAGAGCTGGGAACGACGGTGGTCCCAGGCTGGGAAGCTCACGGGCGCACCAATCAGAACATGGGGCTCTTATCACTGACACCAGCACATTTAGCCAATCCTCGGGAGTCTTCATGTAACAATTCTCATGTATCTAATTGTAGGGACAACCCAGATATACCACCTGACTACACCTTGTCCACTAATATCTTTCTCTATATGTGTGCTATACTAACCCTACCACTCGAACGCCCAATTAAGAGTGGCGATAGGTTTTTTGTTAACTTTCTGAAGTGACGCAAGTAGCGTGTCATAATACAGTAAAAAGGGCCTGCGAGCCCCACGATTGTGTGTGTGTCAGGACGAACGCGTACCCTCCTTGACCCATCCCTGCCGTTTTGTCTAATAAACAGCAGAGTCACCTTGCTCCTTGTGTGCGTCTCATACTCTATCTCATCTCATCTGGGATACACACGGGAGGAGTTGGGGCCTCCCTGCCTGGAGGTCTGCGGACGGTCCGGCCGACCCCGGCAGAATTTCCCCCCCGACAAGTTGGAGGCACTGCTGAGATCTGTTTAAGATCGACTTTTATTTTTACTTTTTCCAGGCACTCCCGTTGCGAGGAGGCCCGGCGGCGCGGCCCCCTCTGCCGTTGCCCCCTTCTGAGGACTACAGGACCATCGCGGAGATGCGAGAAGACCGGACAGCGCAATCCGGATATTGGCCCTCGGGAGCCGGTTGAGAAGTATCCCGCCCGCGGTTGGCGAGTGTCCAGACGTGGTCCAGACGAGGGGAGGTGGCGAGCCGCTTGGAGGGGTGCACGCCGTCGAGCGGCCCTGCATCGAGAGAACTTGGTGAGCATGACACACACAACGAGCAATGCGAAATTGTGAGGGAGGGGGGAGGAATTAAATAAGGGAGGAGGGAGGTGTTGCACAGGTGCGCGGCGAAGGTTTGACAATATAGTGTTGGCCATGGAATGAAAGGGAGTGAAAGGAGTGCGAGAGCAGTCGGTTACGTCACGCGAAAGAGGGGGGCGGAGCACGAAACATCACGTGTGGCCGCTCGTAGACACTGATTGGCCTAAATCGCGACTAACGTGTAGGGGTGGGCGTGTGTGGTTTCCTACGATTTGGCATTTATTGATCAATGAGTAGATGAGGTTCCCTATTGTTTGAGCAAGAAACTCGATAGGTAGATGAGGTTCCCTATTGTTCGAGCAAGAAACTCGATAGGTAGATGAGGTTCCCTATTGGTCGAGCAAGAAACTCGATAGGTAGATGACGTTTCCCTGTAGGGGGTAGCTAGTTGCATAGTTGCCTAATACGGAAGATAATTGGCTGGTTAAGCCCTCCTGTTGAGGGGCGTATCACACGCGAGGCGACGCAGCGTGTGCAGTCCGATTATATTATTGATGAGATTACCTTGTTCCAGGAGAGACAGGAAGACAGCTGTAGGGTTAGCGGGGGTAAATTGCAAGTGTATTTTGAAATTAATAATGAGAATGTACTAGTAGCGTAAAGACATCGGTGACGTCACCAGTAGGGATTTTATAGGATATCACGAGCACAAGGAACATTGAGTTTTTAAAGTGGTGGGGAAGAGAAAAATGATGAGGGAGCGGATACGAAGATAAACAATAAACGAGTGGATCGGAAGAGGAGAAGGGGAGAGGGGCGTGGCTGAGCACGGAGAACGCCGGCCACGGCAAGTGTAAAAGGGGGAGGAGAACGATGAATAAGGACGACTGTATAAGATCGTCGTAAAGGGTACGCAGCCACAGGGGGCTGCGTGCGCCTCGGCCGCAGGGGGCCGTAGAGGAAGGAATGTACAATACAAAATTATACATATATATATATATTTGTGTTTTATTATTTTTCTTTTTGTTTGTTTTTGTTTTTTTTTAGTAATTATTATTATTGCATAATTTGTTAAGGATTGTCGTAAGTCCCCACACTTACGGGGCCAGGTAAACAATATAAGGTTGTAAATTGCAAACTGATAGTGAAGGAAGGAGTAACAAGTGGGGCACCACTATGTAATATGGGACAGGGTTGGGAGGGTGGGGGAACACCCTCACTACCCCACTACAACACATATGCACCACACTGCCACCCCATAGAGAGAAATTAATTAAGTACAGCATAGAGTGGACCCAGGGGACGGATAACAAAATGTTAACACCATGGCCGCCTAATGGTAGTTTCGATCCATATGCCCAACATTCATTGCTAAACCATCTGCACAATACATACAAGGGGAAGAAGTTGGCGAGCCATGTGGAGGTGTTTAACTTATGGAGGATGTTCCAGGGATCCCGACCAGGACCAAATGGAATGTTCTCTATGGGAGAAACACCGGAAGTAAAGGAGATTAAGAAAGAGGGAACGGATGGGGAAAAGGGGTGTGAAAGGAAAAAGAATGCGGAGAATGAAGGAGAGGGAGGAGAAAAGATTGATAAATTAGAAAACATAAAAAAGGAACCGAGCAACGAGATACCCATAACACCGGGAGTGAAAACAGAGGGAGAAGGGTTGTACCCTTTAAGAGAATTAGGAGAAATAGAAGGACAGTTAAGGGCGGCTGAAGGATACTCGAACCCGGCATACAGCCCTCCACCATATGTGGCTCACAGGAAGATAGTGGGGGAGGGGAGGATTGGAGAAGAGCAGATTGTAGAGATAGGACATGATGAGTGGGTAGCTGCACAGATATTATTAAAATTACGGGGTTCACTAACGGGAGAAGAAAGGGAGGCAGTAAAGAGAACAGGCGAGGATAGTACAAGGGAGAGTGAGATGAAGGGGGAGGAGCTATTACGACAAAGAGAAGAGATTTTGGAGGAAAAATTGGCAAAGCTAAGGGATGAGCAGAATGAATTACTAACACAGCTTGAGAAGGGGGAAAAAGAGAGAGTGAGGAAAAGGAAAGAGGGTAAAGACGAATTGGACAAATTAAGGGAACGAAATGAGGAGCAAAGGATAGAAGATGGAAGGGTAAGAGCAGCAGCAGAAAGGGTGTCAAGAGTAGTGTTGAGAGAAAAAAAGAAGGAAGAAGAGGACAACGAAAGGGAATTGGAAATATGGAGGAGGAGGGTAGTATCAGAGGCAGGTAAGAAATATGAAGAAGGGAAAGCAATAGAAAGAGAAAGGGTGAAATGGGAAAGAAAGAAAGAAGATGAAAGAATATTGGAACAGATGAGCAACGAAGTGATGGAGGAATTAAAAAGGAAAAGGGAGGAAAATAGTAGGGAAATGGAGGAGAGGAGTGAAGGGGAAAGAGGAGGGAGAAATAAGGAGAGTGAAAAATGGGGGGATGTATATAGAAGTAGAGAAGTAGCAACAACATCAACACCAGGGGGAACAGTTGGTAACAAAGGAAGAGGAGAAATGGAGCTAATAGACTTAGAAACAGTAACAGTAAAAGGGAAAAAAACAGAGTGGGGGATACCATTTATGACTGATTTTTGCAGTGAGGAGGAAGAAGGAGTAGAGAGGGTAGGAAGAAAGAGTGAAAGGGAAAGCTTAGATAAGCTGTACCTCACTAGAACAAACATAGACTCGCCATGGATCCGTAAGAGAAGGGAGGAGCTGGAACAAAGTGAGGAGAGGGTGCAACAACTAGTGGAAAAACAAACCCATGAAGCCACACCATCGCCATCTCCATCACGCCCTCCCCCATCGCACCCTACATGCTCAACCACCACACGCACGCTGAGGACAATAAAGCTTGCGCCCTTCATGGACGAAGTGACTCCCTATGCATGCCGGCTTAGAGACCTCCCCAGCCGCAGGCAAGACAGACAAATAAACATACCCATATTAAACACAGGAGATGACGAAACAAGGGGAAGGGACGGAGAGGTAGGTAGGAGGAGGGGTAGTAAGGAAGAATTTGAAGTGGTAAAGGAAACGGGGGAAGAGGAGGGGTGTGAGGACTCAATATTATGGAACATAAAGGGTGACACAAGACACAACTTAATGCCACTGTTGGAGAGAGGAGGGGTTAGACCGCAGTATGTACCATGGAAGCATACGGATAAAGAAAATATAAAGTGTAGGCTCCCATCACTAAGTGGAGGTGCGGTTAAGTGGATATATGAAATGGAAAAACACACCGCAGGGCAGAAACTAGCAGTAGGAGATGTGAAAGGCCTGTTAATATCAATATTAGGGGATAGAGCGGACGACATCTGGAAGAGAGCGGGATTCCATGGGATAACAATAACGAACACATCGCATGATGGGGCGCCATTTGCAAACTGCAGACATGCGCTATGGCAGGCACTGAGAGTACAGTACCCAGACACATCAGACATAGGAGCAATTACTTCCCATAAGATGCATGAGAATGAGGATCCTGTTGATTATATTCAGGATATTCAAGAGAAGTGGCGCATGGAAACTAGAGAACAATGGGATAAAACACCAGCCATATTTTATCATATACTAGTACAAGGGCTCCCAGAAGGAGTTCAGAAACAACTAAAGAAAGTAGTGGGAATAGAAGCAAAACCATGGCCTGAAATACAGCTGACAATAGTACATCACTGCAGGATATGGCAAGGAAAAATGAAACAAAAGGAAGAGGACAGGAAAACAGAAGAGGCCAAACTAGTACAGAAAAAACTAACTAAATACACAATGGAAGGGGCACTAATAACTGCGCCCACACCAATGGCCCAAAGCCCCACACAAGTAGTGGCTGCACAAGATCCAGCTCCAATAGCACCTCCACAAAGTATAATACAGCAAATGCCGCCACTACAATTACACGCACCAAACGTGGGAGGAGGGTACCCAATGCAAGGAGCTGGGTATTATGGTTATAACAGGGGGAGAGGAGGATTTATGAGAGGGAGAGGATACGGATATAATACCCAACAGCAGGTGGGGGGAGTTGGAAGTTCCTACCCCACAGGGCAACCGGTATACCAGGACAACACAGGGAGCTTCCCATGGCAAAACAGAGAACCACCCGTGTGTTGGAGTTGTGGACTACTAGGACACATGTCACGCACGTGTAGGGTCAGGCCAGGAACACCAGCATGGAATGAGCAGGCACAACCTAGGCCACCACAAGAACAGCAGGGCATACAACAACAGCAATTAACACAACAACAGTCACTGCAACAACAGCAATTAACACAACAACAGCCACTGCCACAACAACAAGTAGTGATAACACAACAACCCCAAACTGAACAAACGCAATTGGGTAGGGTGACGGTATTGGGACACAACCCTTACACAGGAAATGGCCAATCATTGTACCCCCAATAGGACAGCCCACAGACGGCCTTGGTGTGTCCCATCCTGTCAGTAACACCTAATAGTGCGGAGGAGCCACGCATAGAGGTAACGATAGGTGACAAAAAGTTATCATTCCTTGTTGACACCGGGGCAACCCGGTCTTGCATAAGGGAAGGTAAATTTAAGATGTCAGGCGAAGCCATGAACACCCAAGGATTTTCTGGGGCTAAAGGATTGGTTCCTTTTACTGATAACGTTCCCTTATCTATCGGAGATTACGATCTGTCAGTTCCACTTTTGTATTATAGTGCCTCACCAGTAAATATACTGGGGAGGGACATAATGAATAGGTTAAATATGACAATCTCCTTTACAGAGGATGGTATAATTTGCTCTACTCCAGGGATTAACATGCTAGCAGCACGACAGATTATGCAAGCATACTGTGGGCAGACAGCAATTAGGGCGGAACCAGTAGATGGCGAGCTATTCCAGTATGGAACAGACATGGCATTTGCATGGATGCCAGGGATAGAAGGGAAAATATGGAGGAGGCCAGCAGCTTATCTGTTCCGACCAGAAACACCTGTTAATGAACAAGAAGGAAAGGTGTTTGCAATAGACATTGAAAGCATTATTACAACAGCTGAGTATATTGCTGTGCACGCCCAAGACAAAGAAGGAAGAGCATGGAGGGCAGTGATAGCACTAGCAGAAGGATGTAGGTTGACCCAGGTGTCAGATGAGGAACTGTTTTCAGAAGAAAAGGAGGAGGGGGAAATGGTGTTCATGATGAGTGTAGAAATATGGTTACGAGTGGCTCACAAACAAATAGCGCAGAAAATTGCTATGGCACTTGAGGCACCTGCATGCACCCCAGTCCCTTTCTTTAAGGAGGATATGTCAAAGGTGCCCAAATCATTATGGACCATTAGCCCTTATGACGTAGGATGCATTAAAAGCATAGGGGGTGTACGGATAAAATTGAAAAAAGGTGCAATACTACCAAGAGTAAAACAGTACCCATTGTCAAAAGAGGCAGATGAGGGCATATATGAAACTATAACGGCCCTTATAAACAATGGCATATTGGTCCCCTCAGAATCACCATGTAACACGGCTGTGTACCCAGTGCGCAAGGCTAAAGGGGGGTCTTGGCGCTTCATACAGGACCTAAGGCCCTTGAACAACATAGTGGAAGCAGAATATCCAGTAACAGCAAACCCGGCCACAATATTGTGTGGCATTCCAGCAGAAGCATCACGATTTACAGTAATAGACCTTAAAAATGCATTTTTCTCAATACCATTACACCCCGACTCACAAGATTTAACAAGTTTCACTTACCGAAATACAAAATGGAAACATACCAGGTTACCACAGGGGTATTGTGAATCACCCTCAATTTTCAATAGAGTAATACAGATGGATTTGGGTAACGTTGAGGTGGAAAGCACAGTGTTACAATATGTGGATGACATAATAATTTGCAGTATAAACGAAAGTAAATGCAGAGAGGACTCGTTAAAAATGTTGACTATATTGGCCGAAAAGGGGTATAAGGTAGACATGGAAAAAATACAATACTGTCAGGAACAGGTACTCTACATTGGCCAACTGATATCCCAACATGGAAGAAAGATTGCACCACAAAGAGCACAGGCCATCTCAAGCACTCCCATGCCACAGACTGTGAGAGAACTGCAGCAATTTCTGGGGTTATGCAACTACTGTAGAGCATGGGTATTTGATTACAGCTCATACATAGGACCCCTGCTTGAGGGTTTGAAGGAAGCAAATAAAGGGGAGAAAAAGTTGGGGTGGACTATGGAAATGAGGGAGGCATTTGACGAATTGAAGGACGCGATATCAACAGCTCCAGTACTGGCATCCCCAGACTATGAGCGACGCTTTTTTATATTTTCACATTGCGACTCAGCAGTAATGAAGGCAGTATTGGCCCAAAAAACAAGCATGGGCTATAAACCAGTAGCATTTTATAGCGGTCACTTAGACCCCGTGATGTTAGGCCACTTCCCTTGCGAACAAGGCCTCGCTGCAGCTGCTTTTGCAGTAGAAAAGGCATCAGCAATAACCATGGGGTGTCCAACTACACTGTTTGTGGAACATGCACTATTTGCAATATTGAATAAACCCAAGTCCACACTAACGACACAAAGGGCATCAGGTTATGAGATCATTTTGTCTAGGGCTGAACTAGCGATTGTTAGATGTAGCACTGTTAACCCTGCAAGATTTCTAGCAGAAATAATTGAGGAGGGAGATTACGCCCACGACTGCACCCAACTAAATGAAATATATTCATGTACTAGAAAAGTTGAAGAGAATGCACTAGAGGGAGGTGAGCTTTTGTTTATTGATGGGTCATCAACTATTGATCAAGGAGATGGGATACGGAGAACTGGGGCAGCAGTGGTAAAAATGATGGAGGCTCCGGTGTGTGTGGCTATGAAATGTGTACAGTTACCACAGCATTACTCTGCTCAAGCCGCTGAACTAGTTGCACTAATATTGGCATTGAAAGAAAGTTTTAACAAACGTGTAACAATATATTCCGACAGTGCATATGTTACATCCACTGTCCACTCAGGGCTATCAAAATGGAGGAGAAGAGGGTTTAGGAGAGCTGATGGCACTCCAGTGCAACATGCCCTCTTGTTGGCTGAATTAATTGAAGTAATAAACGACCCCCAAGAGCTAGCCCTAGTAAAATGCACCGCACACACCAATGGTGAAGACCACGTCTCAAAAGGGAATGCAGCAGCAGACGCACATGCGAAATATGCTGCATACTTTGGTGAGATATGGAACCCCACAGACTCACAGAGAGGGAGAGGGAGGGGAATGGCTAGGGAGATGTTAATAAGAGAAGGGTATACCCATCTCCCAGCCACACAGATTATGGAATTACAAGCAGCAGCACCAATGGCCGAAAAGGAAATATGGGTAAAAAGAGGATGTACAATGTCACCAACCGACGCACTATGGCGCCAGAGTGGTACTGGGAAAGTTGTAATACCGTTGGCGCTTTTAAATACCGCCCTGAGCCAATTACATCACCCAGCCCATACAGGCAAGGAAATAATTGCAGCACGAATTAGAGATGATTGGTTCTGTCCCGAGTTAAATTCTCATGTGTCAAATTTTATCAGCAATTGTCTCACATGCCAACAGTTTACGGCCGGTCATACCCTAAAAGTGATAAGAGGTACCATACCCCGGCCAGAAGGACCTTTTCGGCACCTCCACATTGACTATGTTGATATGATCAACATATGTCAAGGTAATAGATACATGATTGTAGTAGTATGCCCATTTTCTAGGTGGATTGAAGCAGGGCCCTGTTCACACCCAGATGCATTTAGAGCAGCCAAATTCATAGTAAGGGAGGTCTTCCCCAGGTGGGGAGTGTGCGAGGTATTAAGATCAGACAACGGCCCGCATTTCGCAAACGAAATGTTCCAACATATCACAGCCCTGCTGAGCATAAAGCACAAATTTGCATGTGCATATCACCCACAGGCTAACGGTGTATGTGAACGCCTAAATGGCTTATTGAAGGAGGCAATTGCAAAGATACAACAAACAACAAAGAAAAGTTGGTTGTATTGCCTTCCGTTAGCTTTGTTCGAACTGAGGAACAGGCCAGGGTCCGACCACCACCTCACCCCACACGAGGTGGTTACTGGACGTCAAATGCGCCTTCCCCTAACGCCAACGTCAAGGGCATTCACTGACCACGAAAGTTCAGCGAGTGTACTAGGTGATGAAATGTATCAATATGTGTCGTCTTTGATTACTAGTGTTGTGTTTGTGTCTCAACAGCTCGAGCGCACGCGGGGCGGGTCCACCAGAGATAAAGAAGAAGGCGCCAGTACAGAATTAGAAAAAGAGAACTTGTGCAAACTAGCCAAAGGTGACCACGTGCTACTTCGCAATTTCAATAGAAGGTGGAACGACAAAAGGTTCACCGGCCCACATCTGGTAGAAGACGTATCAACAAGAGCAGTAAAACTAAAGGACAAGCGTGCCTGGAACCATCTACATGATGTAAAGATATACAAACTGCAGACCCGCCCCAGCGCCAACGACAGGTCCATTGGAACAACAGCAACAACATCCCCGACAGCGGAAGGAAGTTCTACCACAGACAACGACCCAATTGTTCCCTTACCTTCTCACTACCCAGCCACCCCAGAGACAACAACTGACGAAGAAAGGGGTGATCACTACACTGCCCACCCCATGGTCACACGTTCAAAGAGTAAAAATAATTACGCCATCTGAGCGCTAAAACCCCCCCCCCCTGCCCATTGACTGCAAAGGACAGTTGTAACTTAAACTGAAAGACACTGGCCGCACAAATACACATGTAAACACGTGAATGTTCTCTTTTTCTCTCACACATACAGGAACTGCGTATTATTATATAAAGGCAACTTAAACTGAATGTTCTCTCGCACAAATACACATGTAAACACGTGAATGTTCTCTTTTTTCTCTCGCACATACAGGAACTGCGTATTATTGTATTGTTAAGTAGAAAGCTAACTAACAAAGTCCACTGTCCAGGCGTAGATGGTACTCCCAGACGATAACTACCCAGAAGAATTGTCACACCAATTTGTATACGAAATAAAAAGGCCAACATACCTAAAAAGAAGAAGGGTACGTGTTTACTACACAGCCTTCCTCCTGGCCATAGAATATTACATGCCCCACCTCCGCCCATACTTGCCGGTCCTAAGAGACCAATCACTTAGAGTAGCGTGGGAGCAGCTCTTCGCCTGGGCACTGAATGACTATTTGATAGGGAGAGCTTAAACAAAACAAAACTAACATTTAAAAACGAGCATTTCTGAGAATTTTTAGGCGGGCAACTTTAACGTCGCAAGAATAAGCTGCCAGGACTGCAGCAAGGTAAGAGCAAAATGCCGGTGAGATTAGCAATTGTAGTAAAAATAATAGGGATTTTGATGATCACCGGATTTTTGGCTGCTTCTGTATGGCAGTATAGCTGTGCTATCAATTTTGTTGCTGCACCCAAACCTAATATACCCCCGTTCCTTGCTGCAACAGGTGTTACGTCAGGTGGTAGTAGTAACATTGCACCCAAGAAAAATAGAGTTAAACGCAGCACTTACTCATACAATAAAGGTATTGATAATTATGTACAAGATTCAGCACACGTCACAAACAACATATGGTACCAACACATGACCCGCATTGGTAAGCAGACAACTGAGGATAGCTGCTACGTATGCTCATTAATACCATATGCCATGAGTGCTTCACGAACATTTGTTGCCACAGAAATAAATGAGAAGATAGCGCAGTGCATAATATACTTGGCACTGTTCCAGACGAAAGGAAGATTCCAAGGAACTGTAGTGCACATGACATGGAAAACACGAGACTCATACCCATATGAAAACAACTTCCTCAAGACCTACTTGAGTTATCACAAGACCAGTTTACATGCTGAAGCATTCAAATATATAACAAGTGGCCCTGCAAAAGGAGAAACACAGAAAGTAACACTGCAGTATCTACCATGTGATTGGTACGCCACTGAAGTTCCGGGTAAACAAGGATGCTGGGAGAGGCCGCTACTGACGATAACAGGAAAGGTGTATCTGGATAACAGCTGGGAGATAGGAGTGATTGGCAGCAACATGGTAACAAAAGAAACTATCTCAACCATCGAGACACACAATCACCGATGTTGGACGACGTGGATCAAGTATGTACCAATGCTCACGTGGGTAGAAGAAGATGAAGACCCAATAACGATACTACCGTTGACTGCGCCCAAGGTATGTTACCAGCATAAAGGAGAGGTGGACGTAGGATATAACACCAATTGCGCAAGTGTGACGGAGTTACCTGAGGGGGGGGGAGCGGGAACAGCAGTAATAATGGACCATTATTGGGCATGTGGAGAAAAGGCATACCATACACTGCCTCCCCTGTGGAATGGTGTGTGCACAATGGTACACGTCAATGTACCATCACTAGTGGTACCTAAGAAGCACGTCGATGTGGCGAAATTTCCTAGAATTAATGAAGGGGATAAGAGAAGAAAGAGATCTGCACCACTTCAGGAGGAGCAAGGGAACAGGACCAACAGCAATGACACTGTCCTAAATAGAAGAAAAAGACAAGGAGAGCCGCTGACAGGAAATTACCTGTGGGGAAGGTCGGAAACGGCACTAACATCAATACTGCCAGAACACAGACTATTCAGCAGAGCAGCAATGTTCTTCTCCTCAATAATACACCCGGGATTACAGGCTTACGCAAACGCAAAATGGCTCCAAATAACTAGATGGGAACTAATGATGACCATCAATTCTACAGTAAATGGGTTCAACGCAATAAAAGAGGAGCTGCGAGCTGTAAGGATGGTAGCACTGCAGAACAGATATGTATTGGACCTTCTCACAGCAATGGAAGGAGGAGTTTGTGCAAAGATAGGACAATCATGCTGCACGTTCATACCTGCCAATGATGCTGACAATGGTACACTGACAGAAGCAGTTTCGCAATTAGCTCAGATGCACTCCAAAATGACGGATGAAAGCAACGGTGTGAACAAGGATAAGAGCTGGTTTTCACTATTATGGTCGTGGATGCCATCCTGGCTGTCAGATGGACTGAAAATAATAGTGGGCTGTACTATATTGGCTGGAGCTACCCTGATCATAATTAGATTTTGGAAGGCACGAAAGGCACGCACTACTGACGAGTTGCTGGAAATGGTGGGAATGCACCCCTTGATGCCAGCAGATGACGGCCAGCATACAGGTGTAATAATACAGGAAAGGGAGAAGCTGCGCACCCAAATAATTACCAACCATCTAGACCCACCATCAGTAAAGACCGAGAACCCAAGAAACCCCAGGAGCTACATAGGAAGATGGGTATACTGTACTCCTGGGGGTACCTGTGAATATATGTATTGGTCCTTTGAAGATCATGTAAACCACTATGGACATCTCGGAGGAATAACTAAGATATGGCGAGTAAGAGGAGATAACGAGAAGGATATGTTTGTGGTCGACAAGTCGACCAGAGGGGGGACTGAAGTGGGAGAATGGAAAACCAGGCTCCCGTCCTTCGCCTCTCGCGCTTGGCCTAGAGGGTCACGACCCAAACACCCGCCACGAGAAGAGTTTGTCCATTTACCAGACGACCAGATACCCTGGTACAGGAACATACGGATGTGTCCATCTGCTTGCCCAGCAGCCCGCACTGGCCATGCCGACACCTGCGGCACGGATCAACTAGACTAAAATCTACACGTCGTTAGAGATGCCATGACGACCTAGACAACGGGAAGCACATCTGTACAAATATACACACTGGACATTCCCACACCAACCTACACGAAGAATATACTCAGTGCTATGACGTAGGCGACAGGCATATTCACGGACGTGCATCTTTATTATTTTTATATAGGCTTTCAGAATGCAGAAACGCAAGACGCGTCATGAACTTTTTACTAGCTTGCTCACGCTTCTCTTTGAAACCAGTTACCGCCATGAGAAGTATAATGAAGACAATACTGGTTATGGAATTATATGCTCCTATAACCTAAAGCACCTGTGCACCAAACGGACAACTTATGCACCAGGCCCAAGTAGGCCTCAAACAAGAGCTCCCGTGGACATCAACAAGGCAAGAGTCAGTTGCTGATCCTGCAGAATGAGCTCGGCGAAGCAACCAGCCAAGGTCGCAATGTTGCAAACCCACGTTCCAAGAGCAAATCATCAAAGGCACGATGTTGCAACCTCGCACTCCGCGCACTAACGTTAAAGTCACACCGACAAATTAAACCAGACGCGCAGTAGAAAAACAATATTAATTGTGCAGAATTATGCCTCTTTCACGGTCCCTCCCCACGTGACCAAGCCGAACCTGACGAGATGCCAAACCCGGGAGAACAGAGGCGTCTGGATCCCTCGCTACGAGACACTGGCAGATACACTTGAAAGGCTCAATGGACATCTGCAACAGTGGGAACGGTACCCCGTCTAGCTATGAATAAGTCCTCACATTGTCTGCATGTACCCATAGTGAAACATTGTTGCAACTTACAGGTACACCGAGAGCTGGGAACGACGGTGGTCCCAGGCTGGGAAGCTCACGGGCGCACCAATCAGAACATGGGGCTCTTATCACTGACGCCAGCACATTTAGCCAATCCTCAGGAGTCTTCATGTAACAATTCTCATGTATCTAATTGTAGGGACAACCCAGATATACCACCTGACTACACCTTGTCCACTAATATCTTTCTCTATATGTGTGCTATACTAACCCTACCACTCGAACGCCCAATTAAGAGTGGCGATAGGTTTTTTGTTAACTTTCTGAAGTGACGCAAGTAGCGCGTCATAATACAGTAAAAAGAGCCTGCGAGCCCCACGATTGTGTGTGTGTCAGGACGAACGCGTACGCTCCTTGACCCATCCCTGCCGTTTTGTCTAATAAACAGCAGAGTCACCTTGCTCCTTGTGTGCGTCTCATACTCTATCTCATCTCATCTGGGATACACACGGGGGAGTTGGGGCCTCCCTGCCTGGAGGTCTGCGGACGGTCCGGCCGACCCCGGCAGAATTTCCCCCCCCGACAAGTTCTTTGTCTGTGATAGCGTAATTGAGTTCAGGGGGTGTGAATTTACGCGACAAGAAGGCAACAGGGTGTAACTGGCCCGTTTCGGTGTCCTTTTGTGAGAGGACGGCTCCCATAGCCATGCTTCAGGCGTCTGTTTCCACCAGGTATGGGAGATCAGGGCGAGAGTGGTGTAAGATTGGGGCAGATGTGAATCTTGCTTTGAGTTCCTGGAAAGCCTCCTCGGCTTCTGTTGTCCACTGGAACTTTTTGTTGCTTTTCCTTAGTAATGACGTGATGGGATGCACGGTTTGCGAAAATCCTGGGATGAACCGGCGGTAGAAGTTTGCAAAACCCAGCATACTTTGAACCCCCTTGAAAGAATTTGGGGATGGCCAGTTCAGGATAGCATCTGCCTTGTGTACATCCATTCGGATTCCATTCAAGATAAGAATAAAGCCCAGGAATTCCACCTCGGAGACATGGAATGAGAACTTTTTGAGCTTGGCGTAGAGCTGGTGTTTACGGAGTTTCTCCAATACGGATCGGATGTGTTTAATGTGGTCCTGCTTTGATGCGGAATATATTAGGATGTCGTTGATGTACACTAGAGTACAGACATCAATCAATTCCTGTAGGACATTGTTCATGAAGTATTGAAATGCAGCAGGCGCGTTGCAAAGGCCAAAGGGCATTACTTGATATTCGTACAAGCCGTATTTGGTGTGAAAAGCGGTTTTCCAATTCGTCCCCCTGTTTTACACGAACAAGTTGATATGCCCCCCCTCAGGTCTAGTTTTGTGTAGATTTGGGCATCTTTGACTTGATCAAGCAATTCAGGGATCAGTGGCAGGGGGTAGCATTTTTTTACGGTAATCTGGTTCAGTGCACGATAATCAATGCACGTTCTCAAGTCCCCCTCCTTTTTCGGTACAAAGCATAGAGGACTGGCTGCTGGAGACTTTGAGGGACGGATTAACCCGTTGGCCAGTTATTGGTCAAGATAGGCCTTCAGCTGCTGGTTTTCTAGTTCCGAGAGTGCGTAAATTCGCCCACAAGGGATTTGTCCGCCAGGCATCAGGTTGATTTGGCAATCGTATGGTATATGCGGTGGCAGGGTATTAGCCTGTTCTTTCTGAAGGACATCTTGAAAGTCCTGGTATTCACTTGGTAGGGTGCCGATTGCCACAGTCGCAAGCGTGGAGGTTCTGAGCTACCAACCATGGCATTCCCAAAATCAACCGGAACTGTGGTGCCTTAATGAGGTCGAAAATGATAGATTCTTGGTGTCCATCCTGGCACAGAAGGGGTAAAGCTGCAGTGCATTGGGATACTGGACCAGAGGCTATTTCTGTGCCGTCGACAGTGGTAACAGTGTGGGTGGTTGATTTAGGGCGTAACGGAATCCCCATCTTTGCCGCAAGATCCTGGTCGATGTAATTCCCTACGGCTCCACTGTCTATGTACGCTCTTATTGCGTGCATCCGAGATGGTTGTTGGTGATTAATCAAGACCACAGATAGTGCAAAATGGGAGGTCTGTAGTTCACTTTCTTCGCTCGACAAGTGGACCCCTACACTTGCCGGGCTGGGGAGTTTTCCGATTCCGTGATGGTATCTTCCTTGTCCGTGGCCCCTACCATCCTCCTCGGTGGCTTCACAGGGCACTCTTTAAGGAAATGACCTGACCTTCCACAGCACAGACATAACTGCTGCTGTCTCCTTTTATCCCTTTCCGCTTTAGTCAAGGGGAATCTGACCCCCCCGATTTGCATTGGTTCTCCTGAACCTTCCATTGTTCGGGCAGTATTGTCCTTTGAACGCACATATATAGGGCGAGGGTCCGGTCTGGTTTGATCTGCTCTTCGGTCCTGCAACCTATGATCCAGTTGAACAACAAGGTCAATGAATTCTGAGCAGTCTTTTGGGGGGTTCACTACTTGTGTGAGAACATCCTTGAGCTCCCTCCGCAACCCCTGATGAAATAACGTGGTTCTCTTCTTCCCTGGCCATTCTGCTTCAACTACGAGTCTATTGAACGTGTTAATAGGTCTTGATTCCCTTGGCGTAGGGACATAAATTCATTTTCTAATGCCTGCCCATGAGTACGACGGGCGAACAGCTTTTCCATCTCCTGCTGAAAGCCCCTGAAGTCATGCAGCAAAGGATCGTCTTGGGCCACAAAGGGTACAGACCAGTCCCCGGTGCTACCACTCAGGTAGGACAGCACAAAATTGACCCGTGATTGGTCATTCGGAAAGGCCCCTGGCCTACAAAGGAAATGCAGGCGGTACTGGTTCATGAACGTTGCAAACCTCTTGGGATCCCCCGTAAATCGTTTGGGCGGGGCCAAGGGAACTGCCCCAGGAAGGGTTATCTGAACGGGATTGGCTGATGACGCTGGCATCGAGGGCATGCATGCCGGCAATGGTGCATGCCCTGCTTGTTATTGGAGAAGTTGCCGGCTTAAATCATCAGTGTGTTCTTTGGCTACTCTCCTCAGGGTGTTGGTCTCCTGCCTGGCTGCATGTACTTCGGAACGTAGCTGCTACAACATGTGGGCTAACTGGTCGGTTTCTGACATTTCCATGACGCCCAGGTGGATTTTGATGTGAGGCTTTGCGTTCTGTAACGATCGCTCACCTGGTATTCACGGGGACGTCACTCAGCCTGTTCTGACCTCTTATGACCTCAAACCCTTCCCTGGAGGCTATTCGACTGGTGACTGGGCCTGAAACACAGGATTGGTAGAGTTTAACTCCCTATTGTCTCTGTGGGCTTGAACCCCTTCTTCCTAGGGGTTCAACCCTTCCCTTTGATCCACAGCTCACCTTGTTTTCTTGGATAGTGTGCTGTCCGTACTGCTTTTGGCGCAGGGGCGCGTTGATTGATGCGGGCTTGTTGCTGCCCAGTTACTTCACTGGCAAGAGTCCGACAGGTAAGTATAATGAGTCTTTTGAACAGTTCTCTAACTTCGTTCCTTTCCTTCCTTAGATGATGGCCGGCGTCCGGAAATGGCGGCGTGCTGCTGAGATGAGTAGTGCTGAAGGTGAGTGAGAGCGCGATGCGCGATGCACCCCTTTCGTATTTGTATTGAACTGAGTTATTTTTCTGTGTCTTTTAGGTGCCGCGACATTTTCAGCGTGGAAGCCGTTTATGAAGAACAAATGCGGTGAGTAAGCACGGTATGCGGCGCCTCTAGATGTTTCCACGCTAACCTGGAGTGTCTTTTCCCTCTTGCAGATGGATGAGAAGTTCCGGAGACAGAGTTCCCCCAGACCGGCTGGGATTCAGGTAAGCTCGTACAGTATTTAAAAATAAGCGAAGATTTGCAGAATGCTTACTAATGCCTTTTTTCTGTTCTTTTCCCTTTTCCTTAGGAAGCGGCGTGCAGGGATAGAAATGACACTGCTAAGATGCCCGCAGAACAGAAGGAGCGATGAATGATGGGCAGAAGTGCCGCAAGGTAAGGCTGTTCCTAACGGTGTTCTTGTTCTTGCTGGAGCTGAGCGCAGAAGAAAGATGCAAGCCTACTGGAGACCGATCCGAACACTGTGAGTGTCACGCTGCAGGTGCAGAAAAACGCAAAGCATGTTTCTCAGCCTGGGTGTGGCTTAAATAGTCTCTGGGTATCCCAGGTGTCTCTGGGCTGAACCGCAGTTCTGGGAACCGAAATGTGTGGGGGCATCCATCTTGTCCCCATCAATGCACTGCAAGTCCAATCCCCAATGTTATCCTATGGGCGTGAGTGAGTCTGGTGCCACAAGCACCAAGTCTGACTACAAGTGGGTCTTTGGAAGGATGGAGATGCCCTTCGGGGCCATGTAGGTGATCGCGGCCTGGCTCCAGCCTGATATCTTGGAGGGCTGGGGACATGAGGGGCAGGAATCATGACATTCGTTCCAGGTGCAAGTTACTGGAATAACTACCTGAGCCCTCCAGGTGTTGTTGGTGGCCCAAAAGGAGGGGTTGGAGGTGGCAGAGCAAAGTGGTTCAAAGGCTAGTAACTGACACAGACCGTTTTTATATTTATTGGCCAGTTCGCAGGGCTCTTAACTAAACACTTTTGCTTAGTTGTTTCCTGCTTTGAGCCTAGCATGGAAATCTGTCACATTTGAATTTGCATCAGCCAATAGGAGGATGGTAAAGTGTCCTAGGGCAGAGTACTGAAGAGAGTTGTTTGTTGATAAAGCTGTAGATCAGCAGAGAGGGGGGCAATCCATGTATCATCAAAAGAGAGGGTGAATACCAGAGAGGGGATGAGAACAGTGGGGAGATGAGAGCACCTTCGTCCCCTGAAAATGGGATGTGCACCTGAGAGGGGGAGAGCCTTTAAGCCACAGAACTGGGAGTGGCCTGCTCCTTAATCCACAGTAGAGAGATGTCGACTCGAAAGAGGGGGGGAGCAGTGGAGCATGGTAGAATCTTCCACCAAAGAACAGGTGGTAAGAACTACAGTGGGGGGAGATCTCTTGATCACAAGAAGAGGGGCTAAGCCCCAGAGAGGGGTTGGAGCAAACCTTTGGCCACAGACGTGGGATGAGAATCAGAGAGGAAGAGAGTTCCTTAATCTCCCAGAAAAGGGGTTGAGTCAGAGAAGAGGAAAAGCTTCTTGATCCCCAGAAGAGGGAATGAAAGCCTGAGACAGGGGAATGATTTCTGATCCCCTGAAGAGGGGATGAGCATCAAAGAGGGGTGAACCCCTTAATCACCAGATGAAGGCGTGAATAGCAGAGGGGCAAGAGTCCCGTAATTCCGATAAAAGGGTGATACCAAGAAGAGGATAGTGAGCAGCAAAGAAGAGAATATCCCCTTGGTCACCAGAACAGGGCGTGAGCATAAAAGTGGGGGAGAGCACCCCATTCCAAAAAAAGTAGAGTGGAAGAACCCTCCACCCCAAAAGAGGGGTGAACTTCAGGACAGTAAGGATGGGGAAAATCACTAAACACTGAGAGACCTGGAGTCGCCTTCTGGTCCTTTGAGGAGGAAAACAAAAGAACAAACTAAGCAGGAGAACTACCTGTCTGGAACTTGGTGTTATGCCTTTTATTTCCAAACCTAGACCCCAAGAACTACACCCCTTTAAAGAAACCTAGGTTACATTCAACCTGTACCAATTGTCTGGTTCCCCTGAGGAAGGTCCTACATTCACAGTATTATGGACTGAAACATGTAGGGTTAGGTTGATGCGATTAGGGCATTATTTTGTGCTTTGGTAATTTGGTGTGGTCATAAGGGATAGTATCATTTGAGAGTTGTTTAGGGTATGATTGCTTGCAGCGTGTGTGTGTTTTATTCTTTTTGGGCTACGTACAGTGTGTGTTTTTTCTTATACTGTTCGATTGAAACATTGTGGTATATGTTTTTTTTAATTATGTTAGTTATCATTGATTTAAAAAATGGACTCGTATATGATATATTGCATCTCCTGTTTTTCTCCCCTGCATGCCCTATCTTCCCCTTCGTTACTGCCCTTTCCCCAAACCCCCAACTCCCCCTTTTAAACCTTTACCCCACAATTCCCTAAAACATTTGATGTAAATTTGAAGTAATTAGTTTGTGGTAAAGTACCACGAAGTAATTAATGTTGGCAGAAGGACGCAATACCGTGCATTGTTGCATCCCAGTGGCCCAGGAAGCCATTTGCTACGTGGCCACGCCAATGACAGAGTAGCCCTTTACTGGTGACTTTTAACAGGAACATATTTCCCCTATGGTTCACCCGGCTATCTTTCCTGACATGCTTCTTCAGGTAGGTGAACTTGTGGCAGTATGGTACAAGACCAGGACACGTGCTTGCGTTCTTTATCACTTTCCATCTGCTTATGGTAGAGCTGCCATGGTATCACTCGGTGAGTGCTGTACAAAGCAGGTAAATGCAGTATTCTAAACATAGAACTTTCTTTCAGACATTTCAATACACCTCATACTGCTTTGTGCATTAAATACTATGTGTATTCTATACTTAATCAATCAATAGGTACTTTATTTCAGTGTTACGCTATAAAAGCCAGAATACAAAAATACATGCAATAATGCAAGACGTAATAATTATACAACACACTTGTTCAGTAAAATGTATATCCCTGTAAAGCTCAATAATAAGAAGGTCTCTGAATAAAAGAACCATCAGTCATGAACCGCCGAATTCGCCCATTTTGGACTTCATGGTCCATGATGCATCGCGGTGTGCACTCCGTATTTCTACCAACATGGCCGACGCTTCTGAAACGCTGCGCACCAGCCTTTCCATGCTACGTTCAGCTTCCTAGAGAAAGGCCACTCATCTGCGGCGCCGCACGTCTCGATGCTACTGCTTGGTGTAGTTCGACGTGCGTTTCTGAAGTTCGCTTCGCGCTCTCCTTGATACCTTGTTTCCTTCCTTCCTGGTACTCCTTCGTTCCCTTCCCCTTCACTTTATTTTGTGGTTCTATTCCTGGAATTGCCTAGTGCTCAGAGCCGGCGCTCCGACTCCTTCGAGCTGATTCATCTTCATCCTGGTTCCTCGCCCTGGATACGGAACGCTTCCTTGTGGAAGGCTGCAAACCTCACGCTAGACTCCGAAGTCCCGCGTCCAGGGTTATACAAGTCCCGGATAGTAAGAAAGAAGGAAGCTACGTCCAAGAAGGTCGCAAGTAAGGAGAAACAGGTGAGAAGGGGAGAAACTTGTGACAGATTTAGACGCCTCAAACCTGATACAAAGGCAGATATGGAAGCCGCAGTCCAGGACCTCATGAGGGGTATGCAAGAATTGACCACTGAAGTTCAAAACCTTAAGGCTGAGAATGCTGCATTAAAACAGTTGGTTTTGTCTCGAGACTCTGCTGCCAAGGAAAGTGTCCTGTTAGGGGGAGTAGTGGACAAATACGACGGATCATCAAAAAAATCTACGTGCCTTTCTAGATTCATGTTTGGTACATTTCACTTTCAAACCATACTATTTTTCCACCCCACGAGCAAAGGTTGGATTCATGATATCTCATCTCACGGGCAATGCCTTAACCTGGGCAACTCCCTTAGTCAATGCTGGCGATGCTCTCCTGGACGATTACGATGGGTTTGTGGAAGCCCTTAAGGCCATGTTTGATCGCCCTGAGCTTGTTTACAGTGCTCAGGAAAGATTGCTCGAATTCCACCAAGGGACCCAGGATATGCTCACTTATGTGACATGCTTCAAACAGCTAGTAAAAGAAGCTGATTGGTCCCCGGAAGCCAGTTTTACCCTCTTTCGAAGAGGTTTAAATGAGGAGATAAACGATGAGTTAGCTAGAGTAGCTCGCCCAAGTTCCTTTCAAGCCCTCATGGACCTCTCTCTATAGATTGATTCCCGGATCCAGGAAAGAAAGGCGGAAAAGAGGAAATCTAAATCAACATCTCCTAAATCAGCCACAAGCTATCCCTGTCCGAAAAAAGAAACTACCACGCAAGCTTCTGAACCTATGCAACTAGGAGCCTTCCGAGGTCCTATTTCTCCCCAGGAAAGGATCCGTAGGATTAATACCGGACTTTGCATGTATTGCACCTCGGATAAACACCTTGTAAGAGAATGTCCGATAGCGCTGCCTCGGCGTTCGGGAAATGCCAGCTCCCGATCCTAGGTGGAGCACAGCTTCGGGAGAATGATGTTTGCTCCTCATCTATTCCCTCCTTGAAATCTACAGGACAGAACACTCTTGTGATTCTACAAACCGTCATATCATTTTCCAACAAGGAATCCTATCCCATCCTGGCTTTAGTGGACTGTGGTGCCATGGGCATTTTCATAGACAATGATTGGGTTGTCATACATCACATCCCACGAGAGACCAAAGAGGTAATACAACCTGTCGAAGCCATTGACGGCAGACCTTGTCTTCTGGACCCATAACCCACCAAACCAAGGACTTGCTGCTGTCGATAAACAATCATCAGGAAATCCTCAAATTTGACATCATTAAATCGGCTCATTACCCCTTGGTTTTGGGCATGCCTTGGTTACAGAAGCACAATCTCTACATTAATTGGGCAGTCGGATCCTAGTTTCTCGGTTCAGAACATTGCTTGTCTCATTGTTTATCTCTTACCACATTGCCAAGTACTTCGGAAGACCTCCAGGAACCCAAGCAACCTTCAGTAACTGTCTCCAACATTATCCAAATTCCTCAAGCATACCAAACATTCTCAGATGTGTTTTCAACAGCCATTGTTCAATCTCTTCCACCTTACAGACCTGAGGATTGGGCCATTGATACTGAGCCTTCAGCGTTGATTCCCTTTGGAAGAATGTTTATTCTGTCTGAACCGGAAAAGAAAGCCCTCCAAGAATATTTGGAAACCAATTTGACAAACGGAACTATTCGACCTTCCAAGTCTCCAGCTGGTGCTTCTCTCTTCTTTGTCCCTAAAAAAGAATCCAAGGAACTTCGACCATGTCTGGATTACCGTGGCCTCAACCAATGCACCCTCAAGGACCGCAATCCATTACCTCTTATTTCGGACATTCTGGAGGCAGTGAGGGGTGCTGTCATCTTCACTAAACTCGATCTCAGGAATGCCTACCATCTCAATCGCATAAAGGAAGGCAATGAATGGAAAACAGCATTCAGAACTCCCTTTGGTCACTTTGAGTATCTGGTAATGCCCTTTGATCTCGCTAATGTCCCCGCAGTATTCCAACGCTTCATCGATCGGGTATTTTCTGACATGTTGTTCCTTTTCGTCATTGTATACCTAGATGATATACAGATCTACTCCAAGGAACCTCGGAACCATCAAGAACATGTTAAGGCAGTTCTACAATGTTAACGTGAACATAAGCTCCTGGCCAAGCCTGAAAAATGTCTCTTCCATGTATCGACAGTACATTATCTTGGGTTCGTCCTTAGTTCCAAAGGTATCGGAATGGATCCCTCCAAGGTTGATTCCATGCTGTCTTGGCCTGTTCCCACTAAGGTGAAACACATTCAATCCTTCCTGGGACTTCCTAATTTTTACAGAAAATTCATACCCACATTTTCTGACATTGTACACCCTATTGTAACACTCTTAAAGAAAGACACTCCGTTTCAATGGTCCTCGGCTCAAGAGTCGGCGTTTCAAAAACTAAAACTGGAATTCACTCAAGCTCCCATCCTAGCTCAACCTGATATAGATCAACCCTTCCTAGTTGAGACTGATGCATCCGACTATGCCATCGGAGCAGTCTTAAAACAAGAACTTGAAGACACGACGGAACATCCCATTGCTTATTTATCCCGCACCTTGACTCCCAGTGAAACACATTATTCCGTCCTGGAAAAGGAGTTGCTGGCCATCAGACAAGCCTTCACTGACTGGCGTCATCTCCTTTTGGGAGCCAAACACCCAGTACGAGTTTGTACGGACCATCGGAACTAACAAGTGTTACAATCCCTGGAGTGCAGAAACAGCCGTCAGGCCCGTTGGGCCATCTTTTTTGCCCAATATAAATATCTTCATTTCCCTGGAACACATAACATTATAGCTGATGCCTTGTCCAGACGTCCTGACTACGAGCCTCTCGAAGCACAGACCTTTCCCAAGATGTTTACTGACTGTAATTGTAGCTCAAGGTATTTCTGTCCTGGAGGACATTCGTGCTAAAATACTTTCTTCCGAACTCTGGAAGGAATACGAAGAGAACAATCTGAGGAACGTCCAGCTGAAAGACGGATACCTTTTCAAGGAAAACTGTCTGGCAGTACCCACACAAGAACTCAGACGTAAAATCACAAAACTATGCCATGATACCCTGCATTCAGGACATCGAGGCATAACCTCCACCCTCCCTCTTTTACAGAGACAGTTCTGGTGGCCCCGGATGAGAGACGACGTAAGAACCTATGTCCAATCCTGTGCAATCTGTAATCAGAATAAACATGATAACAGAAGACCAGCAGGTCTCTTACACCAACCAGCTCTGCCTACACGACCTTGGGAAATCATCGCCACAGATTTTATTGTGGAATTACCCCCATCCAGAGGATACACGACCATAATGGTTACTATCGATTTGTTTACACATATGTCTCACTTTACATCCTTGTTCAAGTTACCATCCTCATCTGAATTGGCTGGGATTTTCCTGGAACACATATTCAGACTTCATGGACTACCTTCCAAAATCATTTCCGACAGAGGCCCCCAATACATATCCCAATTTTGGAAACAACTATGTCAAATATTGGGGATTCAGCGTGCGTTGTCATCAGGATACTACCCACAAACCCATGGAGCAACAGAACGAGTCAACCAGACCCTCTAGCAGTGTCGTTGCTGTTTCTCCACCAAAGTCCAGGATGATTGGTCGCTTCTGATTCCTGTAGCTGAATTTGCTTACAAAAATTCGGATCATTCCGCCATCAAAACCAGCCCATTCTTCTGTAGACAGCGATTTCATCCTTCAGTTCTACCGTTCATTCTGCCTCATCCAACCCTAGTCCCTGCGGTTGATTCCTGGATCGAAACATTAATCAATGTCCACAAAGACGCCAAAGAACGACTGGAGAAGGCCAGGAAAGATGTCAAACGTTATGCAGACACCAAAAGAAGACCAAGCCCTTCTTACGCAGTAAGAGACAAGGTTTGGCTGTCCCCAAAACTTCTTCCTCGACATCTACGACCAAATAAATTGGCCCCCAAGTATTATGGACCTTTCTCTATAAAAGAAATCATTAATCCAGTGGCCTACCGCCTCCAACTTCTAGATTCATGGAAAAGGATTCATCCAGTTTTCCACACTTCCTTGCTAAAACCATTTGTGCAATCCACCCGAATTGCCCCAAGATCCCCTCCAGTGCTCATCAATAAACAACTTGAATTCGAGGTCTCCAGGATATGTGATTCCAGATACAGACGAGGCCAACTCCAGTATCTGGTGGAATGGAAATTATACCCACCCAGTGAGCGCACCTGGGAACCTATTTCAAACATGAATGCCCCTCGATTATTACAAAGATATCATCAGATCCACCCGGGCAAACCCAGAGGTGCAGGGCTTAGGAGGAGGCAGGCTGTCATGAACCGACAAATTTGCCCATTTTGGACTTCATGGTCCATGATGCATCGCGGTGTGCACTCCATGATTCTACCAACATGGCCTACGCTTCCGAAACGCTGCACACCAGCCTTTCCATGCTACGTTCAGCTTCCTAGAAAAAGGCCACGCCTCTGCGGCGCCGCATGTCTCAACGCTACAGCTTGGTGTAGTTAGACGTGCGATCCCGAAGTTCGCTTTGCGCTCGCCTTAACACCTTGTTTCCTTCCTTCCTGGTACTCCTTCGTTCCCTTGCCCTTACCCTTTATTTCGTGGTTCTATTCCTGGAATTGCCTGGTGCTCAGAGCCAGCGCTCCGACTCCTTCGAGCCGATTCATCTTCATCCGGGTTCCTCACCCTGGATACGGAACGCTTCCTTGTGGAAGGCTACAAACCTCTTGCTGGACTCCGAAAACCCGCGTCTAGGGTTATACAAGTCCCGGACAGTAAGAAAGAAGGAAGCTACGTCCAAGAAAGTCACAAGCAAGGAGAAACAGGTGAGAAGGGGAGAAACTTGTTACACCATCAAGTTCTGAAAGGCCTTCCATGGGGTGATATTGACATAATTTCTGTTTTATTATAAAGGGCCAGTTGCATAATCAAGCATTAATGGTTGTAAATGTTCTCTCTAACGTTACTATTTCTTTTCTTCCATGCCTGGGCAATATACTCTGAAATAGCATATACCACATCAATATGGAGAGAGTTCTTGCATAATTGCATAATTTCAGCAGCACTCAAGGTCCTGACCCCATGATTCAGGAAACATTTTCTCAGATGATATCTGTGTATCCGTAAGTACTCAGGGCAAAGAAACAGGAAGTGTGGGAGGTTTTCCTTCACATTGTTACAAAATGGACAGTGTTCCGACCCTGTATTGTACATTGATTTGGAAGTATACTCAGTCTCATTTTCATGTATAATAAGCAGCGATATGAGGATTTGATGTAGGTATATTGTATGTTATGTTCTGCTGTGTGGCACTGCCGTTTTGAGATGCACTTCCCGCGAAGGACCCGGCCTACACATTTTTCATGCTAATTGGTTACTGGAATTTTCCCCTTTTCTCTCTGAAAGGTGTCTACCCCTTGCTTTCTCCCATCTTTGCAGAGTTTTGTCTAGCTCTTACTAATTATATGGAAGCTCTGTGCTCTGGAAATTACAGGGAGAGCATTTAGGGTTGTCCAACTTGAGGCCTCGAATGCCGGATCCATTTCGGATTTTCAGGATATCCCTCTTTAATATTTATGAAGTAAATTTCCATACAACGATTCTAAATGTCTCCAAATTTTTCCTCATGAATATTAACAAGGGACATCCTGAAAACCCATCAGGTTTCCTGCCCTGGAGGCCTAGAGGTGGACAACTCTCATCCAATGCATTAGCCACGGCCCACAAAAGATGATGCACTTTGTTGCAATAACTGGAAATTCTATATTAACAGCTCAAAACACATTTCTTCACGTTGAACAAACCCGATCAAAGTTGTGACAGTCATGGTAAACTCATGGAGTAAATTCATAGAAAAGACAAATTGTAAGCATCTGAAATTCAGTGAAATGATGACATCAGAATAAGTTGTATGGTTATTTTTTAATGAGGATCCAATGCAACAGAGTGGCCCATAGACCATTCCCAGCCCAACTGCAGCATTCTAATCGACGCTCCACATCTCCATCAGCATTTTATTCCCCCCTCTCGACGCACACGCTCATATTACCCACAGAAAAACAGACAATCCCTAACAAAGCCATTTACACAAATTTCTCACTTTCTAAGTACAAATACAAAGGCAAAATTAGAACCATTATGGGCAATGTTGACTCATCATAAACAAAGTAATCTTACATTTCTCAGGTAATTCTCACTGTGTGTCTATACTATAGCCTCCTTCCAACCTGTCAAACCTCCTCCACTTCACAACTACTCTCCATTAAATTTCCCTAATTAACACGTAATGGAATCACATCACCCTTCTTCCATTATGATTCACATCCCTATTTGAGTTTAATATATCTTGCATTGATGCTTGTGATCCACAAGATCCTCTAAACCGCACTTTGTACACATAATTTCCTCCTATTTGCTTAGCCACAGTTTTTTTGCACAGCATCACACATCGTACTTCCACTGTGCTAAATCAGGATCACTACTTGTTAAACCATTCAACACTTTCCAATTTAACGGGACTCTCTGTCTGATAAACATGTTACAGACAACCCTGTCATAACCATGAAGGGTTTATTTATGCAAAATACATCCACAACGTTCACTTTGCATTCTGTTACATGTTCTCTTTTGTCATACTGTGATTTGATTTGTCATTGTTCTCTTGTAACTTTGGTTGAACATCCCTCACGTGCCCCTATGGCACTGTTCTCCCTTTCTTGACGTATCCAAACAGGCACTAACCTTGACAAGGCTTTTCCACTCAACAACAGGAAAAGGCTAATGTGGCATACTATGGTACAACCATTATATAATCGCTCACTGCCTCTTCTAAAGGTACCTAGTAGGCCAGTGATCATTGGCTGCATCTCTTCCTATTTAGCCCTCTCCACCCTTGCATTAACTTCTGGATGCTACAAAGCTCCTCTCTAACTCTGTATTGCATTTTTTACTCGGAAATGTCTGCATTGCATTTGAAGCATATCAAACCACATCTGTTTCTTAGGTCGCAGGTTTATCCTCCTTGCTAAACCACTCACACAAATATTCAATTTCAATTGTACCTTCTGGGGTTTGGGCATACTATAAACTATACCTCCAGTCGTTTTGAATGGTAATGAATGATCGCTAGCACATAACTTGATCTCTGATAAAAACATCCATGGATCCGTTCAAATCTACAAGGATTTTCTGCCCTGGTGTTCCAACGCACTCAACCATTTGCACCGGAACATGCTTCACTATCATACACCATACCTGTTACCCATTCTTCTGGATCACTCACAATTCTTTTGACCCTAAGCATTTGGCCGTAAGGTAAATTCTTCAGAATATTGGGCGGAACTGTATTCCGGTATCAATTTGAATCCACACATATACTTGAACATCAAAAGTGGAATAAAACACATTAAGAAATGGTTTTGATATATCAATGACATTTTTGGAGTATGGTGTGGCAGTACAGATGAACTCAAAGAATTCTTACTATATCTGAACTGTATCGATACCCAAATACAGTTCCCCATGAAAACTGGCAACCCAGACGTTCATTACTTGGATGTTCAAAACGAAAATCAAAGAATCGAAAATAACTTCAACTCTATTTACCAAGCCCACAGATAGGAACAACTTACTTCACCGACTAAGTTTTCATCTGCTCAATATTCTGAAGAATTTACCTTACGGCCAAATGCTTAGGATGAAAAGAATTGTGAGTGATCCAGTAGAATCCAGACAAATATGAAGAACAATTAGCTCCATTGCAACAGAAATTCGCCACCGGGGATACCCGGATGAAGATCTACAAAGAGCATTATCCAAAACTAGTATTAAGAGTCGTGATAACCTCTTGTTGAAAACACCCAAATGGGAAAGTCCCGAATTAGTATTTGTTTCCAAATACTCAATACAGAGCAGGCAAATTAGACAAAGCATATTCAAACATTGGAAAGTCCTAACTAGCGACAAGAGAACAAAAAATCTATTTCCCCAACCACCAGTGTTTCCTATCAGAAAAGTAACAGTGTCTGGAACATGTTAGTATACACCAAAGGCTTAACAAAAACTAAAAGTCCAGATAAATATCCGCCAACTCATCCCTGCCTCAACTGCGGCAACTGTAAGAATGAGCTCCAAGGGCCAAGAGTGTCACATCCAAGAACAGGCAAAAATATCCAATTGAAACACCATGCTACTTATTCAACAGAAAACACAATTTTCAGCATTAAATGCCCATGTAGTATTTACTGTGTTGGGGAAACAGCTAGAAAAGTGAGACCCCGGAAGAATTAGCATAAATCCTCTATCAGGAATAACAATCAATCATCAGCAGTGGCTAGACACTTTGTCCAAAAAGGAGACACTGTGTCCCAACTGAGATTTCAAGTATTGGAAATTGTACAAATGAAACGTCAACATGCGAATGCCAAGAAAAAAACGGCCCAACAAGAGGCCTTTTGGATTGAAAGATTAGATTCCCTTATCCCTGGTGGAATGAATGAAGAATAGGACCTTTACTGCTTTTTATGACGACATCTGCTGATTACAGCCCCCTATTTGGAGGAGCGAATACAGATTGGTTTTCAAATTCTTGCTACCTACAACTATCCCTTGTATTGACATTTGAGAACTAAGAGAGTATTATACTTTGAAGCAGAGACCGATAGACATCTCCTTTCCCAGCAAGTCTACACAGATACAACGTTTGTTACCTGTGACTATTGGTTGCGAAGACTTTACCTTAGGATTCTAATCATGTCCTACTGATGTCATAATCCGACCACTTTCTCCATGTGTGACATTCTACTTAACTTACTTTATCATGCATCACCTTCCATTTTTTTCATTTTGAGTTTTGCTACCTACAATTATTGCCT
The DNA here is from genome assembly GCF_040938575.1 of Ambystoma mexicanum. NCBI lineage: Eukaryota > Metazoa > Chordata > Amphibia > Caudata > Ambystomatidae > Ambystoma > Ambystoma mexicanum. The sequence goes on along the minus strand of NC_090934.1, from coordinate 1,402,972,723 downwards.
TGTAGTGACATAGGAGAACTAAGAGAGCATTATACTTCAAAAGCATTATACTTTACCCACTTTATCATGCATTACCTTCCTTTTGTTGTTTCGAATGTCGAACAACTGGTAGCCCTAGGACATCTCTAACCATATTAGCACCATTTATCACCCACAGCCCATCATCGTACACACGAGTATATAAGTAAAGCAACGGGTCTTACATTAGTGTACCTTTTCTGTACCAATTGCCACCTGTTGCACGTTAATTATGATTACGTGCAATATAGGAGTGATTATGACACTTATGTGTCTTTAATTGATGTCCAGTTATAAACGTACTGGACATCTTTTTTTTAATTAAACTTTCTTTATTGGCATTTCGTAGAACAACAGAAACAATCACCCAGTCACCCTTACCCCTTACGACCCCCCCCCCGGCACACACATGAGGACTATAAACAAGAACCAGAAGCAATCTGGGCAGCATGGAGGGCGACCCCCCCGCAGTGCTCTCAGTCCAGCCACTAAGCCAATGACGTCTCGCAGTGTAGAATGCCCAATCCCCGGATGCAGTCCTAAGGAGTCGGCTGGGATCGCCCCCCTGGGCTCGGCCGCGCAGAAGAACCCAACCTGTCTGAAGATCCATGCCAATCCCCCCCAGGTTGCCCCAGGAGGTACATTGTATATGCATCCCAAATCCGACTCTCACCCCGACAATTCGCCCTCAGCACCTCCCATCTTGTTTCCATGTCATTACAATATAATACATCTTTTGACCATTGGGCAACGGTCGGACTTCGGGTGCTTCCCCACTCCATGGCCACACAGCATTTTGCCAAAATCAAAAGATTTACCAGTTTCCTAGTTCCTTTGGGTATCTGTTCCGTGAATCCTAGCAAGGCCATCATAGGATCTGGCACTAGCTGTTGTCCCACGATATCCTCAATCACCTCAAACACCTGCCTCCAGAAATGCACCAATTCCCCACAATTCCAGGCCACATGGAGAAACCTTGCCATCTCTTGTCCACAATGGAGGCAAGCCCCTGACCTCTGGGGGAAATAATCCTTTAACTGGGCCAGAGAGTAATAGCACTGGTGCAGAAATTTAAACTGGATCAGTTTGAAGTTCGAATTGACAGCCCCCTTCCTGATCACCTCACAACAGTACCTCCATGCATTTGTCGGTATCTCCCGTCCCAACGACCTCTCCCATAGCTCCCTAGAAGACCTCCTCAAAACCGGCCTTGTCTGCAGAGCCACCCCGTACAAACCGGAGAGAACCCGCCGTCCAATGTCCCCCCCATCACCTTATTAAGCAGTTCAGCCACTGCGGGCGGCCTCGGAAAGGAAGGAAACAGTCGCTGCAGTGTCACCCTCAACCTGTAATACAGGAATACATCTAACGCTGACAGATCTCCCCTGTCCCTCAACTGATCTATAGAGATAAATTCCCCATTCAGAAACAGGTCTCCCAACCGAGCGACACCCAACCGCTTCATAGTAGCCACATAACGCGCCTCGCTAGTCAGAGGAACACCGGGAATGTATATCGGCGGAATGTCGGCGAGTAGAGTACATCCCCTTCCGACTCATGCCCCAAGTAGGGCCAGGCCCAACAAGTAAGCTCCACCAGATTACGCGGACACCTCGCGCGGCTGATAGCCGTCAGAATAACCAACCTTAACAACGCCGGTGATGCAATTGACCTTTCTATTTCTACATGCCTATGCTCCGCCGCCATCCGATACCAATACCTGAGGTAGCTGGCCTGCGCCACAATATAATATAACTCGAAATCAAGAAGTGCAAAACCCCCCTCCTGAACCAGCGCTGTGAGTTGCCCCCAAGAGACACAAGCCCTCTTACCCGCCCAAATGAAATGTGATATCGCGGAGTGAAGATCCCGGAAGTATTTCTGAGGGACCTTTATAGGCACCTTCAGAAACACATACAGAAATTTAGGAAGGATGGACATCTTAACCACCAAAATCCTGGCGTACAGATTAAGAGGGAGTGAAGCCCAACCAGCCATCGACTTCTTGACCAATTCTAAAACCTCCACATAGTTTGCCGTGTACACCACCTCCTTCTCCCTTGCTACCGTGACCCCCAAATATCGAGTACTCTGTAAATCCCACCGTAATCCCCAAGTATCTCGAAACTGAGAAGCCCCGTTCGTCAACGGGAAGATAACAGATTTGCTAGCATTTATTTGAAGCCCCGATAGGTCACCAAACCGCTGGAGGTCAATCATAATCGGGTCCAAGTTGATCTCAGGATGACGGAGGAACAGGACCATGTCGTCTGCGTATAACGAAATTATGACTTTATGTGTGTGCAACTGGACTCCCCTGTGAAGATGAAACTCCCTAACCCACTCAGCCCAAGGCTCTATCGCCAAGGCAAAGAGTAGGGGAGATAGCGGGCAGCCCTGATGAGTCCCCCTCGCCAGCGGTAGGGCCCTGGTGGTCTGCCCGTTTACCCTCACTCTAGCCACTGGGTCGTGTATAGAAGGGATACCAAGGAAACGAAGAAGTTGCCGAAGCCCATCCTGTGTAATACAGTGAATAAGAACACCCATTCCACTGAGTCAAATGCCTTGGTGGCGTCCAATAGAACCGCCACCGCTGGATCGTCCTCCGGCAGCGCCGCCATCAAGCCAAACATCCTCCGCAACCCAAACGAGGTCGAACGACCCAGAATAAACCCTGCCTGGTGAGCCCTCACCATGGATGACATTAACGGCGCTAGACGCGTTGCCACAACTTTCGCAAAGATCTTATTATCCAGATTAATAAGTGAGATCGGGCGATATGACGAACAATCACCTTCCGGCTTTCCTGGCTTCAGCAGTACCACCACTACTGCTTCTCTAAGGGAGTCAGGTAGCCGGCCGCGGGACAACACCTCCTGATACACCCGCAACAAGTAGGGCGCTAACCTTTCAGCATAACACTTATAAATTTCGGCTGTAAAGCCGTCGGGACCCGGGGACTTCCCAGCTGGCAAAGATTTAATGGCATCCAGCACTTCCGCCTGCGAAACCAGCCTATTCAACCATTCCCTCTGCTCTTCCGAGCACCAGTACAGCCCTACGCCATCAAGAAAGGCGCCAATCTCCGTCTGCACCGCCGTCAGCTGGGACGCGTACAACTGGCCATAATATTCCTGGAATGCATGAACAATCTCCCCATCTTCATAGTGGACACCTCCCCTCTCGTCCGTGATCATCGTCACCCTAGTTTCCCGGCTCCCCAGCCGAAGGGTTATCGCAAGAAACTGCCCAGGAGCCTGCCCTTCTCTGTACTGCCGAGCAGCCACCCTGTCCCACATACACTTAACCTCTCGCTGAGCCAGGGCATGGAACTCCTGCAGCTTCTGTTTTATTTTCCCCTGCTGGGCCACTGATGGGACAGATGCCCTCCCCTGCAAGACTCGCAGCTCTTCCTCCATGTCCGCCATGTCCTTCCATAGCTTCTTCAGAATCCCCAACTCTTTGGCCATACTCTCCCCCCCGGATCACACACTTAAATCCCTCCCACAGGGTGCCAGCAGACGCCACCGACCCATCATTAGTCTCAAAGTATATATCTATAGCCTTCGCCAACTCTTGCCGAAATACCTCATCCGTGAGTACCTCACTTTTAAAGCTCCAGGGCGGCCTCGTATCGTCCCTTCCATCTAGACGGATAGATAACAGAACAGGAGCGTGATCTGATAAAGTACGAGCCAGGATACCCACCCCCACTGACCGACCAATAACTGCACGAGACACCAGAAAATAGTCCAGCCAAGACGCTGAGCCATGCGGGGTGGAATAGTGCGTAAATTGACTGGACCCAGGATGCCTCACCCTCCAGACATCTTCAATATCCCACACAGGAATCATGCCACGGATCCTAGAGGAGGCCCTACTGCAAGGATGCACCGCAACGCCCACCTTATCCAGATTGGTGTCCAAGACCGAGTTGAAATCTCCAGCCCAAATGATTTCCCCCTCCGGGAGCGCCCCCAACTGTCTTTCTACCCAGTCAAGTGACTCCACTGTGTCCTGATTGGGGCCATAGTAGCATATCAGCGTAGTCAACTTCCCCTGAATGACCCCCTGCACCACCAAAACCCTACCTTCCTGATCTTTCACAGTCTTGACTAGGCGGAAACCCACCGAGTTATGCACCAAGATGCACACGCCCCTAGAATAGGAAGAGTAAGATGAAAAATACCTATGGCACCCCCAGCTCTTACCAAACTTAGATTCAGTTGCCACAGTTAAGTGGGTCTCTTGAAGAAATGCCACCCCCACCTTATGGCGCTCCAGATAGTGCAAAACTCTCCGACACTTAGACCAGTTGTTAAGGCCCCTGGCATTCCAGGTCATATAATTTACTGTTGCCATTCAAGAGTCGGTAAGTGCCACAACGCCCACCCCCGCCCCGCTTCAAAAGTATCCAAGCCCTCCGTGTGTGCCACTAGAACCCCCTCTACCACCCCCATCCTACTGACCCCACAACCCGTCGGTGAAATCCCCCCCCGCCCTCACCCCCAACATCCCACAACACACACTCCCCTCCCTCTGTGCCGAAGACCCCAACATACCGGCACCCCCACCCCCTTCAAATTGTACACACACAGCTTTCACACAAGGAGCAACAGGAGCCCAACCCTCCCCGCACTCCTCCAAGATAGTTGTCTCCATACGCAGGAGTAGCCCCAATTACCACAATCACTGCTACAGCAGGAGTTCCTTCTCTGCCTGAACTGATTCAATCACCATCTACCCGTGGTCTAGGCGACCGCAGTAGCATGTCGAGAAAGGAGAATGCCTCCTCCGGGGTTTGAAAGAAAATTGACTTGCCCTCATATACCACACGTAACTTAGCCGGGAACAGCATTGCATATTTCAAGCCCTTTTCCCTCATACTCTTCTTGACATCCAAAAAAGTTTTCCTGGCCGCCTGCACCCTATCAGAAAAGTCTGGGAACAATTTGATGACATCTCCTTTATAAGACAAGGCACCCTTCTCCCTGGCCTTCCTGAATGCCATGTCTCTATCCCGGTAATTCAGTAACCGGGCAATCAATGGCCGGGGCGGGGCTCCTGGGATCGGCTCCCGTCCACTCTGTATCCTATGAGCCCTCTCAACCACACAAATCGGGGAGAAGCCCTCACAGCCTAACGTTTCTCAAAGTATGTCCTCAACCAGCAACTCCATGTTCCCCTGGTTCTCCGACTCCGACAGGCCAACAATTCGAATATTTTTTCGGCGGGACCTCGATTCCAAATCCTCTTGTTTCTCTCTGAGTTCTTTGAAGGCTTTCCTAACCTCACACATTTCTCCCGAAACTGATGCCGCTGTTCCCTCCACGCCTGTAAAACGCCCCTCCGCTTCATCCAATTGCTATCCATGTCTGTCCAAACGGACCTGCATGCGGTCCACCTTGCAAGTCAGAGTATCTAATTTACCATCTGGAGACTGGATTCCTGATTGTAACTGCGTAAGCATGACCTTAATGTCCTGAAAGGCGGTGGCCGGGTCCGGCCCCAGATCCGCGGCATGTGGCACCACATTTTCATTCATAGTTCCACAGTCCTTAGGCCGAGTTGGCACCGCAAAGTCCAACTTGACTGATTTTTGCCCCCCTTTCCGGACTTAGACATGGCCAGAACGATGGAAGGGTCCCCAGACAAGATGGCAGCTATGAATACCGAAGCCAACACTGCCCCCTCGCCCGCGTCCCCCATCCCCTAAGGAAGACAGGGTCGAGTCCCACGTCAGTTACCAGGGCGAAGGGCACCCAGCACAAGTACCAAAGAAAGTCCCCTCTCCAAGGTCGCTTTACCCCCTAATCCAGGGGGTGCTGGATTTGAGTTCACCAAAGGGCAGATACTGCACCGAAGAGCAACCACCACGAGACTTTGAGAAAAAATATAATAATACAACAACGGGGCAACCAAACCCCAAGTATCCTAGGCAGAACAGCGCCGCCTAGCTGCAGCCCCCACCGTCCGCGCCACTGATCATCATCTCAGGGATGCAGCGCCAAGCGCATAGACAACCAGGGGACCACAGTGCTTGCCAGCTCAAACCGCCAATGCCCCCCGCCGAAGAACGGGGCCGAAAGCCCCCAGCATGCAGCTTCAGAACAGGTCCCAAGGAGAACAAAGCAGGACCCGCACTCCTTTCAACCACCCTGATGTCCACACAGATGCCGGAGATCCCACTGGTCCACCACCTGGGCTATGAAGCACTGCGAGGCCCCGAGTCAGTCCTCACCTCTAAGGCGGGTGCGCCGCAGCGATCGCCCCAGGGATACCAGAGCACCGAGGGTCCCCGTCGCTCGATCCACTTAGCGGGGTGAGCCGCCAGCTCACACTGCGCGTTCCCAGCGTGGCGGCCCGCGATCCACAATGCTGGCTCCCCCCGCGCTGGCTGCCAACAAGGGGCAGAGGGCTCCACCGATCCCAGCACGTCTGCCTGCAGCTCCCACCAGCCCGTCTCTCCCAGCACCAACGGCATTTCTCCGCTGATTTCAGCGGGCCCGGCCAATCCACTGGGGACACCGGGGGGCCGCAGCTCCCCACACCTGGAACCTCGCCTCCAGCGCCTCTCCACTCCAACGGTCTGGCCGGCAGTCCCACCAGAGCTTCTCTCCTCCCCGGGTCAGCCTCTCTCCTCCACCGCTTCCAACAAATATGGGCTGCCGATCACTCCCTTCCTCAGGAGAAGCACTGCACGCCACAGGGTCCCCGCAGCGTCTCAACAGGCCGCCGATCACCGCCTCGCCTTTGCTGTCCGCACTCGCCCCGGCACTCTTTTTTTTCAACCTGGGGTGTTCTCCTTGACCCACAGCACAATTAGGCAGAGAGCTCCACACAGGGCTTCCTCCTTGCAGCACGGAGACCGCCGGATAAGAGCAGGATTTACGGGATGTGAGGGAGCTTCATGGACTTGCGGCCATCTTGGTCGGGTTCACAAGAGCCCCAAACGTACTAGACATCTTTGCATCCACTGTGATACCGAGCCTTTGAGATTTTTATATATTGCATTACAAATCTCTGCCTTTCGATCGCGGCTCCCCTCGATGGTCCCCAATCACTCAATCATTGCTTGCGTAAATGAGAAGAAAGTGGACCCATTACTCAGTACTTTATCACTTTCCGTAAATATATAAGAGCAGTAATTGTGTACGCAACAAGCCACAAGCATATTAATAATATGCCTTATAGAGATTACATATTGGCAATGCACAGGTCGCACCATTCCAAGATGGCCAACCGATGCACGGCGCTAATTCTCTCCCCTAGTCTCCATGACAACGAGTTCTTGTCATTTTATCATCTTCAATCTGCCACGCGCTCCATGGCATACACGAGTCAACATACAGCAAAGGATCGAGGTAAGCTTTCCCATGGAGCATGTCTCCCGAGGGATGTATATGCTGACAAGCAGTGTTTAACCGCACAATTCGAGTACACACTGATTTGTACACTCTTCTTAACCAGCGGTAGCCGTACGTGTCAGAAGCTTTAATCGCGTGCCGGCAAAGAAGGACCCACCACACATAAGCTGTTAATTACCAGTAACTTCGACTGTAAGAATAGAGTCTTTTTGGACTGGTAAGAATGTTTTGAAGCTACTTTATCACCACTCCACAACTTTAGCTAACTATGAGTTAAGATTATGCTCAAAGACATTGATCTCTGTCTTGTTTTTACATTACAGATATCTCCATGTTTTAATAGCACCATCAGGTCAGCAGGCAATTAGTCGAAGTGTTCTATAGCACGCATGGTAATCTATTGAAAAACTGCAACTAACACACATTCTCTTCTTTTTTTCTAAGTTTTACAATTTTTCACTGTATCTTTATTCCCTGTGCTCACCGAATTGTACGTATTATACACGTTGTTTGTGAATTATTATGCTCACAATGCAATTATGGCATGCGTCATGATAATGTGATTGTGTCATGCATTACACACTTTTCTACTGTTTCTTTATCCCCCATGATCACTGAATTGTACATACTGCACATGTTGTTTGTGTATTATACTGCTCTAAATGGGATCATATCATACCTTAATGTGATTTTACCATTATCGCCTAATGGTCTGTGTAATGGTATAACTAGATGACCTTACTGGCCCTGACGAAGGACTTAATTGTCCGAAATGCATGGGCCTAATTAAGCATCTGCTTCCTAAGTGTGAACAATCTATTTACTAAGAGGTTACATGTAATGAAGTTACCTCCAGCCTTCTTAGGATAACTTGTAAGGTTTATTAGCGGCTTCACAATATACCTTTACAAGCAGTTACATAGATTATAAGTAAGTTACATGAATAGGACAAAGCACTGGCGACCCATCACCGATGCAGGGGCTTGCCAACTGCCTGGCCTAGAAACCGCACCCATACATTCTGTCATTCAGGCATCAACACTCTACATGACATCACAACATTCCTTCTTGCCTAAGCAGGCAATACACAACACATCTCCCCTCTTTACATGTACACAATACACACACAAAGAAACACTTCACAACACATCTCCCCTCACTCTCACACCAAACATACACACACAGAGTCGAACCACAGGGCGTGCGCACCAATATGAGCTCTTCCGCTCACCAAACACCCGACGTGCTAGCCAGGCACATTGGAACCACCACCCAAAGAAACTGAACCATCACTTCACCCTGATGAAGATGACCCAGAGTCTTAAGTACACAAAGTACGACTACAAGATGTATTTGCACCTGCAAAAGATAAAAAATAGTGTGGTGAAAACCACTAAATCCAAAGGTACATACATTCTTTGACCCTGCGTGACTCACACCACAGTCACGCCAGCACTCAAACTGGGGCACTACCTCCCGTTTGACCCTACGTGACCTACAACCACAGTCACACCCACACACAAACTGGGGGCACTACCACCCAGAAAAGCACAGCAACTAAAACCGAATGCGGCTGGGATGCTACCACTCAGCCACAATTTAACTTACCCTTAAACCCAGTGACCCTTATACCCCAGTCACACCAAGACACACAAAACTGTCTTAACCAAACTACGGTGAAGAGGCAAGTAAAACACATGCTTCACATGCTGACCTGGTAACTCACGTACCATCAGCACAACCATACTCATACAACTGGCATATGCTTCTACCCAGCTAACGAAGGAACACTGGAGGCGCTACCTCGCATAAAACCTTGTGGCATACACATCCACACAAGATAATGAACTGGAGGCGCTACCCCTAGTTTGACCCATATCCCATCCCATGACAGGAATCCATACCTTACACCTTACCTCAGAGACTTTTTACCATACAGTTCATGTTGCAATATACTATACATTTACCATTGGAGATACCTACTCTAAAGCATTATTTGTCATGGCCCTAATCCAAACTTGCAGTTTGTAAACCTAGATGTCCATTTTGCCTTCTTGCAACTTACCCTGCAAAGCCTCACAATGGTTACATCTACACGTATATGCTACCCACTTTGCACCATACCAAACACTTTATTTTCTGCTAAGAGTCCACGTCGCTTCCTAGTGACCCAAACTCTCCAATTCCTCAAAAAGGGTTAAACCTAGTCACCTCACACAACTAGATTATTCCAGACACAACCATCCAGACCATACCTGCAACCATCTTCTCTTAAATGCCCACATGCTATATAACACATTTAGGAAGTAGTCGCCGCCTTAACTAAAACATTATCTAAGAGTCCACAGTCCCTAAAATAACCATGCTCAAAATAAGGATACGCTTTTGGTGTCCAACTTGCCATCACCTTGCAGAACACCCGACACGTAACCTGTATCCCTCTTGGTGCAAACTGAATAATCCTCTGATCTAAACCTTCCTTTCTCCACTGCACCGATGGAGAACTAATTTCCACATCTACGTCAGAACTGCACTACGCAGACGGATGCCCACTCCATGCTGCTCGTAGCAACATTTCATTTGCGTCTCTCCTGCCATCCACACTTTGGACTGTTGAGACACATAAGGAGTACCCCGGCCTGCATGCCACATCTTCTCCTCGCTGGTGGCCTGCTCACCGTGGGAGCATCACGGCCTGCACGCCACATCTTCTCCTCGCTGGTGGCCTGCTCACCCTGTGCTCCAAGATAATGCACCTGGTACGCGCATTTAGCCATGTACCGATTCCCCAGCGTGATCAGTACATCACTTCCTGACAACGCATTCTTACGTTGTCAGGGTTCCATTCTCGAAAGTCTTTCCCTCCTCTGCCATTAGAATGCGACGAACTTGCAATGCCCAGATCATACGCGCAATGGCTCCTAGAATTTCGCCTGTCCGCCAACTCCCTTCACTGCCTCTATGACGTCATCATTTGCCTACTGGAGGCCTAGGGTGCAGAGCTCTCTGTGGCCAACCGTCATACGCTGCCTGGCAGCCTCATGCATTGAATTTTGTCCAGCCTCTCTCCTAGACGTCGCAGGGAGCTACCACTCCAAGGTACCTACACGTTTCATTGGCTACTATTCACAGGCCTTTTTGAATCAAGAGACTCAGAATCATTCTCCTTATTCCTGCTTACAATTTTTAGCCCCAGGACTCTGCTCCCCTCCAAGCTATGGGCTGCTGACAGACACACCTGCTATGGGCTTTCTTCCTCCCCCCTGCCTGTGCCCTGGGTGATGGGTTTTACTTGGTTGTTTTGGGGTAGTGTGTCCTCTTGCTTCACCTTCTGCACCCCGCAGCAGATTCTCCAGCTCAGTTTCTTCACCTTACACGCAGGTTCTTTATCTTCTTGACCAACTCATCGCCATTGTAATTAAGTTACCTCCAGCCTTCTTAGGATAACTTGTAAGGTTTATTAGCGGCTTCACAATATAACTTTACAAGCAGTTACATAGATTACAAGTAAGTTACATGAATAGGACAAAGCACTGGCGTCCCATCACCGATGCAGGGGCTTACCAACTGCCTGGCCTAGAAACCGCACCCATACATTCTGTCATTCGGGCATCAACACTCTACATGACATCACAACATTCCTTTTTGCCTAAGCAGGCAATATACAACAATAAATATTAGTGAATAAAACATATTGGTGCATTTTCAGACTTGTTTTACATTTGTTCTATGATTTAAAACATTAGAAACCACCAAGTGGACATTGGGTATGCAGCCCACATTGCTGGCTGACTAGCCAAGGTTTTCCATTAATGTTCATTGAACAGTCATGGTATGTGCCAGAATTCATCACAATGGCCCAAGAGTATTGTCAGTGCTGTGCGATTTGTTTGCAGAATAACGTGGGGAAAAGTGTGCCAGTCAGACAAGGGTCGTCCTCCCCCTTATGGCCCTTTTGGGGAATTACAGATTGATTTCCTACAAATGCCTCAGTGCAAACAATGGCAATACCTGCTAGTGATAGTGGATGTGTTCTCTGGGTGGGTTGAAGCATACCCTTGTAGAAAAGCTGATGCTGCGACGGTTGCAAATATATTTATTTGATGATGTGTGCCTCAATTTTGGAATACCAGTGTGTATAAATAGCGATCGAGGGACTCATTTTGTAAATAACATCATCAAAACATTGTTAAGCACATTGAAAGTTCTGCATAATTTACATTGTTCCTACCATCCCCAGTTAGCAAGTGCAGTAGAGTGGCAGAATGGGATTTTAAAACTTAAGTTGGCCAAATTGTGTCAGGAAACTGGGATGAAGTGGACAGAAGCCCTTCCACTGGCTTTCTAGTACGAGAAGTACTCCTGTTAAGAAAACTGATTTGATCCCATATGAAATCCTAGAAAGAGAAATAAGATGTTCACCAAGTTGATCTACTGGATTAGGAAGTGGGTCGGGACTACAGTGTTGACAATACGAAGAAATATTGGTGGTAATGTAGGAGCAGCTCCAGGCTTGGGAAACATGCCTATGGCTATGCACAGACCATGGTCATGTGAATTTGAGGATCTCAGTTTAGGAATAGGTAAAGGAAAGGAATGTCCAGCATACCTAGAATGTTATTTATTAACGATGGTAGTTGGACATAATAATACCAGAACAGTGAAGGTGTGTTCTAACTCTGCCGATGCGCAGTATAATTTTTCGGATACTCAGGATAATATAATGTGCGCTATGATTCAGCATTTACAGTCCACAGAGATGGAGATTGAAGAATTCCTTAAATATACTGAGGTGTAGAATTGACGATTAAGGTATAATTCTTTGTTGAATCTAGAAAGAACTGCTTCTAGGCACATGGTGTTGAATGCAACAGTAGGTACAGTGTTGTTTACTGTTTTTCTGTCTGCATTCCAGGTAGTCACTGGAAGTACTGGAAGGATGGCAGAAAAGGGGAAGCACTAGATGAAGCATGGAGTGCGGCTAATACAGAAATTGCAACGTGGGGAATGTATAGAGGTACACATTTAGGGGGTCTGGTTGACCGATTAGAAAAAGCAAATGGGCTCACATTTGGGGGCAGACCTGATGGGAACAGAGGCACACATTGGTGAGTTACACGTCATTGGCACCCTCAGTCAGCTTAGCAAGGGTGCTCTACAAGGAGTGATGTAAGCTGGAAGAAATTTGGAATGCGAAATGGCATTTGAAGAGGTGCAGGATAACCTGAATGCCCAGCTGATGCCGATCCAAGATGATGTGCGGCATAATAGTTGTCGTAGGCTGTTGACGAAGGACTCCTGAACGATTGTGGCATTGGAGGAATCTCTGGAAGTATAGTGGCTGGTACTGCGAAGAAAAGGACTGCTCATTCACAGCATATGGACCCATCAGAGGACAATGGGCACTGGCCAGCAGAATACTGCCCGGACCATGGGCAGGGTATAACTGGGAGTTGGTTACCCATCAAGAAGTATGGGAAATTCATCTTCCCAATAATGCCTATAGGTACCTAATCTCTGCCCCAGTAATGACTCCAGATTCATGGTTTAGTATTGGGTCCAAATGGTAATTATGGCCTTTACAGCTTCCACTGTTGCAGTTCTTCCGTAAACTAGGGGATGGACAGATAGATTTGGTTGGGAATAGACTGTGTTGGAAAGGAGAAGGGGTTGGCTGTAGTTTGGTAGGAAGAAGGTTATTTCGGGGGAAAGGTCGTTGTGTAGAATTGATTGCATCATCAGCGTCACATATGCATTTTACTATCTGCACGGGTACGAAGCAATTCACAGTCTCCTGGCTGGGTACTCAGAAGAGGAAAGTAAAGGTTTATATTGAGTTCTTGAAGGGATGCTCTAAATTGCTACCTCATAGGTTTGACGACTTAGAAAAGGTGGAAGCGGTAAGAACTGATGTGACTAAGAGTTTGCAGGTTCTAGAAAATGTTTATAACAAGGTGAAGCAGGCGTCTGAGGTAGCGTATAGATCATTAAGATGTGTGGTGCAGGGGATGTCATATGTGCAGCACATCAGGAAGTGACTGAGCAACCTTACATTACCAGCACAGTCTGTCTCATAGTATTATCTCTCATGTTGGCGGGGGGGGACGTGGTGCTGTGTGAGTATGAGAGTTCAAAACCCTCTGCATTGTCCACAAGGCCTTCTGGGGCCTCAATACAACTCAACTCTCTCTTCCTAAATATCTTCCCTCTCAAGCTCTCCCATCATCCGCCTGCAACTCCCTCAGGGTCAGTCGCTTCTCCAAGCAGCGAGTTGGTGGTAGATGTCTCTCGTCTGCTGGGGCCTCCCTCTGGAACAGCCTCCCTGCCTCCCTGAAACTTGAGGAGAACCATCTTCAGTTCCAGAAGCACCTGAAGACCTTCCTCTTTGCTTCTGCTTTCTTTCCCCCTCTGCCCTGCTGAAGTCCTGACTGATACTGCACTGGTTACCTGGCCACCCATCTGACCTCAGGCCCTAGCCCTGCCAGTTGCACGCCTGCACTGCCACCCTGGCAATCCCTGCACATGGGGACTGTTTTCTGTACCCCTACAGTCCCCCCACCAGCATTTATGACTGCACTCACCCTGCACTTGCCACCAGCTGCTCGTTCTTTTATTTATCTTGTGATTTTATTATCCCATGTACTGCACTTTCCCCTCCCCCTGCCCCCCCACCACTTGCACTGGCGGAATCTGAAGGACTCCTGGCCTAGTAAGATCGTTGTCTGTCTTCCCTCTGTTCCCCCTCCCTTGCCTCGTCGCGCCTTGTAACACTTGTGTATAGGCGCGTTATAAATGCCATATCATATCATATCATACCATACCACATCAAGTAAGATGAGGACACAGGGGGTGTTGGAATCAAGGTTGGAGAGCAGGTCTTCACGGATGTTCAGGAGAGCAGTTTCCGTGCTTCTGTCAGCTCTGAAGCCAGACTGATGGTCATGGAGACAACCAACAGATTCAGGGTGAAGATTAAGCTGGAGATGGCGTGATGGAGATTGGACGATAGTTAACTAGGCAGGATGGGTCGGCAGAGGATTTCTAAAGGAGAGGATGCTCAAGGGAGTACTTCAGGGGGAGACTGGAATCCTGATTAATCATGCATACAGCACATTTGGCAGATGAAAGCGCAGTAGTTTTATGAATGTCAGTAATACTGTGTGGTCGATGACGTTCTGATAGTCCCAGAGATAGGTCATAATGTGCCTATTTGTTAATTACTAACCCAATGGGGTTTAAGTGTGTCCTTATAATAATACATGGACTATAAAGGTGGAGAAGTAATCTAGAGCATTGTGTCACAGTACGATGGCAAATGTGTGAGGTGATTTTGGGTTTATAGTGAATAAGTCGAATTCAAAAAAGTCGAATGCAGAAATGTGGAAAAAAATATTTCGAATGTGTTTTTTACAACAAAAAAAATGTAATGGGGGGGTTCCCCCCCAACCCCCCCATTTATTTTTACTAGATAAAGCCAAAAAAACCATACAAATAAAAAAGACATTCACATTTTTCTTTTGACATTTTTTTTTCGACATTTTTGGATTCGACTTTTTGCATTCGACATTATGACTGGCTACCGTGATTTTGCGTATCCAGTAAGCAAAAAATCTGCGTTAAGTCCGTTTAGAATGAGCGTGATGAATAAATACGGTGTTCATTCCAAAAAACATAGAGATACAGGTTGCCCATACGGGTATATATGGGTTGATGGAGACAAGGAGGAGGTGAGTTAAATAATAACGTTCCGGTAGAGGGGTAATAGCGCATTAAAAGAATAACATAATGCAATAATATTTCAAATGGAAACGAAAGGGTTCCCAATCAGGAAAAAGATGGGAATTGATTGCCTTAAATAAAGGATCTTAAGATCGTTAAAAGAAGTAGATTTCTTTAGCTGATAGACATTCACATCTGAGAAAAACTGTTTTATATATAGAAGAACAGCAGGGATATGCAGCTTAAAGTAAAGTACATAAGGTTTTGTTAGTAAATTGAAGGTACTGAATTTTCCATGGAGATAATATACAAATAGATCTAGTTCACAGATTACTTTAAAGGTAGTTGAAAAGTTCATTATCTTGGTTTAAGCCTACAAAAAGAACCAGGACACTCAAGATAATAGGATTGTACCTATTGCAATGAATGTTGGTAGTGATCCATGGCTTACCTGCGCAAATGAAAAGCAGGATTGGACCATAGAGTAGAAATAGATGGAATTCCAAAGGAAAAACAGGTGAATCAGGGATGATATTAGGGAATAAGGTTAGTTAGAATAGTTGTACAATAAGGGCAAAAGGGCAGTCTGTGATCGTGGAGACTCCCAGGTTTGGGGATATGATTTGTGTTATGATATTCGCCATAAAAGCGTATGATGGCAATGGACTCGTAGGAAGGTAAATGAAAATATTGGAGCTGTCTGTGGAAATATTTCAATACCTGAAATGTCATTTGTCATGTGAATAAGCCCAAGCGTTTATTGTTTTTCTTTAAACCCTAGCAGACACTGGATAGGGAAAACCAACCTAAAGGCTTTTGTAGTACTTGTCCCAGCCAGTACTTGTGGGTGCTCCTCTAACTAAGAATGCGCAGTAGGACTGCTGAGACAGCGCTTTGAGGATCTCTCGGGGGTACTAGGTGAAGGCCACTTGGGTGGCCATCTTGGATTCAACCAGTTCGGACTAGACAAAACAATGGGCTCTTATGCCTCGCCGGAAATACATCGCGCGGTGGCCCAATGCCCATCATCTGAGCAGGTGGATACTGATATCGTCACACCAGAGTGAACAGCCCAGAAGAGGCCTATCACGTTGTCTCGGGAGGATAGCTCAGGAGCAATGTGCTTGCCTTGGAAGCAAGACAACACGGAGCAACATAGGTCTGATCCCCGGTCCGCGCTCAGAAACCTCTGGGTATTAAGTGTGTTATAAATAACCAATTACAATTACATGAAGATGAGGATCCAGATGGAAACCAAGGACAGACGAATGCAATAAATAATAAGAATAATTGTCATGTCATGAATGGTGGGAAAGGTCAGACGGAAGGGATGTAAAACTGAAGGGGCCAGGCCATGAGGTAATACACGGAAAAGGCAAGATGGAGGTGGGTTGGGTTAGATTCAGTGGTGGGCTAGCGGGGTGCTGTCCGTTTATTCAGTTTGCAAACTCAATGAATAAAAGTCTTCCATTGTGCATTGTTAATAAGACTAATGAGTCTTTTATTTTGACTTTTCGTTGATAATGGTTAACGCTAGTACGCTAATGCGGCTCTCCTTGTGGCTCATTGCAGGATTCTTATCATGGCTCTGCTATGCCATTTTACGACTTGCTAAACATGGCTACAAGATGGTTTGCGCCCCCCTCACCAATCTGCCCATCAAGGTATCCACTGACTGCTCCAAGCTCTATCGTGCTCAAATTCTATGTCCAAATATGCAATGTGTAACTAAGCCACTCGCACATGGCAATTGAACACCCTCCTAAGGTTTATAAAAAAAACAGAACACTAGACTTGCACAATCAACTTACATACCACACCTCCGCCAAATGCAACCTCTCACCACAGGCACACCAAAGTCCCCCTCTAATCACAAATCCCTCTATGCACCAACACAGGAAACCTAGAAACAGGCCTTGCACGCAGAGCTCAGGGTACTTCCGGTCTGCACGCATTAATATAACAGCAAAGTTATCTTGCATTTTCCCTCTCTCCCCATTAATCTAATCCACTCCCTCTCTATCAGATCCTCAGAGCACATGGCAGTGCGGTGTAGCATAACTCCCAATAACATAACATAACATAACATAACATAACATAACATAACATAACATAACATACTGACCCTGCATTCTCTAATATGGCTTTCAGTAAATCTTGTGCGATAACCAGCGGTTGGCATTTCGCCAGTGCCTTGGCAAGGAGCCTCGGCTAGTTTGTGAGCCGGTTCACTGCTGTGGTGAAGGCCAGGCCTTCAATGAAAAGGATATTCCGCGGTGCTTTTCACCATGGTTGGGAAAAGGTGCCATTCCCTGGGGGACTGCACCTTATCAAGCTCCAGACATAGTGTGTGGCGCCTGCCAAGGGGTCTGTACCACAAAGGGCCTTTTCCCCCCAACATGACAAATGTAGACATACCAGACAGGCTAGGGGCGGAGTGCAGCTGACAAAGCTTGTCACAATTACATTATTATCTACAGTCTCATTTTCTTCATTCCAATTGCCTCTGTGGTGTTGGGTCTCTCTATGTATGGGCCACTCTTACTAACCGATAGTAAACCACAAGCATTTCAAACTTTGCCAGAGATGTAAGTAATCCATGTTCCCAGTAGGGGACTCTCACATTTCTGGAAAATGTTTAATTGCTTGGGGTTTCACCTGAGGTTAGTAAGGGCAATCCAGACATAGGGCCTCATTACGAGCCTGGCGCTCCCGTAATGAACGGTGCCGGTACGGGACCGGCACCATTCATTACGGGATGCCCTATTACGAGGTCCCCTTGCGGGACCCGCACAGAATGTCTGGTCAGACCAGACGTCCTTAGCGGGTCCCTCAAGGGGACCAGGGAGCTAATAATGTGCCTGTTATTAACTAGCCCGTTATTAGCTCCCTCCTCATTCCCATTGAGCCCTATGGGGGCTGAAATGGGAATGGGGCTGGGTTTTTTTCAATGAGGAATTACCGGGTCCTCTAAGGTTGGAATGGCCCGGTAATTCCTCATTGAAGGAACCCGGACCTGGAACCCGGTATGGAGGCAGCCATGCCCTTAATATGGACATGGCTGTCTCCATACTCGTAATGAGGCCCATAGACACATCACTCTCACGGTGAAACTCATTATCACTGATAATGCCCAGCAAGGCAGACACACATTTCTGTGGTTGCTATTGGTACTTTTCTTCTGAGGAGAGTCACCATGCATATGAGTACTGTACTGCCATTATGGGCAGCAACAGATTGAGATCTAAATGGGCATTTCTCTTGTGGTAGGGCACAGTGAGCCAAGTAGAACTCTTGAGTGTGCACCATCCTGTAAAACTGATTATTTGGCCTTTATCGGTTTCAGTAGAGATGCACTCTCAAACTATTGACAAGCACAACTAAGTAAACTTTGGCCCGGTCTCGCAGCTTGTAAAATCTGGGCTTAATTGTGGTGCAGTCATAGCTCTGCCTCCTTCTGGAGAAGGAGAGGAAAAAAAAGGTTTAAGAGACCCTCTCTCCCGAGGCATCCTTCAGTTTCTCTTTGGGATCTGGCAAAGGTCATAAGGCATCTGTCAATCTCTATTTATGCCACCTTCCCAGGGCCCTCCATTACAAGCCTATGACCACCTGAAGGTCAGGTCTGTAACCTTCAGGAGGCCCTTTCTTATGTTGACTGGAACCTCTCTAAGGAAGCTGGGTGGCTTTGAAAAATGAATGCCTGGACTGTCCAGGCTATCTTTACGATCTGAATGCACCATATCTTGAAGATCGTCAACCTGTTTTTCCCTTGTCTTCCCTCCTTGCATGGTCACGCCTCAATGCACTTGGAAAATCTGCAGAATCGTTGTCAGACCTATTTGTTGTTATCTACACTGTTAATTGCACTTATGCACTTGTGCCATGCACTTACTTTGCCTTGTGTAGACCTGTATCATTCAGAAATTCAATGGCCATGAATGACTGTTGTTTTTTTCCCCCTTGTTCCCGCCCTCCTTGAGCGCTTTGAAACACTTGCTTTGTGTATATGCCCTTTACAAATAACCAATACCAATACCAACCCTACCTAGCTATGCCATCCAATCAGATGCTAGTAACCTGGGCTCACGGGATTGTGCAGGGTCGTAGGTGAAAAGCGGACGACTCGGGAGAAGGACTGCCATATCAATTGCATTGAGTTCCTGGCATGTTCCTTTGGAATCAAGTGTCTTATTCATTTCTCCTGCACTTTCATGTAAATTGACCCTCCTCATGTAGAGTATTTCTTCCAGGACTAGCAATCATGCAGCCTTTTGGGATCTGCTGCACAACTGTTCAGGGACCAGGATCAGGCTACCAGTGATCCACTTGGGTTTTTGTTGCCTGTAATGGCACTTGAATCCCCTGGAAGCTCTTACAGATGAGGCATTGGAGCTGGGCATCACCTCTCTGAGGGAGAGCCAGCTTGCATGGATTCTATGATCTTTATGGAACTTGAAGGTCGTGAGACCAAGGGGACACACAAAGGCTCAGTACCAGGCTATTTTGTGCATGGATGTGGTTCACAGGGTTTCCCAGGCTTGGTTAGACAGGCAAGACTACTCCATTATTGGTCTAATTTCTTGTAGGCATTTCACGATGTGCAGGTCTTGGATGTTTCCAACAGGGTTTTCATGCCAGAGGTGTTGTCTTCTTTTCAATCACAAGAACAACAAAGGACTTGTCAAAGCCCTGTGTTTGCTTCGCCAGAAATGTTTTCCTTATTCAGTGCCTTAAGGGATATGAACTGAGAACCCGGTTTCTTAAAACGAGCTCTGTTCCTGGTTATTGATTTAGTTGGGGTTACCTCATGCTTGGGTGTCATCACTTACCTTGGCTTGTTTGGTTAGATCCGTCATTGGAATGTTGACATTGCTCTACAGATCTTTGGAGGAATTCAGCCAGAGATGCTTTGGCCTAAAAGGTCATTGAGGGAGACTGATGGGCATCCTTCTTGTAATCGGTTGGTCCAATGCTTCGACCTTCGCCAGGTTCTGCTCGAAGCTGGCAGAATGTGCTTCTGAAGCTTGTGATCGATGTTCTTTGAACATACATAACACTAGCTTCTGGACTTTCTCTAAAATTATGATTATTGTAGTTTCGCTGATTAAATCAATCTAGATTTTCTTAAAAGCAGACACGCTTGGATTGCCCTTCCAGCCATCGCACCCCTGTCCGTACCCCCTTGTCTTTGTTTCAGCAGATGGTCATAAAGATGGTGGCACCAGTTCTTCCTTCTCTATTGCCTGATATAGCTTTTGTTTGTTTTCTGTTTTGTCTTCTGTCTATGCCTCACTCCAACCATGTGTCTTTGGATTGATCATTTTCAGAGGATTATGAAGGTATATGAGATTGTTTGCAGCTGGTCGCTAGGCTGCATTGATGATGTATAGATGCCCAATGCTCCTCAACCATACTTCATCCTCGATTTGTTTTCTAATCTGCTACTGGAGGCAGTATGTATAATGTAGCATCTGCATAATCGGAGCCTCCTGGTAGCTCATAAAATCTACATTTTCTAGCCCCGAAAGGCATGAAAATGTTCAATCTGAGACAATCTGTATTAAAATAAGTTCTCTAGGAAACAGGAATTCTCTTGAACCCCGTGCCCACTGGAACACATCCAAGTTGCAGTCCGGACTGCAACAACGCTCTTGCAGTTCAGATAGGAACTCAAGACTCTTCAGTCAACTACAGGGCATCACCTATGGTTATGGAATTGGTGCATCACATCCCACCTCATGGCCGGAACATCCCCGGGCAATTATTGTAACCACCCTTTCCTCATATGTTACCCTCAAAGATATGTCCAGCACCCCATTTCTTCCTAACTAAGTTAACACTTTATAAAACCCAAATACAAAAATGCCTCTACTATGTTCAATTTGGTAAGTGGGATTTTAACTCTTGCACCATTAGCCATTGAATCATTGCCAGTGTGTGTAGCAGGTCAAAGGGTAGTCATGTTTGTTTGTTTGTTTGTTTATTCATTTGTATTACGCTCCAGACCCCGAGGGTTTCAGGGCGCATGGGTTACACAAAAGTTCTCAGCTTAGTTACACAATCGATAAATTATACAATACAGATACATATATACACAAGATAAGCTGAAGGATAGCAGGTGACATTAAAGAATATACATTGCAGGTACTATACAGGTGGTGGACACATGTAGGCTGGAGTTATATATCAGTAGATTTGAGCCAATTAGTGCAGTTGGATCTGAAGTTCTGATATGACTGATCTTCCTGGATTGCGGGTGGCAGGGAGTTCCAAAGCTGGGCCGCTTTCATACCTTTCCATTGCCTCCCACCCTAGAAAGTTTACATCTAGGGACAATGAGGGAGTTGCTAAGGGCTAGTCTTGAAGGTCTGATGGAGGTCCTTTTATGGAATCTCTCAGCGAGATAGCTGGGGGCAGCGTTATTCAGTGATTTATGGGTAAGTGACGCAATTTTTAGTTTGATTTTGTCATTAGTAGAGAGCCAGTTGTTTTGCCGCCTGATCTCAGAGATATGCTCTCTAATAGCCACTCCAAGGGCCGCACTAAGGGCATGTTTTGGAGCGTTTTTAGGTCTGAGACCTGTTTCTGTTCCTAGATGAATACTTAATAATCGAATTGTATTGAATCCAAACTCAAAGGTTGCAGTAAATACATTCCCCTGACATGGGCACTCTTTCTGCATCAATGTAAAAAAGATCTTTGGTGGTACATGCTTAATCTTATGATCCCAGCCAGTGTTTTAGACTAATAAGCCCCATGCCAATTTCAGATCATATGGCCAATTTCTCTCTATAATACACCTGCTTGAGGATGTCCTTTCTTAGTGTGTGGATTCAGGGCTCTTGACAGAGCAGGATGTCTTCCCAAGTGTGACCATCGTGCTGAATGGGGGAGTTGCCTTTTGTTGACACTTTCAAGAACAAGAGGCAGGAGATGATCACTGCCACCGGGCACTGCACACTGTACAGCGTTGAAACCAGTGCCATCATGCCAGGCCTTCAACAGACGGCGTTGAATAAGTTTGTGTGACCTCTGCCAGTGCAGATGACCCGTTTGGCAGAATTGCCAGCAATTCATTGTTGAAGGGGAGCAGGAGGACTGCCCTGCTGGAAATAATGGAGTCCATCTTGCACACTCATAGTATGTTCACTGTTTAAATGGGCTATTAAGAAAACATTTGAATGGTGCCCAAATGATCTTGGCTTAATAGTCTTCCAGGGCATGCATTGCATTAGGGAAACATTGATTCTTATCAAAAGCCCCAGGCTAAATGGATTTTGTTTCAGAGAGAAGAATGCAGGCACTTGCAACGGATTGGTGGATACTAACCAGGCAGGATTTGTCGAGGTGAGATAGGAGGTGGTTGATACGGGGAATCTAATCCTATCCCCCATAGATGGTAGGCGTTGTAGGTCCCTAGTAGCAGTAATTTCATTAGATGCGCGGAAAGCGTTTGATTGTGTAGAACGACGATGCTCAGTGGACAGGGTGTGGTTTGGGCCAAGTCCTGTGTTCTTGCTTCCTGTCCTGGATCCATTTCCTAGACAGTGAAACTTGGTCGCCTGCCATTTGGAACAAGCAGTGTTTAACTCCTGTCAGCCTCAGCCTTGGAACAAGACAATGTTGCCCTCTGCTGCCAATGCTCTTCTTGCGATGTGCTCCTGCCAATTTCAATAGGTCGGGAGATTTGGACATAGCAAACAGAAATGACGACTGTATGGAGACGACTTGCTGTTGCCGATGTGGAACTTCTCAAGCTGAATTCCAGCCTCAACAGCTAAAATTGGGAACTTTGGCATTGTGTCTGGCTATACAAACAATTGGGCATGATCGGAGAGGATGCCAGTCTCGTCAACATGCCAGAAGAATGTGTTGACCGTCTGGTGCTCCATGAAAAGGAAGATTCTAGGGATTTGCATCACAGCAGAAACGGAGACGATGATGAAGAACACCATATGCCTGTGCAATAACACGAAGAAGCGTTCGCCGTTGAAGTTGTCACTTTGGGGAAAGGTGAACTCACTGACGATGTTTGCCGTAGCGAGGATGCACAACGTTATGCCGATGCAGGTGGAAAGAGATATATTAATGTGAGTGACAGAGTGATTGAGAAGTACCTAAATCAGGTCAGCCACCCATATTAGCATTGTGGAAACCTTTGCTCGAACAGGATCTGTGTGACAAGAACTTTCCAAAGTTCTCAAAGTACTATCTGGCTTTGATAGCGTGGATGTATGGACGGCGCCTGAGATGACAAAGTAAGAACCCTTAAGGCCAAAGGCTCCAAAGATGACGGTGAACCCCAAAAAGAGGTTGACCTGATGATGCACGACCTGGGCATGAACACTTTACGAGTTGTTGAGAAAAGGGTCTGACATGGAAATGACTGTACCCCAGTCCTACTAGTCTTTAAGTGGCTAGTAGACTGTCAGGAATTTCCGTTGAGAGCTAGTTAGCCGCCAACGATGCAGTAGCCCAGCTAACCTTCCAGATTATTTAAAATGAAGAAAACCGCTGTCACAAACAAACCCCGAAAGAATATCCAGTTTACCCTGATTGTTAGCACATCATGAGCTGAGCGGATTGGGGGAGAGAGAGTGCAGGAAACAGAAGGGAGAAACTGAGAATCTTCTAGGCTTTCAACGAGTCTTCTTCATACCTGGCCAACCTTGCATGGTATTGAAAGCGTTTCTCCGCCTCGCTCCCCCTCGGGCTTGTCTGCTTTCTGTTTCTGGGCTTTCAGCTGGCTTTCGACATAACCTCTTTTTTCTCTGTTTTTTTTTGCATCATCCGAAAACATAATTGCACAAACATAGGAGAGCAACGTAATACGCTTTTACATCTAGATTTACAAGTACAAGAAGGTTCTTTAAGGAGCCCGAGCAGATCACCTTACATCAAGTAATAGGGCATCCAAATGAGCAGCATTCTTTCAAGAGACAAGACAATGAAAGCAGTGTCCAGGAACTCGGCAGGGTAACTCTTCGGACAGCACTGCTGCGGCCCGGCTCAGTCTATCTTTTGCACAGACCCTTTCCGGTGAAGCCGTCAAGCATCCCAAACCTCCCGTCTACTGTTTAACTCTCCCTGTAATGCCATGACTCAATGTCATGTTAAAGGTCTTTTGTGTTTTGCACTCTGCACATCGACACCATAGTGGTCTTGAAGCGCCAAGCCTTGCCCGTGTAGAGGGGAGTTGGGATTCCCGCCGGGCCATGGTCTGTTGGGTCAAAAGGAAACAGGGTCAAGGAAAGCACGAAAGGGGAAGGATTGGAAAAGCAGGTAAAAATATACAGACTTACCTCAAAATGTGTCAGGAAATGAGAACATCAGGGTGAGTGGTAGTGATCGTTGAGATGAATGTAGAGTTTTCAGTGTTTTGACCGAAGAACATGTAATCAGGAAAAGTGATGAGAGCTTCCCTGATTGGCTGGCAGAACTTTCATGGAGGACACTACTAGTGTCGTCGTGGTGGTGGTGGTATTACTTTAACGCATTTTGTGGATGCGTGATGGCCTTGAGGAGTTTTCAGGGCTACTAATCGGATTGGATCCCCTCCTGCTGATGGCCAGAGAAGGCTCTGGCTAAGCCCAGACAAATGATGGAGGCACCAGAGCCAGGAACTGGCTATGTGCAGGATCAGTGCTGAGGGCGCAGAAAAGGAGAGCTTGGCACAAAGGGTCTCCCCTCCCTGAGCCATACCAGGTTGGCCTCAGATGCAAAAGAGAGAACCAGCGTTGCCCTTCTATGAAATGAATTGGTAAATAAACCACTGGATTGCAGAACGAGATAATTAAATTAGAGGAAAGGTTGTAAATGATGTCTGGAAGGAGACATTCACATTCAGGCCAACACTCTTAAGAGGGTAACTGTACATTATAAGGCAGGGGTCTGCAACCTGTGGCTCGCCAGGAGTTTTGAACTATCACTCCAATGATCCCTGATGGAAGTTGTAGTCCAAAACATCTGGAGGGCCAAAGGTTGCAGGCCCCTGTTATAAAGTCTGCATGCAGAGGCTCGCTGGCACCTTAAGCACATGTTCTGAGGCCTTCCTGTCCTGCCTGGATGCTCTCAAGTGACGACCAATGGACCAGGAGAGCACACACATCCAGGTTCAATAGGAAGGAGCCATGGGCCCTTTTACATGAGGGTGGCTTTTTGATCTGTGGCTCCAGCGGGAGCAAAGCCCAGGACTGAGACGCCTGCAAGTTCTTGAAGCCTGCCAGGCACTGGTGGAGATGGTAATGGCAATGTGGGGAGTTAGGGTTCCTTTTGGGATGGGACTGGGCTCTTCTGTGAGCTAATCTGCATAATGCAGCCTTCCCTTCCCTTCTAATCCTGGGCTGCAGTTACCTCATCCGTTCGTTAGAGGGCAGCGTTGTTGTTTTAAGCTTATAAGGGTTGTAGAGGCTGCTTTTTGCAGGTCTACATTGGATGATGTGGCCCTTTACATGTATTGAGTGCAGCTGACGTGAAGTATGACATTATTGGGGGGGGGCGTGAACCATGCAACCTTCCTGCTGCTCCACAGTCCTTCTCGGCGTCGTACAAAGCGACAGGACATTGCAAATATGACATAACAAAAACATGACATTATGCTACAGCATAATGGGCTTGTATCATAAAACTGCTGTTATGTGCACAAATCGAAGGGGCTGTGATGAGTAAATATGTGATGTAGATAAAACACAACTTAAGGGGTACGGAAAATAAAACCACGCTTGAAAGAAGTGTAGGTCCAACATGTGTGTGTGTGTGTGTGTGTATGGGGGTAAAGCAGACAGAAGGTGTTGAAATAACAACAAAAAACACAGGAGTAAAAAATGTGGCTTCTCGCTCTTTTTCAAATGCATGAGTTTTATGACTGCAAGTCAACGGGGTGGCTTTAAAATCTGTCAAACAACAAATGAACTTCCTCCAAAGAAGAGTTTCAGACTCGGGTAACCGGTACTTCCACAGAAGCAGCATAAATTGGAGAAAAAGAATAAAAAGAAAAAAGAAAACATTCAGAAACTCTTTCAAACCCTGGTGGGTTTGTATTGAACACGAAGCGTAAAAGATCCCTCGACAGAATCAAATGTCCTTTCAGCTGTGCGCTTCGGTACAGCAGCTACTGCAGAGATATTTGGGCTGAATTCTTTTCATTTTATTTTAATGTTATAGTTTTAAAAAATTACTATTGCAATGGACTGCTTTGGAAGATAGGATAGGACAACAATTAAGTGTTTAAGGTTATCTCCTATCTTTTCTAACTGCTTTTCAATCGACTATCCTGCTCTCCTCACTAAAGCTGTTAGGAAGAAGTTTAAAAGGACATCCTGGTCTCCAACTCAGCCCTCCCTATCGCTGACACCTTTACCAGTGCTTCCTCCAGGCAAACCCTCAACGACATCCTCTTTGTCGTTCCCTTGGCAGACCTATGGACTCTTCATATGGTCTCTGTGCTTTTTCCCATCTCTTCCTCTCCGATTAATGGTGGCACCCGGTGGGAGGCCCTCCTGACCTCCTTCCACTCCTCTAAGGTCATCAGTAATGTTTACCTGAATGGTACCGGCTTGGTCCAAGGCCCTCAAGCCAACCATCTCCCCTTTGCTAGACGCTTTGCGTGCCTCATCAAGTTCCTTTCTTCTTCCACTGTCCCCCCTTCCCCCACCATGGCTTCTTTGCTCCCCGTGCTGTCTCCTCTTTGGCTACCTTGTCCTCTCCTCCCTCCTCTCCTGCCCCCCCCCTTGGGCTTCTTCTACACCTCCGCAGGGCGTACCTCTAATTTGTACACCTCCTCAGACGTTTTTCAAGGAAGGCAACCTTCTCTATATTGCCACTCTAAACTCTCGCTCAGCTGTCAAACACTCCTCTGACATCTGCCACCTCCTGGTGGAACTTGACCTCGATGTCTTCGGTCTCACCAAGACATGGTTCACCGCCAGCTCTGTCACGCATTTTGACACTCTCCTCCCTGATGGCTACAAGATCCTCTCCGTGCCCAGATCCAACCGTTCTGGATGGGGTGTAACCCTGATCTTCCCTGAGTGGATTCCTGCCTCTGTCATTCCTACGCAGGCCTACTCATCTTTCGAATGCCTCGTCTGCAGGCTCTCTCTCTCTCTCTCTCTCTCCTGGCCATTCCCTTACTGTGGCTACCATCTATCGGCCACCTGTTCAGATCTTCTCCTTCCTCTCTGAGTGGGCTGACCACTCCTCTTCCATCCTGGTCTTGACCACTCAACTCCTCCTTCTTGAAGACTTTAACATCCGGCCCATGAAGCGTGTGTCAGCTGAGGTTTTCGCTGCCACCTTCTCCCCCCCTTCACTCCGGGCTGACTCACACCCTGACACAGCCGCCCTGTCCCTGCTCTACTCCTCTATTTCTGCTACACTTGATGCTCTTACCCCTATCATGAGAATCCGTTTGAAGTCCAAAGCCAAGTGCAATTCTTGGTATGACTCTGACCTAGCTACACTTAAACATAAGTGTAGGGCAGCTGAGAGGAAATGGAGGGCTTCTTGTTCATCCTCTGACAAACTGGCCTGCCGCCTGCTCCAAAGGCAATATTCAAGCCCATGTATCTGCGAAATCTAACAGCTCAGCCGAACTCTTTAAAATCTGCAAGGAGCTGGCCAACCCTGCTGCAGTTTTCACCCCTCCTCTCGCCTCTCAGGCTCATTGCAATGCCCTTGCCTCTCACTTTATCTCTAAAACTTAGGACATCTTGTCCACCCTCTCATCCTCCTCTCACCTCTCCAACTCTGTTTGCTGACCCTCCTTCAGCTACCCCACCACCCTCTTTCTCCTCCTTTCCTCTTTTCTCCCCTGATGAGGTCGCTAGACAAGTGCGATCTATGAAATCCTCATCAAAAGAGGTCCATCTCTGTTCCTCTAAAACCATTAAGGACCACATTGATACCCTCACTCCAGCCATTGCCGATTTCTGCAACCTCTCCTTAGCCTCTGGATCTTTCCCCTTCCCTCTGAAGCACTCCCTTCTGCATCCTCTCCTCAAGTAACCCACAGCTGATCCTTCTTATCTGGCTAACTATCGCCCAATTTCCATTACTCCCTTTTTGGGTAAACTCCTGGAAAAGCTGGCCATCACTCAGCTTAACCTTCATTCTGATTCTGTTGGCTGTATCTGTGACCACCAATCTGGCTTCAGAGCTGCCAGAAAAATGGAAACTGTTCTCCTGAACATCCGTGAAGATCTGCTGTCCTCCTACCCGATCTCTCCTCTGCCTTTGACACGGTGAAGCATACCACCCTGCTAAACCGTCTCCGTAACAACCTGGGTATCACTGATCAGGCTCTGGCCAGGCTGACCTCTTTCCACTCTGATCAACCCTCCCAGGTGCAACTTGGGTCCTTCCTATCATCTATCTGCCTCTCTACCTGTGGTGTTCCCCAGGGGTCTAACCTCTCGCCCTGGCTTTTAAAACAATACCTGGCAACCCTCGCCTACTGCATTTCCATTTTCTGCTAAAATTTCCAGTGCTATGCTGATGACACTCAACTCATTTTCAGGCTTCCCTCAGCCACCTCCTCTCCTTCCCTCATCTCTGATTGCCTAATCGCCATTCAGAATTGGTGTGCCGCCAATGATCTTTGTCTAAATGTCAACAAAACTGAGATCCTCCTCATCGGTACACCCCCAACACCCTTTCCCCTCACTATCTGGCCAGCCTCCCTTGGCCCTCCTCTTACCCCTCCCTGTGAGGCTAAGACCTCAGGGTCATCTTTGACTCCATACTTTCCTTCTCTGCCCACATCTCTGACATCTGTAAAAAATCAAACTTCTTACTGCACCTCCTCAGAGGTACTCTGCCTTTCCACTCCTTCCCCTAGAGGCTCACTGTCTCCAAGCTCTGATTCGCTCTAGGTTGTATTACTGTAACAGCCTCTTTGTAAATCTACCACTAATCCAGAACAGGACTGCGAGACGTGTCCTTGGCCTCAAGCCCTGGGATCGTATCTCTCCAGCTCTGAAATCCCTTCATTGGCTCCCAGTGGATGCAAGGATTAAATTTAAAACCCTTTGCATTGTCCACAACGCTTTCTGGTGCCTGGGTCCAAAATACCTTCAACTATCCCTCTGTAAATACCTCCCTTCCCGAGCCCTTCGCTCCTCTACTTCAAACTCCCTCAGGGACAGTAGTTTTTCAAAGAAACAAGCTGGGGGTAGATCTCAGTCTTCGGCTGGGGCCTCCCTTTGGAACAGCCTTCCTGCCACCTTGAAACTTGAGGAGAACCATCTCCGGTTCTGGTAGCACCTCGAGACCTTCCTCTACGCTTCTGCCTTTGCCCCTCTTCTCCCCTGCTGATCTGTTTTCTCTCTCGGCACTGTGCACCTGGTCACCCTCTGTCCTTCGGGCCCAGGTACCTGCTCACCCTGCCAACCCCCTGCACTGCCTCCGGGCCACCCCTTGCACTTGGGTCTGTATCTGTACCCATGCAGTTCCACCACCCACTTTTCTTCTGCACTTATTCAGATATACCCTATCTTCTTAACCTAGCACTTGCCACTTGCACTACCACTGCTTATCACCTTTATTTATTTATGTATTTAAATTATTATTATTTATTCTGTCTCTCCTCGGTTTCGCACTTTCCACTTCTCCCCCGTTCCATGCACTTTCCCCCTTTTCCCTTTCACATGTACTTGCACCTTCTTAATGTCACTGGGCCTAGTAAAATCGTTGTTTTTGTTCTCCCCGGTTCCCTTCCCTTCGCCTTGTCGCGCTCTGAAACACTTGCCTATGAGCGCAATATAAATAAAATATTTCATTTCAACGGTGCCGGCACTTCTGTGAACAGTCTGCCTAACGGGGCCGCTGCACCTGGCAGGGTCAGACCTGTCAGGCACAGTAGCCATGGCAGGCAGACACGTAGCTAACCGGCACTCTTGTTTTTGGACTGGCAAACTTATAATGAGGCCCATTGTGCTAGAACCAGTCATCAGGTAAATGACAGCAGAAATCCCACAACTAGTCTTGGTGAATGTAAAGGATTCAGGTCACCTCTAGGCCTGCATTACTAGAGGAGTGGAGGTGAAGCACCCACCTATATACTATATGGATTAGGACGATGGCTTCAGAGGTCTGTGGGCTCAATTCCTCACATCCGGCGGGAGAGAGGCATTTCTCAGAGAAGTCCATCCTGATTACTATTGTTTTGGTGGAAGATCCCAGTCTTATATTTTAAGTTGCCCCATCTGAACATAGTCCCCAGATAAAATAGTAAACAACACTACATGGTCAGAGTCCTTCCTTGTTCCTTTGTGCCCTACATCACAACTCCTATGAGTTTTTATAGGTTGACTGAACAAATATTTATTATGGTTCATCGGCCCCTTTTATGGTCCAGTCTGTTTTTTTTATTAGTAGATACACATATGAAATAATGATTAGAGTGTGGTATGATGACTACATGTTTCTTGTTTCAGTTTGACTTCTTATTTTGTTTCCTTTTGAGGCACAGCAGCTTTGTGGCAACTTCCGTGCCACTGTTTAAATGAGAAAATAACACATACATACTGTTTTCTTCATTGCAACCTAGGTCTTCCAGATGCGATTGGACTTGAAGCAGCGCCTTTCATTGTTGGTGGGCCTTCTACTTTTGAGAGACCTCATGTGACACTCCCACAGAAATGTGCCTTACTTGCAAGAACACTACAGAGTCTTCTGATTGCTCAATGTATGATTAATGGCCTTTGTATATAAAATGGACATGTGTTGAATAAGTACACATGACTTATTTCTCTTGTCCTCACATTTTCTTTAATCATAGGCAGTAATATTTGTGCTACATTACATTTTACCCTGTATGGATGCCAAATAAGTCTATGATTAGTTCTACTTCCTGGAAGGAGCTAAAGAGACTAATCCATGTTTTCTGTAAGAGTGCTCAAACACCACTGTGAAGAACATTTATAGAAGGACTAGGAGTCATTCCCCTGGTCCTTTGTGATGGAACATTGAAGGAGTTATTTCGACTATGAGATGGAAGCATGAAACCAGGAGAAGGGAGCGTAAGTAACTAACTCATGGTGGCAACAGTAAAGACAGACACAAGTGGTCACAGTTCAAGGGTGTTTATTAAACTGTATAATGGGTTGGTAGAACGCCTAATCTAAACCTAAATCTAAGATGAGAGCAAACTATGACTATCAAAACAAAAATAAGGCAGCCCTAGTGAAGTCTAGTCAAATAAAAAGGGCCTATACTAAAAAAAACCCATTGCCAGTCCTTACCGCTATGCTACAAAACAGTGTGGGGGTAATATTCACAAGAAATGGAAGAAGTGTTCACTAAATGATAAGTCAGGATGGTATGGCTAGGGTCAGGGATGCCATTTAGGGGTCGCCTGGTATCGCAATTGCGACCCCTTGGTGCCACAGTTGCAACCCCTGAGAAATCCCTTGCGACGCCAACTTAAAAAAAGAAAAAAAAAATATTGGGTGCTCTTGGTGTTGCGGGCCTTCCAGCAGGACATGGACAGCCCCACCACAGCAGGTCTGGTGGGTCCCTGGCACAGTCCTCACCCATTAGGGTCCTCCATGGGTGAGAGTTCTCACCCATGTGGCACATGCCACATGCCACGTTCAACTCCAACCCCTTCTTCCCTTCTCCCTCAGCTTCTCGGTGGGTGTGTACCTGTGGTAAGAATGCAATTACTGGATGTAAGAGCGGGTGTGAGTGACTGGCGGGTGAATGAGAAGTGATGTGTGTTTTTGAATGTTCTCTATGGGTGGGTAGGTGGTTGTGTTCCTGTGTTGACAATGCAATGAGTGGATGTAATAGAAGGTGTGAGTGACTGGTGGGTGAATGAGAAGTGATGTGATGTGTGCTTAGGAATGTTCTGGGTAGGTGGGTGTGTGCCTGTGTAGAGAACACAAAGCGTGGATGTAAGAGAAGGTGTGAGTGACTGGTGGATGAATGAGAAGTGATGTGATGTGTGTTTTGGAATGTTCTGGGTGGGTGGGTGTGTGCCTGTGCAGAGAATGCAATGAGTGCATGTAAGAGAAGGTGTGAGTGAGCATACATGTGGTAGTTTGTGTTTGAATGTTCTGGGTGGGGTTTCCTGTGTGCCTGTGTGGTGACTCCAATGTGATGGAGTGCGAGAGATGTATGTGTGAGTGACCGTGGGTGAAAGGGGATGCATGTGTGTGTAAGGCCCTGAGAGACTGGGGATCACTGGAGCATTTTTGCCACATCCTTTATTGAGTTTACATGTTTTACTGGTATTTTTGGGAAAGGGCATGTTCATTTCTGCCATTCCCTGGCTAGACTGGCATTTTGGTGCAGTTAGTCTAGACATTGCTTACTGTAGCATGACATTTATTAATCAGCATCTTTAATAAAGCAAGCATGATAAGTAGTGTTACCTTGCTAGACTGATGTTTTGGTGTAGCGGCCTGTATACTCTTCACTGTAGCATGACTTTTTATTAACTGAGCCTCTATGATTAATCCAGCACAATAAGTGTCCTTATGGGTCTAGACTGGCTTACATTGGAACCCGTTTGGACAGGTTTTCCTATTGTGGCATATCACTTTTAATGGCTAAACCAACAGGAGTATATACTTACATAGGAGTAATGGCATATATTGGCAGATCCAGTTTGGTGCCCAGTGCCAGTAATGATACTATAGAAAAACGTTGTAAAGCAAACATAAGTATGGTCTTAAAGGGAATGCTAGCATATGTTGCTGGAAACAGCAAGGAAATGTATGGGCACAGCCAGCAAACAGATGTTTTTCATAGTGGCATATATTGCAGGGACTGGCATGATAATGCATTGGGAAATGCCCTGTGACTTGCATCTATTGTACTTTTTTTTCATGATTTACCCTACACCCTGCAAAACCGATTGTTGGCCTTTTACCCACATTGTTGGCCTTTTACCCACATTTCCAAGAAAGTGTGCTGTGTAATGCATCATTGTAACCCATTATTCAAAACATTGACTCTAGGGAGGGAGAAGAATCCCCCTGTGCCCCCCACTGAACCCATTCCCGTTAGTTTGGGCTCCCTCGCTATGCTCAGAAGCAATCACATACTTGTGGCAAATATTTACACCCTCCAGAAAAACAACTCACCAGCCACCAATGGTGGCTGGTATATTTGTGGACCAGGCACCGCCCCTTCTCTCTATGTTACGTTAAAGATTTAAGCTTGGATTAAAAAACATATTTACTTCTTTCACTTGCAGTAATGCATGCCCCAGCAGCGGCATAATCATCAAGGACATTGCGCACATGTGGTTGTCTGGTCTGGCACGGGGTGTGGCGTGCCCTGCCCTGTGCTTTGTTTAGGCGCTTGGGGGAGACCCCCACAGCATGGCTTGCAGGGTAGCTGCCAAATTTTGTGCTACGCCATTGGGCAACAAAGGATAGTGTGCAGTGCGTACCTTAAAGTCTGCCAGTGAGTTTCCGGGTGAGAAGCAACTTGTGGGTGTTTTCAATTTTAAATAACCGTGCTATGAATTTATGTGTGCATCATACATTAAATGGTGTTTTCTTTTCAAATGTCCTCTGGCACCCAGTATTACGCTTAGATAATAAAAACTATGGGGGGGTCTTAGATTTATTGAAAGGACCTTTCCCATGTATTATACTCCAGCAAAATTAACATTATCAGGTGCACTCCCCTCTGTGCACGCAGACTAGTCTAATAGGTTTCTTCAATCGTAGCGGTAGCTGAATCACAGATACATTTATAACCAGGGAAATTTGTTAATATTAAATTCTGGTCAATGATTTAATTATCAGGCCTTGCTCGTGCAGTATTTTTCTCCTGGTTAAACAGCAGCGCATGCCTCCCCAGGTCAGTGCTTTTTTGGTTTGTTTAACACAGCAATGCCACAGATAAAACGTACTTCTATGTCCATTGATCTATAGATGTTTCATACACTAGCTATAGCCTGCATTACAGATTTCGGTTACCCTGTTAGAAATACTGCATTATGTATGTTTTACATATAGACCCCACGTCTAATCTGGAAAATGGCTTTCCCCAAATGTGTAATCGTGGACAAATCTTACCTCCCTCTATGCCTCGGTTCTTATATCGGGCTGAAATTAGAGCACCTGGAAACACAGGTGCTAGATGCATCTAAAAAATCTGAAGGTAGTTTGCCATCACTTCCTGTGATGTCACTTGGGTGTGGGGTCAAATTACATCACTTCCTGTGATGTCATCAGAGGGGTCAAGGCTTGTGTGATGTCACTTCCACTACCCCTGGAATTTTGGTGAAATTATGTCCCTAGCTGGAGTCTCCCTTCCCCATGTTTTTAGCATGGGACAAGGCGGGACTCTTGAGCACAGCACACTCCTGGGCTTCTCCAGCACAAGCTCAGAGTTTGTTTCCAAAATATCAGGGCCTTCTATGGCCAAGTCTCTTTCATACAAAGTCTCTTGCCTCAGACGACCTGATGTTCCATTAACAACCAACAAAACAAAAGTTCCTTCAATAAATCTTCACAGGACGATTACTCTTTGCCTTAGGATGCCCCTCTCCCAGGCTCTGATCATACGTGCAACGTGAGCCTCCCTCTGTCGGGTTCACTATGGCCTTTCATTCATATATGATCAACAGCTTGTAATATTCAAGAGTTTTAATGTCTTTTTAAACAACCATCCACTGTGGACATCCCTCAGCCGGGTTCACTCTTGTTGACACAATGTTCACGGGTGTATCACTGTTCACCCCAATTCGCAGGCATCCCTCAGCCGGGTTCACATTTGCCGAATACACAGTTCACTTTTCTTTCTCACAATGCGGGATTCACTTCCCTTTACTTTCCTTCTTGTCAACACGTCAGAGACTTTCGATTGTACAAGGAGTGCTTGTAGTTTCAATAAAGGGGACCAGTCAGAGTCCTCCCAATGAGCACCTACGTGGCGCCTGACCGCTCCACAGCTGGTCCTTCACTGGACGTTCTTTCACGCTTAAACACGCATATGTTATTGGTTCACCAGTTCATATAATTTTGCCGTTTGCAACATTGGGCTCAGTACAGTCTGGTTTGCTATCAGCTCTCCCTGGCTGAACCCATTGGCTTGTCTTTCTTCTGGAGTCAAGGAAGGTACCACGGTAGCAAGCGTGCTTCCCACCCTGGGTTATCAATGCAGGAGGCCCCTGTGCACTGTTGACATCTGTTACACACCTCGCCAGCTGTAGATCCTGGTTTTATGATTATTTTCACTGAGGCTTTGCAGGTCTAGGTTGAAAAGGGCAAGGGTGCTTCCTTCCTTTTCATCCTTTCGGGTCTCGCTGCATTTCTTCTCCATTTGAACTGCTGGTCCTGAATAGCTCCTTCCTCATGCAGTTGGTCTTGCTCAAAATATGCTCCCGTGCTCTGCCTTTTATCCCAGTGGGGAAGGGAAAAAGCTGTCCGGTGTGTATAGTATTGTCAATTGCCTAACTGCTTGATCCTTGTGTTGGGACATGTCAGGTAAATGGCTCTGGTGTTAGTCCATTGTCTTTCATGGTGTAAGAAAGTGTTTCTGTCGGAAAAGGGGGGAGTAGAGCTTCTAAATATTCTATGGGTTAGGATGGGGAAAAGGTTTTACAGGGAAGGGGGTACTGTGTCTCGCCTGCCGGTGTCCCCCTTCCACTCTGTGAATACCCCCCATTCAGGTGATCCTCCCCCACTGGTCCACCCCCATGAACTGGATCCAATAGTTATGGCCGTGTCCTGGCCACCAGGATGACAGACCTATGGGGACTCACACGAGTCATTCTCCTGGTGAAGGAAACACAAACTTTACTTTAGTAAAAGACTTATGTTTATAGTCTTACGGTTAGACCAGTTGATTTCTGACAGAGTACGGAGAACATTTAATTTTGACAGACATTCTGACAGCTCACTAAAATGTTCCTAGGTTGAGGCAGGGAAAAGCCCCTTATAAGTAGGGAGAGGTAGGGTTCTTTATTGATTTAGTAAAAGTGGGTAGCCCACACAATAACTCCCTCCTTGTCAGTCTCCTTCTTCTACACCCTCATGTGTGGTGCCAGGAGTGGGGAGCCCGCAACTGGAAAAAGAGATGGCCCATATAATCTTTTCTGCCAGCCCAAAATCCCCTCTCGAAGCGAACAACACTCCAGGCATTCAGGTAAAATCCTGTAAAGCCCCCAACAATCCAAGAACGTGAATGGCACTCACCTTTCACCCGTTCACTTCCAAGGCTATTCTTCCAGTTAGGAATGGTAGGGGGGAACAGTTATATGTTTTTCTGTCCACAAAAATACTGGAATCCCAGCAGGGAAAAGGTCATAATCCCCCTTTGATTTCAACATATACTTCCCTTCTAGCTTAACCACTTATATAACACCGCCTGAGAAACCATGGTATAAGAAAGGTCTTTGGGAGCTGCCTCTTCTGTCATGTGGAGAAGAGATTAAGTTTATATTTTTGAATTTCTTGCTTAACCCTGTTAAGGTAAAAAGAGGCGAGTTGGTGGGCTACTTAGTATATGAGTCTCTGTGGGAAATGACCCCAAACAACGAAAATGGAGAAAGAGTTGGGGTGAACCCAGAAAAACAACACATTTGGGAGGACCTCTGGAAATCATTTTTGAACTGCATGAATTTGGAAGATGAACAAGACCTGGGTTCGCCTAAAACTAAGACAGAATCAACCAACTCTTTGGGGGTGGGTGGGGGATTCGTATCACTGACAAGTGCCTAGAGATACCCCCTCCCAGGGACACAAGGAGACCCTTGAATTTACCTCCTCCCTGTTGTCCCATCTTGATCGTTTGTTCTTGGAACTGGAAGAGGAGGGAGAACCAACTATCATAGAAGGCTTTGCATATGGCACAGAGGAATTTGAAACATCTAACTCATTGGGGAAGTAAAGCCTCAAGTATGTTCCGCAAATCAATAAATCTGTTTTTTCGAAGGGAATCACCAGACTGAACAGCTATTAACATCTGTACCACAACCCACAAATGTAATTTGTGTAGAGCAATAGGTCATAGCAAAAACCAAGAGATAAAGGCTGGAAGGTTTAGAATGAATTTTAACCTCTGGCGTTGCTCTGGGCAACCCTCCAGACCATCGTTCTTCACCTGCCAAGCCATTACAGAAGGGGAAAGACTGTATACAAATCAGGCTTGGTCCCACCCCAAAAGGGGTAGTCCAGCCAAACTGCTAGGTCACATCCCTTCTGCACGAGACCACAAGCATCCCCAGATATGTTTCAGCCTTGTTGGGCCTCATCAGTGAGGAGTAGCTTGGGTCTCTAGGCCCATCAGGCACCGGACCCAGGTCTAGGCATACCCGCCCGGGACCTCATAAGGAGGGACTCCCCTCCTGGCGGTAATGACGCCCACCTGGGAAAAAGCCTCCCCACAACTGTGTCACAGACTCTACCCTTATGGACACCCTATTCGCCGACCATTGTTATTGTAAAGCCATGTTATGTTATTGTAAAGCCATGCCAAATGTAGACTACACTGGGATGGAGAAGAGCATGAGAGGCCATATGCAAAGCCAGTGTGAGGAGCCAAGAATGAGACTCAGACACGAGGGGGTGTCATGGTTTTGGTCAAAGACTTTTGATGGAACAAAAGGGGGTGGGGAAATGCATCTTTGTCCCTGCTCTAAACTGTATTTCCGTACCAAAACGAAGGGTCTGTCAATGTCAGAATGTCCAAAGAAAAACCAACCCGTGTCCAAAGTACTATTCTGGCCCTCACATTCTAACAAAATTAACTCTAAGGGGAAAAGGGTAATGTCTTTGGTCATAAGTGGTTTTTAAATGTTCAAAAAGGAAAATTGTGTAACTCCCACACAAATGTTCCAGAGTGATAGAATTCCTTGTTCCACAGGGTGGTTCCCTTCCCCTGGATTTTTGATCACTCTGTTTTATATTTAAGAAAATCAGTTCCTTGAGTTTCTCTTGATCAACCACACAACTGCTACACAAATCAACTTGGCTCTTGACGTTATCTTGTTAGGATACCTTGTTTACTCACCTGCCAGGTTTTCACTCCTCTTCTCTTGATCAGTACAGCCCTGCAAGTCCTGCTATATCTTTCTCTGGACCTTTCTGTGAACACACTGGCAACTGCCTGGTATACTCTCCTGCCAGGACTTTCTTATATGCACACGCTTGCAACTGCCTGGTATACTCTCCTGCCAGGACTTTCTTATATGCACACACTTGCAACTGCTTGGTATACTTTCCTGCTAAGGTTTTCTTATATGGACCCACTTGCAACTGCCTGGTATACTCTCTTGCCAGGGCTTTATTATATGCACAGACTTGCAACTGCCTGGTATATTCTCCTGACAGGACTTTTCTTATAGATGTATTTTCCTTGTGCCTTTAATTTGCCTGGTAAACTGCTGATATTAAGTTAAAATGTCGATTTCATTTTCGCAAAAATGAAAAAGACTGATTTAGAAAGACAGCTCTGAGAATGCTGAAAGCTGTCTTTCGAAATCTTAACTGTCATACTCCTGTCGCACACAAATGCATTCTTTGGGCTGACAGGCTGATTGAGACGGGCAGGGGAAGACGGGTTTCAGGTAAGTGTTTGTTGTGGGGAGAGGCTGGGGAGAAAGAATGTGTCTGTGTGTGTATATTTGTATGTATTTGTATGTGAGGCAGGGGCGGGGGAAAGGTTTGTGTCTGAGTGTGAGTATTTGTATGTGAGGCATGGTTGGGGTGTGACAGAGGTTGAATGGGCGGCGGGAGGAATTCATGTATTTCGAATATTAAACACTGCACAAAATTGGCCCAAAAAATATCTGTCTTTTTGTGTGCTGCCCTTGATATTTGAGATTATTACATAGAACCATACTCTCCTGCCAGTGCTTTTCTCATGTGGGCCCTGCGCACACCTCCAAACTTGATAGTCTCTTAAGTTTTCTTGATCTGATATTGTATCTGTCTTGTATACTATCCTGCTAGGGCTTCTCTTATATGTGTATTGCATACACTCACAAACTTGAAAGTCTCTTACTTTTGTTCCGCTCCCCCATTTAAAGAAATGCTTACTTGCTCTTTCTCTTTCATGTGCTTCATTAAGAATTATTCGAGTTTGGCATGGCTGCCAATATGCTCTGGTGTCCTTGCTTCCCTTGGGTGGACTCACCGGCTCTTGCTGGCGTACTCTGTTTCTCCCACGGCAAGCCGGTGGTGATCATTCAATTTCCTTCCTTCTCGCCGTCTTTGCACCTCGGCTTCTCTGCCTCTAGCGGTTCCTGTTGGGCTTTTCTGCATCGTTTCGGGCTTCCGTATGGCGAAGCCTGCCCCCCAACACCTGCAAACACCCAGGAGCCCTCTGTCGGCTTCTGGCGTTCCAGCAGCATGTTCTCTCTAGCAATCAGCTTCCCTTTTCCTTGCCCTCTTCCAGTCAGCTCCACGGAACACTCTCCAGCC
The DNA here is from genome assembly GCF_040938575.1 of Ambystoma mexicanum. NCBI lineage: Eukaryota > Metazoa > Chordata > Amphibia > Caudata > Ambystomatidae > Ambystoma > Ambystoma mexicanum. The sequence continues at coordinate 1,402,933,233 of NC_090934.1, read as the reverse complement.
CCATGTCCTCTCAGTCCGGTCTGAGAGGAGCATTTTTCTCCCACCAGCAGCACGCCTCAGTCAGCTGCTTTAACTTTAAATTTCCCAGCGGCAGCTATGCGCTCGCAACAACTAGAGTGCAGCTTGTGCTCTTGGCCTTATTTGATCAACATTATTCTGCTCATCTTCCTCCTCCCATTATTATTGTAGTTATGGGAATGGAAGTCCATTCTTTACGACTTGCATGTAAATTCTGGTTAAGTGTTCTCAGTGATCTTTAAGGCCAAGTCAGTTCTGGATTACTTGTAGGTAGAGTCTGAGATGCTGTTTTCATGATTCTTAAAAGGCAAGTCAGAGTTTGACAGCTTGCATACAGATCTTGTGATAAGGTCATCAGTACCCTTCCTAGGCGGATGAGGGGAGGTATAACAATATGCCACTAAGGGATTGGGCATGCATGGGGTATCCTCGAAAGAAGAAGGGGATACAATGTCTCATCCGATAGTGCCATGATATTCTCACAAAATCTGTCTCCCCTATGTGATCCTCCCTCTTAAAGCCGCCCCAGGTTCAGGATCAGGTAGCGGCTGCCGTCTCCTGGTCACATGGGGAGAGGTCCCCGCCGGGAAAGGAGTGATGTCACCATTGGGTTCATCACACCAGGCAAGAACTGCAATGAGGTGGCTCACTGGAGGCCTGAAGAGGCCAATGAGACTTTCCAAAATCATGTTGATGTGATACCAGAGCACAGTCAACAATATGAAGTAGAAAGCAAGAAAGGACTAGAGACCTCTCATCATGGAAGCCAGCAGCATGTAACTCCTTTCCGTGAGATTCAAAGTGGATGGACCAGGCAGGCGGAGAAGCGGAGAAGCTGTTCCTCCAGGCGGAGGCCGCAAAGAACGGGACACTGCTACAACATCCCAGGAGCCATCGGGGAGCAGGGAAAAGCAATCGAGGTGATGGCACGACTGCAGAATCCACTCATCTCTCCGCTCTTTGCACTCACAGCCTAGCTGCCAGCATTCAGTCTGCCTCAACCTCTTTTCTTAGAATTTATGTTTTAAAACGGTTGTTTCCTGATAGTGTGTCTGTGTCCCAACAATTTAGGTTCTTGCCTCTTTTCCCTAATTTCTGAGAGGAGGTCCTACTTCACATCTATGGAGTCTTGAACCCTTGCTTCCAAATCTGTGATTTCCCTGCGCAATCTATTGCCCCTCAGTGACCTTCTTATTAACCCCTTGCCTTATCAGTAGTCCCCTTCAGTTTGCCTTCACTGCCACCCAGAATGTGCAGATATTGGCCACCCTAGTATTGTTTGTCTTAAAATATTCCCTAATTTCCTGCTGCAGATCTTCTGCAAATACCCCATCTCTCTAGAGGGAGTCATTATGCCTTCACTGAGTGTCCTGTGTATTCAGACCACTTACTACCACATCCATGACTACCAAGTCATGGTCAGACCACCCAATCCGGACTATCTCACAGGTGTCCACACTGGCCGGCATATTTCTATTCAGACATAAATAGTGCATCCTGATGTATGTACTATGTCGAGGAGAGAAAAACGGTATCTGGTCATATTTTCGAAAACGTATTTTCGAAACACCATTTTGTTGAAAACAATTTGCTGAACATTTTTTTTTCAAATGTATTATCTTTATTTTATATGTTATTTGTTTGTTTCGTAAGTAAAAAAAAGTGTTAAAAAACGGGGGTTTGGGGAGGGACCCCTGCATTTCAAAAATAAAAGAAAAAAGAAAAACATTCGGAAAAGAATTTCGGCAATTTTGTGCCGACAAAATGGCATTTCGAAAAATATTTCATTCGGAAAAGTCACTATAAACCGAGAAAAACGTATATCCTCTGCTTCTTCGGTGTCTCAATATCCATACCTCTATTAGCCCCTGTGTTCCCAAAATCTTCTTAAAGCTATCCTGCCACTGTGATGAAGATCCATGACCCCCATCCCGTAGAGGCAACCTATACCATTCCCGATCGGCCCACATGTTAAAGCTCACCAGTATCATCAGTAGCCCTTCACACCTTTCCAAATCAGGTCCAGAGCACTTATGCAAAAGCAGGGTTCGAAATGTCCAGGATCTGGGAGCTATTTGGCTCCGTGTTACATCCAAGGAGTTCCCTGGGTAGCCTAAAACCAAGAGCTACCAGGAGTTAATTGCGACTCCCTCAGGCAAGTGGTGACATACAAACATAGACATGTAATATTAACTGTGTAGATTTGGAAATGTGTATAAAAGAGAATTAAAGACAAATCTAAAAGGCATCATTTAAAGCATATTGGATAATGTATGATGGACACAAAGTTGGAATTTGCATCTGACGCACAAGCTAGATTTGATGTGCATTATGAACTAGCTCCTGGCTCCCCAGATGTAGTTCCTGCCTAACGGATGATGCCTTATACCCAGGAGCTGCTTTTTGCTGCTGGTCATCAAATCATAATTTTCGATCCCTGAAAAGGCCGCCTGACCTTGGTTCAGGCAGTACATTGCTGCCACCCCCATTCCTACCTACCCTAAGAGACCCTTCACCACAAGGACACGTCCATCCATGGCCCTCTGTACACCGGTGAAGGAGTTCCAAGTCTACATAACGTCATGCCTCCTGGCACTCTCTTTCGCTATGAAAGTCATCTTGGTGATTAAGAGTCTTTGTTATCTCCCCTTAGGAGGTAGGATTACCCCCAATGTGTACTTCTTCTGCAAGGTGTTGTAGGACCTGCGTAGCTTCCGCCCTCACAGTGATCCTAAAGTCCATGTCCTTAACCCCGAAAATCAATGCAAAGGGTCAACCCACGGATATCTGATCCACTTTTCATTCAGCCACATCATGAGTTGTCGGCAGTCTTTTTGTCGAACAAGCGTCCAACTGGACAGGTCCTGGTAGATTTTAATCTTATCCTCCTCGTAGAGAATTTCTGGGAGGCGTTTCGCCCTTTCAAGCACCTTAGTCACTTCGCCCATAGTGATGAAAACAGACCTCCATGACCTAGGTCCTTTACCGGCCCACGCTCCGTCTCTATGTTCTCTTTCAATTTTGACCATGTTACCACTTTCATCCATGAGGATCACATTCACTATTGCCTTGATGTTATTCTCCACATCCCTGGGTGTTTCACCTCTCTGCTCTTTGAGTCCGAGGACCCTCAGTTTATTCCTCCTCTCCCTGTTTTCCAAATCATCGAGTTTCAGGCAGACTTCCTCCTCTTGGGTCTCTGTGTCCAGCAATCTGGCATCATATCGCATCTCCAATAGGGCAGCATTGATCTGGTTATTTTCAATACCCTCCACTTTATTTTCTTGAGAGGCAACTCTACTACGCAAGTCAGTTATGGAGGACTGGATGTCCCCCCGTAATGCCTTAATCTTCTGTAAAATGCCTTGGATCCTTTGTGGCCGGGTTTCTCTGTTCACTTCCCCCATGCTCTCCTGCAACAGCGTGTCCTTGCCTCCACTTGCCATTACACTTTCCCTCCAGAATTTCTGCAAAGCATGTATACCATGCACCAGTTTCTCCTCCAGCTTGCAGAGCCAAGTCAACCTGACCTCTATTTCAGTTCAAGTTTCAGTTTGTACACAAAGCCATCCCCAGCGGCAACAAGATTATATTTGCAAATAGAACATGCATGAGAGGAAGAGAAATTAGAAATGTTCATAGAGATTCTGCCAACATTAAAATGCATCCATTGGCAACATACCACTCTGACCTTCCTTCTCATATGCAGACCATCTTCATACAACCCATCTTTTGCGAAAACCTGGCTAACAGAGTCACTTATCTTTTGTTAAAAGATTGCCTACACCTCACCATAATCAGGGACTCCAATTTCTACAAATGGAGAACAATAGCCATTCTCTGCGAGCCTTCATACCTTACACCACAAAGAGCTGGTTAGAGGACCGACCAAGCAGACAGTCATATTGTGAATTACATCTTCTGGAAAGAGAATAGCCCCACTCTCTCTTACCCAACAATATCACCATGCGGTCCACTTGGTTCTGCTTCGCCAATGAAGCATAATCCCTCGAAAAATCAGCAAAAGCTCACCCAGTTTTAATAGCCTGAAAAGAGATTCCACAGGAAATTCTTCTGAAAAAAACATGGATCCTCCAAACTCTAGGGAACACCGTAGAACCAAATAAGACCCCGGATGACGTTCTAAATGACATCCTTCTTTGCATAACCTGTCCCCAAAAATAGCTCTTTAAATGTTCACAGAAGAAACAGTTGAAAGAAGGCTGACCCTCAAACTTACTGTCCTCAAAAAAGAAAAAATACGATGGCTTACGTCCATATGTAGAAGAAATGAGCTTCAAGCAGACAATTTAACATGCTCAAAACAGCTCCAATTCTAACAAAAAAGCCCATTATGCTTACTGAAAAAAGGCAGCACAACATGGGCTGCAAAGCAGCCTTCAAATTCATCCACAAGCTCAAAAATATTGCATCCTATACCAAGACACTAACACCATCTCAAGGACTCTACAACTTCAAAGCAACACATTTGAGAAAGACATTTGAGAAAGAAAATTCTGCTAATCCAAGAACACCTGGACAGGAAATAATGATAACTAGTGATTTCGTTGCAGGAAAAAACAAAGAGTAAGAAAAAAAATACAAAATATCGATTGATTGGTTGATAAAGACAAAATATCTACTAGAGGTATAAATGTCAAAATACAGTTAAGAATATAGAGTTACAGGTGTCAGTTTTAGTTGTAAGAAGAAGTTCAATTAGACTTCAGTATAAAATAGTCTAAAGGGGAGGGAGAAAAAGGGGGTTCACAGACAGAAGTGGTCACAGGGGTTTGGGAGGTGTCCCCCTGTAAATGGTATTTGTCAGGCAAATGTAGGTAGAAAGTAATATGGGTAATGAAATTACAATAAAAACCAACAAAAACAGGAATTCAATTGTTAAAACGTCCACTAGATGGCAGTCTCAACCTATAGAAGCAGACAGCATGTAGATATTAGGCTCAATGAAAAAGGTACATTGTTACGTTTTGTTATATATGTATTTAGATGTTATCCCAGTGTTAAAATCACATATAAGCAACCTTTCTAACGTAATCACTACCAACAAGGGAAACAGCATCGAGGAAACCACATAACCCAACTTGACAGGTTTTTGTTCCATCTCCACCCATGGCTTCCTCGCCACGGTCAATGCTAACAGTGCCGCAGGTTCATTGGTAGATCCAATCCCTCCACTGCCCAACTGTTTATAAACCCTAACTCACACCCACCTTCCTAGGCGTCCTCAATGCTTCCATTGAGTGAGGTATTTTCCATCTGGCCTCCAAAACAGCCTTCATCACACGCAGGCTTAGCCCAATGACTCAGCAAACTATTCAACACATTGGGCCTCATAATGGGTCCGACGGTAGGCGTGCTGGTAAAAACATCACGGCTGCCGCCAGGGTCATTTTATTTCTGGCTCCCGTCAACGGGGACTTACAAGGGGAATTACGGCCCCGGCAGTCCCGGTATTTGCCAATTGCAGGGCGCCGAAAAATATTTCTCCCCATTCCCGTTCGACTCCCATTGGACTCAATGGAAATGGGGAGGACGGATACACCGGCACCATTCATGAATGGTGCCGGTGCATCCGTCCGGAAAATCACCCGCTCGCAGACCTCATAGTTTGCCGGCCAGGTAACAACGGTGCCGTTAGCTTACTGGTACCGTTGTTACCGGACCAGCAACCTTGTAATGAGGCCCATTGTTCATGAGATATGTCTCTACCATCAGCTTTGGGAATATGTTGAAAACAATAACCACCTCCACAACCAACGACATGGATTCCGTCCAATAAGAGTAACAGTATTAAACCTTTGGTCAATGTGGAAAACTTTTGTAGACTCCAACTCACCTAGCTGACTCATCATGAGAGGCAGGTCTGCCACTTTAAACACTATCAGACACAAAGTTATGTACTGAAAATGATAGGGGGACATTGGATTAAAGGAAAAGGCTCTATGCTCGATAACCTAATTCCTTAATGGAAGTACAGAAACAACACACACAGCCCCTTTCAGGTAATTTCCCTGCAACCTGACATGCAGAGTACCCCGAGGATCTAGCCTTTCCCTCTGTTGTTCAACATTTAGATGCTGGCTTTGGAACTCTGTATCAACTAAAATCTCACATAATTCAAATCTAATGATGATACCTAATTTATCTACAATCCTCACTAACAATAAACAACTCATCGATCTCAGAACAAGACTCCTGGATAACTTACAGACTAAATCTCAGTCAAACCAAAACCTTAGTAACTTAGAAACGATTGCATTGTAGAACAGTTAGGCAGGACATGGGATATGAGGAGGAACACAAAGCTTGAGGGTGTTTTTCAGTTATTTACCCAGCCATTGACTGTTGCCAATGCCTGTTAACGATGGCCATCTCTGCCTAGCAACTCATTTTGGTAGGACCCGAGTAGGCAGCTCAAATGGGGTGCAGTCAGTGGCAATGAATAAATAAGGGTTGAATTCTTTGGTGCCAAGCATCCAGATACGTGGAGTAATGGAGCGTGATGAGGTCAGCAAGCTCTAGCCCTCTCATGTTTGGAGCAGAATTCCCCATGTAAACAATCACGGGCAAAGCCAACAGACCGAGGATTGGTCACCAATAGATTTTAAATAAATGCACAAATATATGGGACTTGTCCTGACACTGCAAGGACAGGCATCCTTCCCCTACATATTTTTGAGCACCACTAACTAGTGCCCACTAGACCTGCTTATCTTTTCTTGCAGTCTAATTTTGTGTTTCATTTTTCTAAGTTGTTGAAAATGTACTCACCCTTATGTTTTTTCCCTTATACTCTTCATTTTATCATTTCCTTTGTGATGTTATGCAAATGTATGTGAGCAATTTGTCACTACAATTTATGTTTTTTATATAGCTTTGCTGCAGAAAACACTTGAGACACATGCTCTAATGATATCTGCCTGTTTATAAATGTACCAGGATGTTCCACTTTGATTGTTGCTGCTCCGGTACGAGAAGCTTTATGTAATACATTTGCACCTAAAAACCTTTTCTCTTGACAACATTGTGTATACATGTACAAATTAATGTGCCTGTAGTCTTCACCCCATAGGGTCCCTTAGATTATATCACAAGGATGGACCACCAGTGATTCTTAGCACACCACAACTACTTGGCCTTAAATAGTAACATACAAATTCAATATTATGTTCTAACTTTTTCTGGCGGCTACCCCCTTTTGTGATATACTATATACCTCAGCCTCAGGTTCCGCCTCTAGGGCTGCCCCTTCAGTTTACAAAGCCAACAGTTTTGGCTATTGTCTAGGCATGGGATAAGCATTTGCCTGAAACTGCTATAATGGTACTAGCTGGCCATTAATGGAAGCAGTTGCAAAATGTTTCGAATATCTGGGCATATAGAAGCACTGCCTGGCAAATGCCTATGTAACAGTTGATTTTGCCAAAGATTTTTTTTAAAAAGACTTGAGTGAAGGGCACACATGCTGCTTATAAATCAAGTGGCTGAAGGCACCCTTGGTTAAGGCATTTTAATTACACCGGCAGAACATTTACAAGTCCAATTAAGCCATTACCTCTCAGAAGACTGCTTTGAAATAACACTGGCAGGTACCTTGAGCTCAAAGTTTGATGCTAATGCATAATAAAGCTAGCTCAAAAAGATCCCAGGAAGATGTGTTTTGGGTGGGGAGGTGCAGAAAGTGGATGGGAATGGACACAAGGATTAGCATGGCCATGGGCAGTGGGTAAATAATGAAACAACACCTACAAACTGTGTGTTCCTCCTCAACTTTCATTTCTCTATGCGGATGACACTCAGCTCATTTTCATGCTACCTTCAGCACCTCTTCTCCTTCTGTCATCTCTGACTGTCTTTCTGCTATCCAGGAGTGCTGTGCCACCAATGATCTCTGCCTTAATGCCAGCAAGACACAGATTCTCCTCATTGGCACACCCGCTCCCTTTCCTGTCATTCTCTGCCCGGCCTCTCTTGGCCCTCTTCCTGCTCCCACCTGCAAGGCTAAAAACCTTGGGGTCATCTTCGACTCCAAACTCTCCTTCTCTCCTCACATCGCTGACGTCTCTAAGAAGTCACACTACCAGCTGCACCTCATCAGAAGTATTCTTCCTTTCCTCTCATTCCCCCAGAAACTCACTGTCTCCAGAGCTCTGGTTCTCTCTAGGCTGGACTATTGTAACAGCTTCTCTCTAAATCTGCGTGCTTCTACTCTCCGCCCTCTGCAACTCATCCAGAACAGGACTGCAAGACTTGTCCTTGGCCTCAAGGCCAGGGATCGGATCTCTCCAGGACTGAAATCTCTGCACTGGCTCCAAGTGTCGGCGAGGATCAAGTACAAAACCCTCTGTATTGTCCAAAATGCCTTCTGGGGCCCGGGGCCTCAATACCTTCAACTCTCTCTTCCTAAATATCTTCGTTCTCTTCTTGAGCTCTTTTCTCATTTGCCTCCAACTCCCTCAGGGTCACTTGTTTCTCCAAGAAACAAGTTAGTGGTAGATCTCTTTCTCCGGCTGGGGCCTCCCTCTGCAACAGCCTCCCTGAAACTTGAGGAGAACCATCTCTGGTTCCGGAAGCACCTCAAAACCTTCCTCTTTGCTTCTGCTTTCACTCCGCCTCTCCCCTGCTGAACTCCTGACTATAACTGAAACTGCACTGGTCACCTGGCAACCCTCTGACATCGGGCCCAGATACCCTCCCCTGCCAGTTGCACATCTGCACTGCCTCCCTGGCAACCCCTGCACTTGGGGACTGTTTTCTGTATCCCTACAGTCCCCCACCAGCACTTTAAACCTGATGTCTGCACTTACCTTTGCACTTGCCATCAGCTGGCCATACACTTGACTTATTGCTTTTATTTATTCTATTATCCATTGTACTGCACTGTGCCCTCCTCCTTCCGACCCGCACTTTCCCCCTTCCCCCTTCGCCTGCACTTGCGCGACCTGAATGACACCTGGCCTAGTAAGATCGCTGTCTACCTTTGCCTCGTCGCGCCTTGAAACACTTGTGGATAGGCGCGTTATAAATGCCATATCATATCTTATCCCATCTCTCTTCTAGCTGTACTCCAAATCATTAGTTTCGGCTAATAGGTGGCGCGTGCAAGCATAACAGGTGACAGAAAGCGTTTACGAGAGGCGGACTCATGCCGCTGGTGTTTTACGTTTTTACAATGCATAGGAGGGTCAGAAATTCCCCTCTTATGCATTGAGCTTTTCACTGCAACTTCTCTGACTAGGCAAAGGAG